>NC_138498.1:4006599-4586599 GCF_964252035.2 Podarcis erhardii
CAGAAGACTTCCTGTATCCCCAGTCTACAGATTGGAGAATGGATGCACAGAGATATGGATGCCTCAGTATCACATGTTCCATTTCAGTATCTGCTGATTCCTATATTAAAGGCTAGAGAGGGGAAAGGAATTGAAAAACAAACTTGTAATAGTGCTTAAATCTTATGGATCACTATTCCAAAGTGTACATGATTTCAGTCATCTTAACAGGAATCCCATAAGGTAGCCCAATACAATTCCTTCAGTATTATAGAATGCCTAGGGGCACCTGCTGAGAGACAACAGCTTAAGACCACCGATTCAGTTTCTGGGGTGAGCCAAGCTTTGGACTGTGGACCTCTCTACTTGTAATTCATCTACTATGGAGGACACTGTAGCTCTCCAGATGTTGCTGGACTCCCAACTGCTATCATCCCTGACCACTAGCCATGCTGGCTGGGGCTGGTGGAAGTTAGAGTCCAACAATGTCTGGCATGCTGCAGGTTCTCTATACCTGCTCTGCTACCCTGGCACTCAGGAAGGACCTTAGGCTAGCCAGCGTGAGGGCAGGAAGGGCATGTTTTTACCCCACATAATGTCGGGAGTGAGATGTGACTTGGTGCATTTGTTTGGTGCGAGTTCACTTCTCTGGTTGAGATGAAAGGGAATGAGTGGATCTGGGCAAGTGATGGATGCTTTGGATTTGCCCCCCCCCCCCCCCAGCATTCTGAGAGAGGTTGGACTTTCAGCCTTCTAATGCTTCAAAGGACATTTGGGGTAGTTTATTACCACAACTTTTTTCTGAGTCACTGAGATAAAGGCTGTATGGAAATCTAAAGCAGAAATAAAAATGAAGAAGAGCATCTTTTCTCCCAACTCTCATCACTGCAGGTCTCTTCCATTTTAATCTTTGGAACATCCCGGGGGGGGGGGGGTTCGCTTCCAGCTACCATTGGCAGCCCCTCTGTCCTCGCCCTGTTCATTCTGGGAACTGAACAGGGAGAAGAACAGGACATCATCACTGCTGCCCTGCCTTGCTTTCCCAAAAGTCTTGCTCTCCCTGTTCTTCCAGCTCAGTCATCCTCCTCTGACTGTACTTGTCCACAAAACAAATCATCCCTCCTGGTGCCTCTGCTTTGATTTCTTTTTTAGCAATATTTCTCACACGGTGATTTTCATCTGTGTTCCTGCTCTCCCTCCCGTGGCCCCAGGAGAGAGCAGGGCTTTGTAGATAGAGAGGGTGTGCAAATAATATATTGTCCCACCTGAGCCAAACGAATCAACTCTCTCCCTAGAGGGCCTTTAAGATGCAGTGGGGCTGCTGTTTGTTTTGTTTAACTCTTTAAAGCGGATGTAGCTGAATGAAATCAATTGGGTAGGCAAACATGGTATGGGGGAGGGGAATAGCAATCCTGGGACTGAAGATGGCAGAGGAATTGAGGGCCAGGGGTGGGCCTGAGATTCCACAAAGACAGTCTCCTGCTGTTTTGGTGTGCGTGTTGGGGTAGGGCAATGGAGGCCAGAAGGAAGGGCGAGCAACCGAGGTGGGATGGCCTGTGGCTGTTTTCTGTACATTCACCAATATTGTTTGTGTGTTCTGGGAGCAGGGAAGGTCCTTGTTATTTCAAGCTTTTCCCTTCTTGGAATTACTTGGGGAGCCTGGGGAGGCCTTTGCTCCCATCGCCACCCTCTGATGCCCCACTTTTTCATTCCGACGTCTGACCTTATGTGCCACCAGCAATCGGCTCTCATACAAATCAAGGGGCGTGCAGCATGGCGGGGGGAAAGGGAACTTGGAAATGCAATTTATGACCCTTCCCGATAAGATCTTATAAAATTTCCTGGGCACACTCGAAATTACATTTCCATAGCTCCGTCGCACTGATCTCCTTGAGTATATGATACTTGCCACTTTTATGGCTACATTTATTGCAATAATAAAGCGAAATGGTGGGGCCGGTGGTGGCAACGATGGAGAAACGGGGAGCGTCGAGACATTTCATTTCCCCCATGGCAGCAGACAAAACTTTTGCTTTCCGAAAGGAAACACCCGCCTGTGAGTCAGGCCTCTGTTTGGTGCCCTGAGCTGGGGGGGGTGAGCCATGGTGCACCCCAAACCAGTTTCCTTTCCCTGCTTTATGTATGGTGCATGGAGTAGAGGAGTGAAGGAAGAGAAGGAGCGAAGGGAAGGGCCGCAGCTCGGTGGCAGAGTATTTGCTGTGCATGCAGAAGGTTCCTGGTTCAACCTCTGGCACCATCAGGCAGGATTTTGAATCTCCCCAGTCTGAGACCCTGGAGACACAGGACCATTCAGTGCAAGCAGTACTTGAGCTGCTGAGGGTTGGTGTAAGGCATCTTCCTAAGGCTTTCTGTTTTCTAGTTCTTCTTCTTCGTGGTGTTTCTGCAGCTAGCAGTTCAAAAGCGCGTCAAATGTAAGTAGATAAATAGGTACCGCTCTGGCGGGAAGGTAAACAGCGTTTCCGTGTGCTGCTCTGGTTCGCCAGAAGTGGCTTAGTCATGCTGGCCACATGACCCGGAAGCTGTCTGTGGACAAACACCGGCTCCCTTGGCCTATAGAACGAGATGAGCCCACAACCCCAGAGTCGTCCGCAACTGGACCTAAAGATCAGGGGTCCCTTTACCTTTAAAGCAGATCAGTATAGGCCTCCCTCTCCCACTGGCGGTATTTATGAAGAGCGCTTCTGGACCAGACCAAAGACCTACCAAGGCCAGCCTCTGGGTTCCTGCAGTGGCCACCTAGATGCCTCTTGGGAAGCCTATGGCTCCATGGTAAAGTGCACATTTCAAGCAAAAGGGTCCCGGTTCATTTCCTGGCATCTCCAGTTGGGGCTGGGAATATCCCCTGTGTGAAAGCTGCTTGTCAATGCAGACAAAAACTGACCTAGATGAACCAATGGCCTTAACTGGTACAAGGCAGCTTCTTATGTTCCCACTTGCAGGATCAAGTTTCAGACAGTGTATGTGTGCTGAGGTTTGCCCAAGGCTACTTGCTCAGTTCAGGCCACTCATTCTCTCATAAATCCCTGCTCAGAACTGCCTCCCACTGAGTTCAGTGGGACTTTAACCCCAAGTAAGCGTGCATAGGAAAGTATTCTGCCCCACTATGGCTGCTTTCCCATATTCCTTCCCCACTATGTTAGAGCTGTAATAGTTCCATCCTACAACTGCGGCTGTTCCTTGGAGGAGAGAGATTGTTGGAAAGTAGCAAGCTCACGTTTTTTTGCTCCTGCTAATCAGTCAAGTCTAGGCTGCTTGGCTCTCAGGGTAGGGAATCTAGCCCAGGGGGGATTAACCCCCCAGCCTCACAGGCGAGGATGAGCCGGGCCGCAGCCTGGTTGTGTTCTTACAAGGGAATAATAAGAAGTCTTAATAACCTGCCAAGGCGTGCGCTCAAAGGAGAGAGCGGCGTGGAGATTTCGAAGTGATGAGCCACTATCGATCTCACTGCTGCCGGGGATAAAGCGATGGATAAGGTCTGCTTTCCCAGAAGCTGCCTTCTGCCTTCTGCCTTCTGCCTTGGCTTTAGGGGATTCTGTGTTCGTGTGCCTCAATCCCAACCACCTACAGCTATTTGCTGTCCTCGCCATGGACTCATCCTCCTTTCTCCTGATCGGATGCTGAAGGCTCCACTTGCAAGTTACTCTGCCATTCCATATCTGTGCTGTGTCTTTCTAGGAACTCCCTGGGATTCCACTGGAGATTTGATGCATTGATTATGCCCCTACTAGTCACTGCTAGTCCACTTGGCAGACCAGAGGAATACGTGGGTGGCCTTTCAACATTTCATAGTTTAAAATGGGGTTATTCTTGTCTACTTGTAACAGTTTTGTTCACACGCCCCCAAACACTGACTTATCTCCTAGTTAGCTACTTGTCATTATACATAGAATCATAGAGTTGGAAGAGACCACAAGGGCCATCGAGTCCAACCCCCTGCCAAGCAGGAAACACCATCAGAGCACTCCTGACATATGGTTGTCAAGCCTCTGCTTAAAAACCTCCAAAGAAGGAGTCTCCACCACACTCCTTGGCAGCAAATTCCACTGTCGAACAGCTCTTACTGTCAGGAAGTTCTTCCTAATGTTTAGGTGGAATCTTCTTTCTTGTAGTTTGGAACCATTGCTCCGTGTCCGCTTCTCTGGAGCAGCAGAAAACAACCTTTCTCCCTCCTCTATGTGACATCCTTTTATATATTTGAACATGGCTATCATATCACCCCTTAACCTCCTCTTCTCCAGGCTAAACATGCCCAGCTCCCTTAGCCGTTCCTCATAAGGCATCGTTTCCAGGCCTTTGACCATTTTGGTTGCCCTCCTCTGCACACGTTCCAGTTTGTCAGTGTCCTTCTTGAACTGTGGTGCCCAGAACTGGACACAGTACTCCAGGTGAGGTCTGACCAGAGCAGAATACAGTGGCACTATTACTTCCCTTGATCTAGATGCTATACTCCTATTGATGCAGCCCAGAATTGCATTGGCTTTTTTAGCTGCCGCGTCACACTGTTGGCTCATGTCAAGTTTGTGGTCAACCAAGACTCCTAGATCCTTTTCACATGTACTGCTCTCAAGCCAGGTGTCACCCATCTTGTATTTGTGCCTCTCATTTTTTTTGCCCAAGTGCAATACTTTACATTTCTCCCTATTAAAATTCATCTTGTTTGTTTTGGCCCAGTTCTCTAATCTGTCAAGGTCATTTTGAAGTGTGATCCTGTCCTCTGGGGTGTTAGCCACCCCTCCCAGTTTGGTGTCATCTGCAAATTTGATCAGGATGCCCTTGAGTTCATCATCCAAGTCGTTAATAAAGATGTTGAATAAGACCGGGCCCAAGACAGAACCCTGTGGCACCCCACTAGTCACTCTTCTCCAGGATGAAGAGGAACCATTGATGAGCACCCTTTGGGTTCGGTCAGTCAGCCAGTTACAAATCCACTGAGTGGTAGCATAGTCAAGACCGCATTTTACCAGCTTCTTTACAAGAATATCATGGGGCACCATGTCAAATGCCTTGCTGAAATCAAGGTAGGCTACATCCACTGCGTTCCCTTCATCCACCAGGCTTGTAATTCTGTCAAAAAACGAGATCAGGTTAGTCTGACATGACTTATTTTTCAGAAATCCATCCTGACTATTGGTGATCACAGCATTCCTTTCTAGGTGCTCACAGACTGTTTGCTTAATGATCTGCTCCAGAATCTTCCCTGGTATTGATGTCAGACTGACTGGGCGGTAATTATTTGGGTCCTCTCTTTTCCCCTTTTTGAAAATAGGGACAACATTTGCCCTCCTCCAGTCTGCCGGGACTTCGCCTGTTCTCCAGGAATTCTCAAAGATGACTGCCAGTGGTTCTGAGATCACACCTGCCAGTTCTTTTAATACTCTTGGATGCAGTTCATCTGGCCCTGGAGACTTGAATACATCTAAACTAGCCAAGTATTCTTGTACTATCTCCTTAGTTATTCTGGGCTGTGTTTCCTCTGCTGAATCATTTGCTCCAAATTCTTCAGGTCAGGCATTGTTTTCTTTATCGGAGAAGACTGAGGCAAAGAAGGCATTGAGGAGTTCAGCCCTTTCTGTGTCCCCTGTTTGCATTTCACCATCTTCTCCTCTGAGTGACCCCACTGTTTCTTTCTTCTTCCTTTTGCTACGAACATACCCATAAAAGCCTTTTTTGTTCCTTTTAACCTCTCTAGCAAGCCTGAGTTCATTCTGTGCTTTAGCTTTTCTGACTTTGTGTCTACATGTGCTGGCTATTTGTTTGAACTCCTCTTTGGTGGTTTCCCCCCTTTTCCATTTTTTGTACACATCCTTTTTTAATCTTAACTCAGTTAAAAGTTCTTTAGATAGCCACCCTGGCTTCTATAGAATACATTCTTTACATACATTCTTTACATACAGTTGCTCTCCCTGCTGCCCATTCGTTCTGCCAGATTCTCCTGCATTCACTTCTGAAGGAGTGTGAATAGACCATACCAGTTTGATCTTGGCAATTTTCTCAACACTTTTAGTAACCTTTAATTTCTCGATAAGCAAGAGAAATGGAAGGAAGGGAAGGAGCACACTGGTATTTGGGGTCTACATATGCATGCATTTTTCTTGCTTGAAATATGCATTGCCCAACCTCCCAACCCCTTCAGAGGTGTACAGCTTAAGACAAACTTGAACAAACTGGTGTTTTTCAGATGTTTTGGGTTACATCTCCCATCATCCCTGACTAGGGCCATGCAGACTAGGGATGGTGGAAGATGAGGTTCAACATCATGTGGAGGTGACCTGGTTGGAGTGAGGTGGAAATCCTATGCATGCCTACTGAGAAGTATGACTTATTGAGTGGGACTTACTCCCAGATAAATGTAGATTGGATTGCTGCAATCCTATTCCACTTTGCCTGGGAATAAGCCCTGTTGAATTCAGTGGGACTTACTTCTGAGTAGACATACATAGGATTGAGCTTTTGACTTCTAGAAACTCTAGGTGGTAACTCTAGCAATTGACACAAACAGGTTTTTTTTAATTTAAAAAACAGCATCCTGAAGTCTCCCCCAAAGGTAATTAGAGGCAAGGACAGCTGCCTCCCCTGGTAAATGCAATCCATGTGGCACAGTAGATACAACTGAATTGAATAACAATAAATAAATAAGCCAGGAGAAGCTGAGTTTGCACAGGACTAATAGGCCAGTTCTGTATCAATCAACCATAAAGCAGCTTTTCCCTCTCTTAGAGCAAGGCTGTGATCAGCTCTGATTGGCTGGCCTTCATATCAATCAGAAAGCCACCTCCCTCTCTCCAGACACACCTCAGTGTGCCTATATAAATAACTTAATCAGATGCCCATACCAGATGCTTGAATGAGGAAATGCAAAAAAGCAGAATATGTATGGCACCATGGGTCATGTGGTGTATTTATTGTGCCCATTTATAAATGTTCATAGGGGGAAGTGACATGGGTCAGAGTTCATAGGCTTTGGTCATTCCAAGTTTTTAATATATGGGAGCATCAAAGATTGCAGTCTCATTGGCCCCCAGTTAAATTCAGTAACATAATAACATGCACAACACCATACAGCAGCATGGTACCTCATTTTTTGTGTGTGGTCTCCCCCGTTTAACAACAAAGCTCTTGAATCAGCAGGGTGGGTAGATCTCATGTGGACATTCTCCCATCCCAGCAGTTCTTGAAGCATGAGGTAGGCATTCCCTAGGGAAGCATTATACATCTAAGAAATCCTGGACAGCCTGAACAAGCAAGCAGGTGGATGCACAGAAAGAAAATGGCAACCGCTTCACTCTTCCTCCAGTCCTAGTACATGAAGCCAAGCCATGGTTTGGCTTGGTGTTATGTCTGAATCTGGGTTCATGGTTTGTCTCTCCCAACCCATGAGCAGTTTGCCAGCAACAAACCTCGGCTATAACTTTTTGTCTGTTTGGAACAAAACAGACCACAAGCCCAGATTGGCTCACAGTGCTAAGCCAAACCATGGTTGAGGTCTGGATAGCATGGCAGCAGCACAATAAGGAGAGGCGGGAAGAGGTTACAATTTCTGCTTTGTGCAGCAGTACATTTGCTAATTAAGCTATAGTTTGTCTTAGCATTGCAGGCAGGTTCTCTTGGATTTCATTACTGTCTTTTCTTTGCCAGGTCACAATTTGCAATGATGGTAGAAGCCCTTATATGCTGCAAGGTGGTTAAGGCACACAAGAGCCCTCTCAATAGACCCACAGACCTTAAGCCATGTTGTTGTTTGGCTTATTGTCCCTAAGTCTTTTTTCCATGCCTCTGCCTTTCTCTGACTCTTCTTCACAGGTTCCTCTATCTCATTCTGCTGCCTATTCCTCCCCTTCAATCTTTCAGTTACTGTTCTTGACCCTCCTAACTCTTAGGTTCCCTATAATCTAGAATTTGCTTGCCAGCTTTATAATTTTTTAGTCTGTTCCTTCTTCCACAGGACATGTGTGAGGTTTTAATGGTAGATTACACTCTCAGCTATCCGTTATCACAGGAGCTGGCCGGTTTCTGACCACTTTGTTCCCTGAACAGTTGGAATGTTTAAGCACGTTCTGTGACACCACACCAGTTTAACCAATCAGATGCCTTGCAGCAAGTGCAACACGGTAGAGATTTAATCTGTATAGGCCTCAAATGTAGTCAGGGAGAGAGAAGAGTCTTCCGCTGGAGGTATTTCTGTATTTTTTTTTTACTGCAACTCATCACCTGGAAGGTTGGATGAGCTGACTATATTTAAAATTGGCTTGCCTTTTCATCCAGGTAATCAGTTGCAGTAAAAACTCAGAAAACGCCTCTAGCTGTACAAACACTTCTACCCGTATCTGTACAAATGACTGTCTGGGATTGTGGCCTAATATATATATTTTTTTCCAGCTGTCTACAAAACTACAAAACTACAAAACTACAAAACTACAAAATCCTAGAAATTTGAAATACATTTTCCAGCCTGATCCCAACCCACTATTCACCTGTCCTGCAGTCAACATGCAGTCTCACATGTGGGTACACTGTGGGGATTCACTTCATGTGTTGAAATGCATAGCGCTTCTTTTCTTCCACGACTGGCGCCTCTTCTGGTCATGCTGTGAGCAACTGTGAGCAGGGGCCTACAATCATACCAACAGACACATGTAGGGGCCTCCATGAAAGGGAGGACGTCAAATAACTCATGACTTCCTCATGTAATAGGTAGGTATGTAAGGACTCTTCTCACAGAAACCCAACACACAGAAGATGAGCACTGGGCATACCAGGCAGTATTAGAAACTCAGATATATAAGCTTGGCACCAAATGGCTCCTTAAACCAGGGTTACAGATGCCAAAATGGAATGCCTAGTTGCCATTTTTGAGCCAGACGACTTTTTGGTTCCTGAATTCCTTCAGATTGTGCAGATAAAATACAATGGATAGAATTCTACAGGATGTGTTGCTGGTGTGTGTGAAAACAGTCAAGATCCAAGGATCCCCAGGGACACACCTCCAGATGGTGGAGGCAGATGTCTGAACTTGGTTGCAAGTGGCTGATAGCCAGGTGCAAAATGTGCTTGGCAAATTTCGAACGCTGAGGGCAGGAATGGGACTAACCCCCACATCGCCCCTCACATGTGCTTTTAATGCATGAGAGGGCTTCTGTCACTCACTGAGGAGGCTGGGTGCACCATCAGCGTTTTGTCCTCCCTGCCTCTGGCAGAGAAATTAAATAATGATATTTTCGTATCTGGGAGCAGTTTGGGCTTCCAGTTTTGCTACTTCTGCGGCAGAAGGTTTTAAACCACTGATATGCCAACAGCAGCAACCTCCCATTTCCTTTGACCAATTGGCTGGTAGCTGTTGCCAGCTTTTTATGTATCAAATCCATAGCTTTCCTTTCTCTCTCCATTTACTGGGTTCACTGTTCATTTATTCCTTTCTCTCCCTCTTTTTTTTAAAACCACCCGATGAGTCACCCAGCTCAGATTCATTGTCCTCTTGGCGGCTGCTTCCCCTCACTGCTTTTCCATTTTGCAGAGTTTGGTGGTTAATAATGTGGGAAGGGGTGTGTGTGGAATTGAGTGGTACCTCCTCTCTCTTTCTCTCCCTCTCTCATTCCTCCCCCCTCCATTCCTGATTTCCTCCAGGCCAAAGATGTTTAAACACAGAGAGAGAGAGAGAAAAGAAAGAAAGGGAAAAGGCAGGAAACAAGTGACAGGGATAAAGCACAGCAGAAAAGGGCGGGGGGAGAGCAGTGATGAAATATTTATTAGCTGGCATGCGTTCCAGGCGCATTAATAAAGCAACCACATTTGCATGGTGCTCCTGTCAGGGGTGGTGGTGAGGTGTCTTATTTGAGGGTGGGGAAAAGGAAAGAAATACACTGGGTTGTGGCAGAGGAGTGGGTGTGAGAGAAAGAGAAGAATGTGACGTCCTTACAAGAGAGAGATTTAGGACCTGGACACTATGTGCAAAATGCATGCTGGATGGTTCAATCAGTGGCTGCTAGTCATAGTGGCTACGTGGAGCCTCCGGCTTCAAGGACAATATGCATTTGAATGCTAGATGCCGGGGTCAACAGCTGGAAAGGGCTCTTGCCTCCAAGCCTGCCATGTTTCTGGCTTCCCAGGACAGAGCTGTAGCTCCCGTGGGGGATGGGGGAGAGGCTAGCCAGGTTTTTTGCCCCAGGTGAAGTCTCCAGAGGGGTGCCCTTCAGGCTTCCAGCTTGTGTGTGTGTGTGTGTGTGTGTGTGTGTGTGTGTGTACAGAAATGTGCATGGTGGGGTGTCATACGGGATCTTTGACCTGGGTGAAATAAAGCCTAGTTTTGCCCCTACCCAGGGGCACTGTAAGAGGCAGTGCTGGTCAAGAATATAAGCAGGGCTCTTCCCACATTCCTCCTGGGTTCTGATGGAACATAGGAAGCTGCCTTATTGCTCCATCTAGCTCAGTATTGTCTACAATGACTGGCAGTTGCTCTCCAAGATTTCAGGCCAGAGTCTCTCCCAGTCCCAGCCCAGGACTCTCCCAGCCGCAGCCCCAGGTACTGAACTTGGGAACATCTGCGTGCAAAGGGTCAAATGAAAGCTGGGTGGTTTCTGCAAGGGTCTCTTGAGTGTCAAGGAGTACAGAAGCTCAGCAGCAGGAGTTTCTGTGGCCTGCATTCTAGGAAAAGCATCATCTGCTGGTTCTTTGCATGTGTAGCTACCATTAGAGTCACAAAAGCAACACTGGTAAAATAGTTGGCAACGCTTGAGGTATGCTGCCGTTGAATACATACATTCATTTCTTAGCCTCATGGCCAACAGGCACTGATATGACCCCCTTGGGGCTACCTAATCTTCATGAATGGAATGTTTAAACCTTAAAACAACAACTGCTCATGTAACACCTTTTAGTCATTTAATTCCCTAGGTTTAGTTTCGCTTTCTGGGAAGAAGTACTTCCTTTTGTTCGATGCACAAAGGTTCCTAACTGACACCCCCCCCCCCAGAACTCATGTGTCTTCTGCAGGTATTTACCATGCAGAATTTCAGCCACCCATGCTTTTCATGGCATTTGGGTTTAAGGTTGTGGGAAGAATCAGCTGTTGAAGTTCTGAGTGTGATGTAGCTTGGAAAAAGGCTAAACTCAGTGTGAAGGACAGAAAAGGTGAAGCAGGGGCTGGTCGTGTTGTATGTTGGAATCTTGGTACTTCCCTGATGAGTAGGAAGTTTTCAGGAGTAAACCTTTTAAAAAGCTGGCTGTTTCCTTGTGAGGAATGAGAACCGGAGACATAGAGTGTTTTTGTATTGTTGTCTCCCCTCCCTGCAAATGCAAGTGGGAAGCATGCAAGCATCTAGGCAGATGGTGCTAATCTTCAAAACAGGGTAGATTTCCACCCCTCAAGCATCAGCACACTCTTGTAGCCCTCCAGATCTCCTTATCAGCCAGCTGCAAAAGTTGTTGGTTCTATTCCAAACTGTCAAACTGTTGCCTTCAGCCTGCACTTCAAGCAGGAAAGATGTGTGCTCAGTAGCTTGGTGTCACCAGCCATCAAAGGCCATCTGGCAAGCACATTCAGCTCCAAGTAATACAGAAACGTGAAGGAAAGGTCATTTTGCGCGTCTAAAAGAGAATGCCTGCAACAATCCTCTTTCCCTTGTTTGCATTCTCTCTCTCTTCTTTTTCAGCCTGTGTTGTTCCCTTCCTTCCAGTCTCCCCCCCCCCCTTCATCTATCTTTGCTGTTATTTCCTCTCTCCCCCCTCTCCGTGCTCTCCCTAGAAACTGCTCAGTCCCCCTCTTTTGCTCTGAACACGGTGGTTGGTATGCCAGTCCTAAGCAGACACTCCTGAGTTGCACCCAGGACCCCCCTTGAGAGGACCAGCGTCCTGTTAGGGTCCCTTCTACATTTCCATCCGGCACTTTCGATCTTGCTGTAGTGAATCCGATTTCCTTTCTGCGTTGGGGAAGGACAGGGTGGGAAAGAAGAAAGCAGAGAAGCCCCCCTGGCGACAGCAGCTCCATTAGCGCCCACGACTAATTGTCAGGGTGGTTTTGAAATTAAGATCAAAGCCTTTGAAGTCGGGGTCGGGAATAAGCGGATAGGCACCAAATACCAAGCGCGGGGAGTCCAGCCAGGAGCTGGTTAACCAGCGTTTAGGAAGGAGCAGTCGGGATGTAAATGAAATGAGTCTGTAGCTGGCTGGTTCCCCAAACAGACGGCCAGAGACCGAATCTCTTTCAAATGCCTTTGATTCTGGATTTACTTTGCAGAAGGTTGGCCGTGTCTTTACTAGAGTGCAGCCCATGTGAGAGAGGGGGGGGGGGGTTAGGAGCGCAGTTCCTTCGGAGTGCAAAAGCAGGAGGAAAGATGGGGGGCGGGATATCAGTGGGGGTTGTTTGGAGCGGATCAAGAGGAGGAGAGCTCCAGACGCAGCCCTCAACTCCACACTTTTTAAAAGGTCCAAATTGTTTAGTGTCAACATTTGCATATTAATCAGAGAAGGATTTTTCCATAGAATGAGTATGCAAATTATGCAAAAATCAATGTGGTTCCACTATTTCCCCTCCTAGTTATGGAGACAAAGCACTGCTCATAGAGAGCTGTGAAAAAAGCCAGTGTGGTGTAGTAGTTAGAGGGTCGGACTAGATCCTGAGAGACCAGGGTTCAAATCCCCACTCAGCCATGGAGCTCGCTGGGCGATTAGGCTAGTCACTGCCTCTTAGTTGGGTAGTTTGTCATGTTTTAGGGAGCAGGTCCTAGCAACTTAAAATAGGGCTCTGTGTGTACATGCAATTTATACGTAGCGGTTTAGACTTCCTTTCAATGGGTTTCTGATTAGGGGCTCATCCACACTCTCCAGGCATGGTCTGCAATTGAAAGTTCCATCTCCAAGCACCCCCCTTTTTTCCCCCCTCTGGTGCTTTCTTCACGAAAACCTGCTCTTTAAGGCTCAATCGGAGCAAACGTCAGTCCATGAAAACCCGAATTCAGCTTTAAAGAGCAGGTTTTCATGGAAAAAACTCAGGGCAAAAACAAACATATAAATGCTCAAACACCTCTGCCTGAAAAGAGCAGAGCAAAAGGTAAGTGTGGATAAGTCCTAACTAACCCTCCCTGAATTTCACAAAGAACGGGATGCTTGCATGATGCATCCAATCTTCCTGGATCATAGAACAAAAGCTAATGAAATATTTTCTTGCCTTTGTGTTTTCTGACCTTTGTTCATGTGTATGAGCATTTGTGCGACCATTAGCTACAATCTACTGATGTACAAACTATGCATTAGTTGATCACCAAGCCTTGAAATTGCAGGCAAACTTGTTATGGAGGCTGCAAACTGAAATGGGTCACGAGGAACTTATCATAACATGTGCACTCAGCCTGTTATCCTAGCTCTCTTGATCAACTTGATGTATACCTCCAAATAAAGTACAGTATGTGACTCTGTGTGATCAAATGCTCCCCCACGTAAATCAAAACCAAACCTCCCTGCTCATGGAAAACCAGCACATCACTGAGATAATGAGGCTTGGCCCCCTTCTCCTTAGCATGCTGGCATTCCATAGGCTGGTCTTCCTCAATCTGATGCCTGGCAGATAATTTGGAACACTACTCCCCATCATCCCTGGCCAACAACCTCTTGAGTGAGGGTAGCAGATGGGGAAAAGCTGCAAGAGGGAGTTTTTGTGTTGAAAAGAAAATAGCACAGGAAAGAACATCCCTGTATTGTGTTCTCCCTCTTTTCCATTGTCATATGTAGTTACTATAATAATAATAATAATAATAATAATTTATTATTTATACCCCGCCCATCTGGCTGGGCCTCCCCAGCCACTCTGGGCGGCTTCCAAAAGAATATTAAAATACTATGATACATCAAACATTAAAAGCATCCCTAAACAGGGCTGCCTTCAGATGTCTTCTAAAAGTCTGGTAGTTGTTGTTCTCTTTGACATCTGGTGGGAGGGCATTCCACAGGGAGGGCGCCACTACCGAGAAGGCCCTCTGCCTGGTTCCCTGTAACTTGACTTCTCGCAGTGAGGGAACCGCCAGAAGGCCCTCGGTGCTGGACCTCAGTTAATAATAATAATAATTACTAGTTGCCAGATTTCAGGACTACAGCTCCCAGCATTCCTGATGGTTCGTGATGCAGGCTGGAACTGATGGGAGTTGTAGTCCAAGAACATTTGGAGGGCGCCACATTGACTAACCCTGCGTTATGCTGTTGTGCCAAAATGTTGGATGCTTCCTGCGTCAACTCCTCATCCTTGGCTGGTGGTGTTGGGAAAATGCTCAGCACCATGTCCATGAGGACAGGGAGGAAATATGTTGCAGAAGGTGGGGAATTCAACACTGGGGCGCCATCTTCAACATAAATTCCATCCCTTTTGACTCCCTGCCAAAGTCGTCCAGTTCCTCTGTCTGCATCCCAAAGTGGCGCAGGCACCAGAGGATTGTCTCACTTGCCTTTTCTCCATGCTTTTGATCTACCTGCTCCAGGCTCTGGGCGGCTCCTTTCAGCTCTCAAACTGGCACCCAACCCTTGTGCCACTCATTCCGCGCTTTGGTCACCCACCTCCACCTTGAAGGACCTGCCCCAACTACTTGCAGCTCTGGCCTCTCAGGAGCCTCTCCATATGCAGTCCTATGCCTATTTACCTGAGAGTAAGCCCCACAGAATTCAGTTGGACTTACTTCTGAGTAGAAATGGATAGGATTGCATTGTTAGGCACTTGATGTGCATATATTTGATTTGTGTACACTCGATTTGCATGTTTGAGTGAACAAACTAGTGCTTTGTGTAAATTTCCTACTTCATTTTTTTGTGGGGGGGGGGGGAAGGACCTTTCTCCATCAGTTAATGAGGAAAGAAATACCATTTGAAAATTATCAAAAGTGGGGAGGGGGAGAAAATGTTGGTGAAATTCTCTTTTTTTAATAGAATATTTATTAAAGTTTTCAAAAAATAATACAATGTAAAATGAAGAAAAGAAAAGAAAAGAAAAAAAGATAACAAAAATACAGAAAGTACAAAAAATACAAAGGTAATTAAAAACATAAAATTTCCATTACTTATTTTCTTTTAACTTATTTTCCAGACCTCCTCATACCTCCCTTTCTTGTATTCCAATTCGAATTGTTAGTTCAACAAATCCTCACCATTAATTTTTACTTATTTCTAAACCTTATTTTTCATATCTCTTAAGCATTACAGCTGGAAACCACTTAATTTCTGTCCAACATCATTCTAACATTCATTAATTTTACAATATTTCTGCAAATAGTCTTGAAACTTCTTCCAGTGTTCTTCCGCCGACTCTTTTCCCTGGTCTCGGATTCTGCCGGTCATTTCTGCCAATCCCATATAGTCCATCATCTTCATCTGCCATTCTTCCAGAGTGGGTAGATCTTGTGTCTTCCAATATTTTGCGATAAGAAATGTTGGTGAAATTCTCATGGATGAGGTGCAGGTTTTTGGTTGCATTTAGCTTGCTTTCAAGGGAGTTGAGGGATGTTTGTGGGTGTCCTTTCTTTCATTCTGCATTTCAGATCTCTCTGGTGGTCTGCACTCTGAAGCTTTCCTGAGTGCCTGTGCTTCCTGGAAACCCAGTGACGTCCTCAGCCGGGCTTTTCTGTACACACAGAATGCAGGAGTGCACCTGATGGCTGCTATTGTTGCTTTAAGGCAGCGGCAGTCAACCTTCTTATACCTACCGCCCACTAATGCATCTTTCTTGATGGTAAAATTTCCTTACTGCCCCCCAGTGCTCAATGGAAGGAGGATTCAGCTTGTGCCCTAGAACCCCCCACCGCCCACCTAGAATCCTGAAACGCCCACTGGTGGGCGGTAGGGACCAGGTCGACAACTCCTGCTTTAAGGTGAAATCTTCTCACTTTTAAAGAAATTGGTGCAGAAAAAATAGAAAGAAATTGGTGCAGAGGCTGGCCTTGCCTCTGGCTCTGCTGTCCCTGACTCTTGCTCCCCCTGGCGCTGGTCTTCCTGCGCTCTGTGCTGCCAGTTCCAATGGGCACCAGGGGAAGGCGCCATGAGGTAACGTCTCACATGGGGCTTCCTCAGATCAGGATTTCTGGGGGAAGTTTAACTGGAAAAATAAAACACACCATCACCCCTCTCTCACACACAGCCAACAAAAGTAGAGAGAAGTGTCCTGTGAAAGAGTCAGAGGAACAGAGGGCACTTTCACAGGTGAACTAAAACTTCTGGGAAACTGGAGGACACATTTCGGCGCAGAGCATGGGAGCAAATTGCTGGCGCGTCTTCTCTTGCCTCCCACGTGCATTCGCAACAGGACTCCCCTGTGGCTGCCTTGTCCCTCCCGCCCTCCTGTCTGCACCCCCCCCCCCATGTCCCAGCAGCGGTTTGTTCTTGGGCTGCTCTTGTCAGGCCCTGACAGATGCAGCTTGCTGTGCCATTTCTTCTGGCCTCATTGAGGCAATCGCATTAAAACCCTCTCTGGTGTCCTTCCCCTAGCCAAGATAAATGGGATCTGTCACCAGCTGTGTGTTCACTCCTAACCCTTTGGAAATGCCACGCTGCCTGGCTCTGAACTGCAGGATGGAGCAGGGGGAGGGGAGGCGGGAGGGAGGGAGGGGGCAGGAAGGGCCAGGGAGGGATGTCGCTTGCAAGCGCCAGTTAATCTCATTACACCCACGTAGGTGAAGGTATTAGGGCTCTGCTGGATCATGGTGAAGTAGAGAGGCTAATAATAGGAGTCCTGAGCGTTTATATTTCGCTTTGAAGAGTTCACATCCATTATCTCATTGTATCTGTATTGGTCAGTGTTATTATTGTAGGTCATTGGTGGGCAGGAGGGAGACCAAGGCTGAGAAAGAATCATTCGTCTAAGACCATCTAGGAAGTCTATGGAAGAGGTAGAATACGAACTAGGGACTTGTCTTGGAGGACAGTCTTGGAGGCTGAAGCTGCCCAGTCACATTTATCTTTCCCCCAAAGTTCTCTTTTAAACAAAAAGCTGGTGCAGGGGGCTGCATACAAACGAGTGTTTGCAAGGATTTGTTTGGACTAAGGAACCTGTCACCCTCCAGAAGTTTCTGGACTCTAGCTCTTGACACCTTCCAATCAGCATGGCCAATGACCAGGGATGATGAGATTTGTATCCCAACAGCACCTGGAGGTCACAGGTTCCCCATCCCTGCCCTAAATGGACTGGGCCTGGCATATTCCAGGAACAGCCTGCGCCCCTGTCTGTCTTCTCAAGCGTGGTGATCCAAGTCAGGCCCTGCTTTAGAGCTGAAGTCAAAGTAGGGTGTGTTCACGTTGCCTCCTTAGGGTGCAGTGAAGTCCTTCCCCCTGTAATTTCACACCTCTTCCCCCCACTAGCCGTTTATATCAGCACAGCTTCACGTCCTGACTCAGGTTAGGCAGCTTCCTGGGCTCCTAAGCAAGGGGCTCCTCTGGGTTGTTCGCTTCCACGTCTTTGCGTCATGAGAGGTAGTGCAGTGTACTGTGGTACCTTGGGTTACAAACACCTTGGGTTACAGACTCCGCTAACATGGAAGTAGTACCTCGAGTTAAGAACTTGACCTCAGGATGAGAACAGAAATCATGTGCCGGCAATGCAGCAGCAGCGGGAGGCCCCATTACCTAAGTGGTACCTCAGGTTAAGAACGGTTTCAGCTTAAGAACGGACTTCCGGTATGAATTAAGTTCGTAACCAGTGGTACCACTGTACTTCTCAAGGCTGTGAACTGAAAAGCCCCAGTTCAGATCTTACCTCAGCCACAAACCCATGCCCATGGCCCGGGGTGCCAACTTGAATAAAATACTATATTGTGGGCGGGGGCAGGTAATCAATGCACATACACCACTTGAATGGCCATTCCCCATGAAGTTTGAGGCCCCGACCCCCTCAAATATTTTATGGGGGGGACTGAAGGGACTCCTAGGAATTGGCTCCTATGCCCATGGCATTAGGCAGGATGCTGCTGTTCACAAAGCTTCAGCCCCTTAATTTATAATGCACAGATAATAATACTGACCTATCTCACAGGGCTGCTTTAAGATTCAAGGAGACCATGTATGTGAAACACTGTATAAAGGTGTTATGTACTGAACAATAGGATCCAAAAGGCAGCAGTCTGATTGGTCCTAGAACAATAGGATTCAGAATGCAGCAGTCTGATTGGTCCTAGAACAATGCAGCAATATGATTGGTTGGCAGGAACCACCCAATCATGCTCCAGATAGAAGTGAATCCACAACCTGATTGGCTTACAGTAGAATTCCAGAATTAGCCAATCATGTGCAGCCCATTGTGTAAATAATGTATATAAAGCAGATACTTTGAGGGGACATTCATTCATTCCTCCTCACCACCATGAGCTGAATAAAGAGCATGAAATCACTTTGCAACTCTGAGTATATTTCACTGGCGACGAAGGTGGGATCCCGCTGAGCTGACTGCCACACACAGCACCGCAGCACCGCCACCTGCCGCACCGCTGCCTCGCACCGTGTATCCAGGCTTCAGCTCCGGGACCCAAGGAACTCAGAATGGCAACCGACAGCAGCTTCTCGCCGTTCAACCCAGCATCTGGAGACTGGGAAGCGTACGCCTCCCGTTTCACCTTCCTCCTAGAAGCCAAAGGGATCACCGATGAAGAAGACGCCAAGAAGAGGGCAATATAATAATAATAATAATAATAAATTTTATTTATATCCCGCCCTCCCCAGCCGAAGCCGGGCTCAGGGCGGCTAACAACACTAAAACAATACAACATTATAAAACATTATAAAAATGAGTTAAAAACAAAATTAATGGCAACCATAAGCTAAAGTCTTGAAAAGATTGCCAAAGGAGGGAGTCAGGCTGCGCCCTAACAAAAGGCCAGGTGGAACAGCTCTGTCTTGCAGGCCCTGCGGAAAGATGTCAAGTCCTGCAGGGCCCTTGTCTCTTGTGACAGAGCGTTCCACCAGGTTGGAGCCGCAGCCGAAAAAGCCCTGGCTCTGGTTGAGGCCAGCCTAACCTCTCTGTGGCTTGGGACCTTCAAGGTGTTTTTATTTGAAGACCGTAAGTTCCTCTGTGGGGCATACCAGGAGAGGCGGTCCCGTAGGTACGAGGGCCCTAGGCCGTATAGGGCTTTGAAGGTTAAAACCAGCACCTTAAACCTGATCCTGTACTCCACCGGGAGCCAGTGCAGCTTGTATAGCACCGGATGAATGTGATCTCTAAGCGAAGACCCCGTAAGGAGTCTCGCTGCGGCATTCTGCACCCGTTGGAGTTTCTGGGTCAGTCTCAAGGGCAGCCCCACGTAGAGCGAGTTACAATAATCCAGTCTGGAGGTGACCGTCGCGTGGATCACAGTGGCTAGGTCAGGGCGAGAGAGGTAAGGAGCCAACTGCTTAGCTTGGCGGAGATGAAAAAATGCCGCCTTTGTTATAGCTGCAATCTGCGCCTCCATAGAGAGGGAGGTATCGAAGATTACACCCAAACTCTTAACGGATGGTGCTGGCACTAATTGCACCCCCGCAAGAGATGGGAGTTGCCCCCTCAGTCCCAAGTCGTCCCGTCCCAGCCAGAGGACCTCTGTCTTCGAAGGATTTAACTTCAACCGGCTCCCACGAAACCATCCAGCCACAGCCTCCAAGCATCTGATCAGTGTGTCTGGGGTCGAGTCCGGGTGGCCGTCCATCAACAGATAGAGTTGGGTGTCATCAGCATACTGATGGCAGCCCAGCCCAAAACTCCGGACAAGCTGGGCGAGGGGGCGCATAAAGATGTTAAAAAGCATCGGGGAGAGTATTGCACCCTGGGGCACACCACACACCAAGGAGTGGCGGGATGACAATTCCCCCCCAAGCGCCACCCTCTGTCCCCGACCAGAGAGAAACGAGCGCAGCCATTGAAGGACTGTGCCCTGGATCCCCACGTCGGCAAGGCGGTGGTCTAGGAGTTCGTGATCGACCATGTCGAAGGCTGCTGACAGGTCTAGAAGAATCAGCAGCCCCGACCCGCCTCGATCCAGCTGCCTGCGGAGATCATCTGTTAGGGCGACCAGAGCCGTCTCGGTCCCATGACCAGCGCGGAAGCCGGACTGGAATGGATCCAGAGCTGATGTTTCATCCAGAAACCTACCAAGCTGTTCAGCAACCGCTCTCTCAATCACCTTACCCAGGAATGGAAGATTCGAAACCGGGCGGTAATTGGATAGATCTAAAGGATCTAATGATGTTTTCTTTAAGAGCGGGCGCACCACTGCCTCCTTCAGTTCCCCTGGGAATGTCCCAGCGCCAAGAGACAGATTGATGATATCCCCCAGGGGGCCCCGCACCTCGTCTGGACACGCTCTAATCAGCCAGGACGGGCACGGGTCGAGAGGACAGGTGGTGGGCTTTCCAGCTCGGAGGAGTCTGTCCACATCAGCTGGGGATATCCAGTCAAAGTGGTCTAATACTGAACCCGAGGACAGTCGAGGGGCCTCCAGTTCCTTTATTGTATCCAAATTGGCAGGGAGGTCATGGCGGAGCAACAAGACCTTCTCCGCAAAAAAGCTCGCGAATGCCTCACAGCTGTGTGTCGAATTGTTATTTAAATTTGGCTGTCCTTCAAGGGACGTTAAAGACCGAATTATACTAAATAATTGCGCCGGGCGAGAGCTAGCGGATGCAATGGAGGCCGAGAAGTAGGACTTCTTAGCGGCCTTCACTGCCATCTCATAGGTTTTCATAAAAACCCTATAAGATGTTCTTGAAGCTCCGTCACGGGCACCCCGCCATACTCGCTCTAGCCGTCTGAGGTCCCGCTTCATTTTCCGGAGCTCCTCGGTAAACCAGGGAGCCCGGTTTCTGCGGGGTCGCAGAGGGCGCTTAGGTGCGATCTCATCGATGGCTGCCAGGAGCTGGGTATTCCAGGCCTCAACAAGCTCAGTCAATGAGTCGCCAGGGGGAGAAAGGTCCCGCAAGGCTTGACGGAATCTGTCAGGGTCCATCAGCCTCTGCGGGCGAGCCCAAATTGGCTCGCCACCCAAGCAGGGTGGGGGTGGAACGTCAATCCTGGCTTTCAGAGCATAGTGATCAGACCATGGCACCTTCATTGAAGGAAACATGATCACATCTATACCGATGCCAAAGATCAAATCCAGCGTGTGGCCTGCTTGATGTGTGGGGCCCGAAACAAACTGGGAGAGCCCTAGTGTCGCCATGGAAGACACCAGGTCCAGAGCCTGTGAGGAGGGAGTGGCATCAGCATGGATGTTGAAGTCCCCCAATACCAATAGGTTAGGGAACTCCAAGGCCCAGCCAGCCACCGCCTCCAGCAGGCCTGACAGGGTGGCTGCTGGTGTGCTAGGTGGCCGGTACACCAGCCAGACAGCCAAGCTCACCTCGGAGCCCCACACTAGGCCAACACATTCAATGCCGGGGATCGATGGCGATGGTAGAGCCCTGAAAGAACAATCTTCCCGGATTAATAACGCCACCCCTCCCCCCCGGCCCACAGTCCGCGACTGGTGAAGGACGGAGAAACCCGGGGGCGCCATCTCTCGTAAGGGAACAGTATCCCCTTCACGCACCCAGGTCTCAGTCACACATGCCAGGTCAACCCCCTGCGAGGTGAAGAAATCTCGCAGGGTGGCGGTTTTGTTGCCTATAGACCTGGCATTGCACAACACCAGTGACGGAGGTGAGTAATCCTTGCTCACCCTACCCTCGTCTCTCGGGATGGGGCGCAGATTGGAAGGGGTACGAGCATATCCGTATCTCGATCCCCTTCGCCTATGACATCTGCCCCCACCGCCATACCTCCCTCGCCCCTGCACAGTAGGAATCCCAAGCCTAATATTCGCCTCCATTTACAGAATATAAAAACAAACAAATAAAAAACAATTACATGAAAACAAAACCAATCCCCACCCCACTCCACAACCACCCAACCCTGACCCAAAATAAACCAAAACAAAAAACCCTGACCCAAAATAAACCAAAACAAAATAAAAATACATAGATAAAAACCACCGCTTATGGTGGTACAACTAAGCAAAAAATAAAAACCGTTTAAAACATATAAAAACACTTCAAACAACCACTGCAGCAGCACTAGTGTCCCCCAAAGCTGCGGCAGTGGTAAGCGTGGGCCCCGCCCCCTGGCCTGATGGAAAGTGGGCCTGCAGGGGGAAGAGCCCTCCCCACAGATGCACGGCAAAGCGGCAGCAGCAATGATTCCAAGGGCTCCAATGCTGAGATGGAGTCTGGGGCCCGCCCCCAGGCCCAAGGTGGAGAATGGGCTTGCAGGGGGAGCGGTCCTCCCCAAGACTCACCGGCAAAGCGGCAGCAGCAGTGTTCCGGGCCTCCTTGGAGTCTTTTATGCTGGGGTGGAGTCTGGGGCCCGTCCCCAGGCCCAAGATGGAAAATGGGCCTGCAGGGGAAAGAGCCCTCCCCACAAACGCACGGCAAAGCGGCAGCAGCGATGTTCCAAGGCCTCCTTGGGGCCTTATATGCTGAGGTGGAGTCTGGGGCCCGCCCCCAGGCCCAAGGTGGAGAATGGGCCTGCAGGGGGAGCGGTCCTCCCCAAGACTCACCGGCAAAGCGGCAGCAGCAGTGTTCCGGGCCTCCTTGGAGTCTTTTATGCTGGGGTGGAGTCTGGGGCCCGTCCCCAGGCCCAAGATGGAAAATGGGCCTGCAGGGGAAAGAGCCCTCCCCACAAACGCACGGCAAAGCGGCAGCAGCGATGTTCCAAGGCCTCCTTGGGGCCTTATATGCTGAGGTGGAGTCTGGGGCCCGCCCCCAGGCCCAAGGTGGAGAATGGGCCTGCAGGGGGAGCGGTCCTCCCCAAGACTCACCGGCAAAGCGGCAGCAGCAGTGTTCCGGGCCTCCTTGGAGTCTTTTATGCTGGGGTGGAGTCTGGGGCCCGTCCCCAGGCCCAAGATGGAAAATGGGCCTGCAGGGGAAAGAGCCCTCCCCACAAACGCACGGCAAAGCGGCAGCAGCGATGTTCCAAGGCCTCCTTGGGGCCTTATATGCTGAGGTGGAGTCTGGGGCCCGCCCCCAGGCCCAAGGTGGAGAATGGGCCTGCAGGGGGAGCGGTCCTCCCCAAGACTCACCGGCAAAGCGGCAGCAGCAGTGTTCCGGGCCTCCTTGGAGTCTTTTATGCTGGGGTGGAGTCTGGGGCCCGTCCCCAGGCCCAAGATGGAAAATGGGCCTGCAGGGGAAAGAGCCCTCCCCACAAACGCACGGCAAAGCGGCAGCAGCGATGTTCCAAGGCCTCCTTGGGGCCTTATATGCTGAGGTGGAGTCTGGGGCCCGCCCCCAGGCCCAAGGTGGAGAATGGGCCTGCAGGGGGAGCGGTCCTCCCCAAGACTCACCGGCAAAGCGGCAGCAGCAGTGTTCCGGGCCTCCTTGGAGTCTTTTATGCTGGGGTGGAGTCTGGGGCCCGTCCCCAGGCCCAAGATGGAAAATGGGCCTGCAGGGGAAAGAGCCCTCCCCACAAACGCACGGCAAAGCGGCAGCAGCGATGTTCCAAGGCCTCCTTGGGGCCTTATATGCTGAGGTGGAGTCTGGGGCCCGCCCCCAGGCCCAAGGTGGAGAATGGGCCTGCAGGGGGAGCGGTCCTCCCCAAGACTCACCGGCAAAGCGGCAGCAGCAGTGTTCCGGGCCTCCTTGGAGTCTTTTATGCTGGGGTGGAGTCTGGGGCCCGTCCCCAGGCCCAAGATGGAAAATGGGCCTGCAGGGGAAAGAGCCCTCCCCACAAACGCACGGCAAAGCGGCAGCAGCGAATATTCTTCAGCGTCTGCGGAGAGGAGACGTTTGAAATCGCCCGGGCTCTCCTTGCACCTGAAGACGTCGCTACTGTTCCATACAAAACAATAATGAAACAGCTGAAGGGGCACTTTTCGCCACAGCCCTCAGTGGTGGCTCGTCGAAATGCCTTCTACGCAAAGCGGCAAGCCCCTGGGGAAACCATAACCGGGTTTGTGACCTCTCTCCGCCAAGCTGCCCGGTTCTGCAACTTCTCAGAGCTGGAGAACATGCTTCGTGACCGCCTCGTCGGTGGCCTGAAGGATGAGAAGCTGCAACGACGCCTCTACGCTAAGAAGAACCTAACGTTCCAGGTCGCTCTGCAGGAGGCCCTGGCAACAGAAGCTGCTGAGAGGTCGACGCAAGAGGCACGGCCGAGCCAGCCGTCCCAACCGAGGGTCCACCACGAAGACTTCACCTACGACTCAGGATCCGACAGGGAGGAGGTGCACCGAGTACAGCAGCGCACTCAAGCAGCCCACATACCACAGCTGCCTCGACGAGAAGGAGGGAACTGCGCAAGCTGTGGAGAAAGTCACGAGAGGAGGACCTGCCGTTTCCGCAACGCAGAGTGCAGGCATTGCAGAAAATCGGGACACATCGCCTGGGTGTGTCGGGCTCGGCCCACCCGACACCAGGCATCAGATGACCCATCCAAGAGCCCCAGGTCCCGGAGCCCAATGCACCAAGGCAACTCAACGGAGCTCACGGACTTCCAGGTATACCAGTTGCCCCACCCCAACGTAGAGAAAATTTATGTAGAGGTACGGATAGAGGGGGCCCCATGCCGCATGGAGCTTGACACGGGTTCAACTCTATCCATAATCTCGGCAAGGACCTTAAGGAAACTGTGCACTACTGGGGGTCCCAAACTCAGGCCGGCCCCATTCACCCTCCGGGACTTCCAGAAACGTAAGGTTCCCACAATGGGAGTGGGGACCTTCAGGGTGCAATACAGAGGGCGGACGCGGCAACTGGACTTGCTTGTGGTCAAGGGCCCCTACATTAGCTTACTGGGATTGGCATGGTTTGGACCACTGGGGCTAGCCATCACCGGGGTGAACCACATGAGCTTACAAGTGGACATGGACGCCATATGCAAGGAATTTCCGGGGGTTTTTGATGGGAAATTGGGACAGTATACGGGCCCCCCCATTGCTCTACAGCTTGACCCTGCAGTACGACCGGTCAGGCTCAAGGCCCGCCGGGTCCCGTTCGCCCTGAAACCCCGTATAGATGAGGAATTGGACCGACTCATGGAGCAAGGAGTGCTGGAGCCGGTGCCTAATGCCCCCTGGGAAACCCCAATCGTCACACCCGTCAAGCCTAATGGTTCGGTCCGCATCTGCGCAGACTACAAATGTACAATAAACAAGGCCCTCACGGCCCATGCATACCCAGTGCCAGTGGTCAGCCATGTCCTTGCCACCCTGGCTGGGTCGAAAATTTTTGGCAAGCTGGACTTGGCCCAAGCATATCAACAGCTGCCAGTAGATGAGGCTACAGCAGAGGCACAGACGATTGTGACGCACAGAGGAGCGTTCAGGGTAAAGCGGCTGCAATTCGGGGTCAGCGTGGCACCAGGCATATTCCAGAATCTAATGGACTCTCTCCTTAAAGGGATTCCTGGTGTCACCCCCTTCTTCAATGATGTGTTGATTGCCGGGCCCACACCCGAGGAGTTTGAGGACCGCCTCCGCACCGTTCTGCACCGTTTCCAGACGGCGGGTCTCAAGGTGAAGCGGGAAAAATGTCTACTAGGAGTGCCTCAGGTGGACTTTCTGGGATTTATGGTGGATGCAGAAGGGGTCCACCCAACTGGGGACAAGGTACGGGCCATTTGTGATGCCCCAGCGCCCAAGAACAAGACTGAACTTCAGGCCTTCTTGGGACTATTGAACTTTTACCATTCCTTCCTTCCCCACAAGGCGGCGGTAGCGGAGCCCCTACACAGACTCCTGGACAAGCGGGCTCCTTGGGTGTGGGGCCAGCGCCAGGAGGCCGCATTCCAGGCAGTCAAGGACTTGCTTGTCTCAAACTCGGTCTTGGCACACTTCGACGAGAGGCTGCCAGTTGTGCTAGCATGCGACGCCTCACCCTGTGGCATTGGCGCTGTCCTGGGACACCAACTCCCGGATGGAAGAGAGGTACCGGTGGCATACTTTTCCCAGACACTCAACGAAACCGAGCGGAACTACTCGCAAATCGACAAGGAGGGTCTGGCAATCGTGAAGGGAGTAAAAAAATTCCATGATTTCTTGTACGGGCGGCCCTTCACTGTGGTGACTGACCACAAGCCGTTGCTGGGCTTGTTTGCCCCCGAAAAGCAGACCCCTCAAGTGCTGTCTCCTCGCGTCCTCAGGTGGTCAATTTTCCTTGCCAGCTACCAGTATGCACTGATTCACCGCCCTGGGAAGGCGATGGGCCATGCAGACACCCTCAGCAGGCTACCACTACTGGAAACAGGCCCTGACCCAGCACCTGCACAAGAGGTTATGAGCCTGGAGCTGCTTCCCAACCGCCCCATTCAGGCACAAGAAGTTGCACACCATTCCAAGAAAGATAGGGTCATCTCCCGGGTCCTGGACTGGGTGTGGAGGGGATAGCCCAGCAGCAGCCCTGGGCCAGAATTCGCCGGCTACACAACCCGCAAACATGAACTGTCGGCCCACAAGGGGTGCCTGTTATGGGGAAGCAGGGTCGTTGTTCCCCAGCCCCTCCGCAAAAGGGTCCTCACAGCCCTACACGAGACACACCCAGGGGTAGTAAGAATGAAAGCCCTTGCCAGGAGTTATGTGTGGTGGCCGGGGATCGACGGAGAGATAGAGGCCTGGGTCAAACACTCCCAGGCCTGCCAAGAATCCCACCCAGATCCCCCAAGGGCCCCAGTCCAGTCCTGGGAGTCCGCCCGAGCACCATGGTCACACCTGCATGTGGACTTCGCTGGCCCCTTTCAGGGGAAAACATTTTTCATAGTGGTGGACTCCTACACCAAATGGCTGGAAGTCGCACTGGTACCGTCCACTTCTACGTCCGCAGCCATCCGGGTCCTACGCAGGCTGTTTGCAACCCACGGGCTCCCTGACACTCTCGTCTCAGACAACGGGACTGCATTTACGTCAGGAGAATTCCAAACCTTCACAGCGCAGAACGCCATCCGCCACATCCGTTTGGCGCCGCTCCACCCAGCCACCAATGGCCAAGCAGAACGCATGGTGCGGACCACCAAGGACACCCTTCGCTGCATGATGCAAGGGGATTGGGAGTACCGCATTGCCACATTCCTCCTAGCACAGCACAGCACCCCCAGCTCAACGACTGGCCGGAGCCCCGCTGAACTACTAATGGGTCGGCGCCTTGCAATCAGATTGGACCGCCTTCACCCCGATAGAGCTCAGGATGAGGTAGGGGTGGGGGAAGGCAGGAACCCCCGGACCTTCGAGGCCCAGGACCCAGTGTACGCAAAGAATTTTGGGGCAGGACCTGCATGGGTACCCGCCACAGTCACCAGGGTCACTGGCCCTGTGTCGTACGAGGTGCTAACAGATGGGGGGCAATGCTGGCGCCGCCACTGCGACCAGATACGGCAACGATTCCCGGGAGAAAACCAGGAGGAGGAGGACAGGTCAAGGGAGTCCCAAGGGAACAGTGGGGCAGTGAGGCCCATAGAGCAGCAGGGGCAAGCAGGAGAGGCAGAATCAGTAAATACAGAGAGGACCCGTGAGGCCGAAAGGACACCAGAACCAGAACTACGACTGAGCGAGCAGGTTGCACCAGACCAAACAGCCCCATCACAGCCAGCATCCTTGGAACACGAGCCAGAACCTGAACCCCGGACCAGGGAACACCCCAGGCCGCAACGCACACGTAGGCCGCTGGCGTACCTTGAGGACTATGAATGCGACCTCCCGGGCAGGACTGGAACTTAGAGGGGAGGGGTGTTATGTACTGAACAATAGGATCCAAAAGGCAGCAGTCTGATTGGTCCTAGAACAATAGGATTCAGAATGCAGCACTCTGATTGGTCCTAGAACAATGCAGCAATATGATTGGTTGGCAGGAACCACCCAATCATGCTCCAGATAGAAGTGAATCCACAACCTGATTGGCTTACAGTAGAATTCCAGAATTAGCCAATAATGTGCAGCCCATTGTGTAAATAATGTATATAAAGCAGATACTTTGAGGGGACATTCATTCATTCCTCCTCACCACTATGAGCTGAATAAAGAGCATGAAATCACTTTGCGACTCTGAGTATATTTCAAAAGGCTATTTTCAAAATTCGGAGATGTGCGAGTTTTGAAGGATAATTGTTTTTCACTTCACGTATTGGTTTGTGAAGAGTGTGAATTAGGCGTTTCTCATAAAACTGCAAACAAAACTGAATTTCTTCCCCATCCCTAGTGGAAGGTTAGGCTGAGAGGCAGTGCTTAGACCCAAGTCAGCTTTGTGTCTGAGGGATTTAAACTCTAGTCTTCCTGGTCAAAGACCAATGCTCTAACCATTACACCATAAACTCTAGTAGCAATACAAGCCTAATCAAGACCAAAGCTGTCATATATTTAAGTACCAGCTCAGTACAGAAAAAAGGGGGTGGTATTTAAAATACGTATCATATTTTCGGAGCTCTACTGACCAGGCAGCTAGGATTTTCTCCTGCCCTGCCTGATTCCAATTAAGTTCACTGGGCTGACACATTTGCACTGGTTCAGTACACTTCACTGCACACTCCACATAACAAAAAATATGTGCTCATCCCACCAAGAATGTCACAGGTGCAGTTTATTAATGTACACACCATAACGGCTGAGAAACCCACAGAAGGTTGTATGTAGAATAAGCAGCACTGGATTAAATATTGAAGCCGGCTATCCACATGATGTGGGTCCCTGGGCCTTGAGTTGCATTCCTTGTGTGTTTGTGTTTGTGTTTGTGTGTGTGTGTGTGTGTGTGTGTGTGTGAGAGAGAGAGAGAGAGAGAGAGAGAGAGAGAGAGAGAGATTTTAAAGAACCTAAACTCAAAACACTATCTAGGGAAATAATTGCTGTTGCCTTTGGCACACACTTCTCGAAGGAGCCTGCTCTAGGGAGACTGTCACTGTGAGTAAGGGGCAAATGACCTGTGAATTGGAACCGGGTGTCATCAGCAGCAGGTAATTGCTGGGTGCTCCTGGCTCTCTTCCTCAAGTACATGCATGTCCAATGACCTCCTCTGCCCCACGTGCCATCCATCGACCACACTGCCTGGGCTGCCAAGTGTTTTGCAATTCCCTTTCATCATGCCCATTGCAAACTCTTGCTGCGAAAGGGAGTTTGGAAAAGGAGAGAGAGAAAGTGAGAACATGAGGAGCTGCAGTTCCCTCTGTGCCTGGGCTGGGGCTGATGCAAGCGGCCTTCTTTAGAGGAATCTGGAAAAGGGGATTGATGGATGCTCGCACCTCACCAGAAAAAGGGGACAAAGAGGCACCGATTGTCATGACATTTGCATATGTTAATTTGTACATATCATGGCAAATTTAGAAATATCTAAAATTTAAATAGAAATACATCTCACTGCAGGAAAGACTGGCTAGTTGACCTCTACTGCTCAGACTGCTGTCTCAGTGCTACCCGATCCTGATGGGCAAATTCAAAGCCCCTTCCTCTCCCTTCCTATGTTTCTTTATCTGATAGCTCTTCAAATAGGGGATGGGGAAACTGCCATCCCAAGGGCTACATTCCCTTCTGGATCACTTTCCATGAGCCACCCAACAGGGGTCAGAGCAAAGGTGGGCAGAGCAACCAGTGCAAAGTTTGTCTTTGCACAGTAGACCAGTTCCTACTCACACCTGAAGCAAGCAAGAGGCATTGCCAGAGCTCAAGGACGCATGCCAGCCAGGCAAAAACACTCAAGGAGACCAAGAAGCAAGACTGGTGGTGGCCATGCCATAGGGAGCCAGGCTAGAGTTCTGAAGTCCAGACTGAGAGGCTCAGAGGGCCACATTTGATCCTTGGGCCTGAGGTTCCCACACACCTGAAATTGAGGACTGTCCTCTGCAAAGTGGGTTGCATGCCCTTCTAATGCCTTTTGCCACAGCAGGTCCTTCAGGATTGTCCTGAGATTTGCCAGTCTTGAGCTCAAGCACCTGATTTTGAAAAGCTGCCCTTCCTTCATTTGTTATTTAATTCAGTTTTAAAGAAAATCTATACCCTCCCTTTCCTCATCCAGTTGAAGGTGCGTCTCAAAAAATAGCAGCCAAAGATGCAACACAGTGAAGACAGCAGTACAAAAAAGAAAACAAACAACAATGAAAGCCAACAATGAAGGAGTTTAAGAGGAACTGCAATCAACAGCATAATAAAATGCAGTAAAAGCCAGTTTAATATATACGCACACACCATGCATCAAAAACATACACACAAAGCTTCTCAAGGGCAGTCTAAATTGGGAGGTTTTAAAGCTGCACTGGAAGGAGAGAACAAGTAGCAGCTCCCTGTGGAAGCAGTTCCAAAGTTTGGGTGCAGCAGCCAAGAAGGTTTAATGCTGACGCTGTCTCTGGTTGTTCCTCTGTGTTCCCCTTTCTGCAGGTGGGGAGAGGGGAGAGCTGTCATTCTGTTGACGGCTGAAAGTTTAGGACAGAAGAAGCCTTTGCTTCACTGCTTTCCTCACTCAGATTCAACAGGCAGTGTCAGGCAAGTAGCCGGCAAAGGCTTCTGTAGGGGAGCCAAGGCTGCTTCAGTTGTTGCCCCCATGGCACTTTTCCAAGCAAGCCACTTTTTAGAGGCACATGGGGCTCACCTGAGGCCCTCCGGAGAGTTTGTTTGTTTGGTCTTTATCCCAGCTTTCCTCCAAGGACCCCAAGGCACTGGAGGAGAAACAGGTACCATCGCAGCTGCCCCCCCCGGACATGCACCACGCAGCCCCCCACACCGGGCGCCATGCCCCCAGGACACGTGCCACACCCCCAGGACGTGTGCCAGCCACGCCCCCGCCTGCTCTCCGCCCCGGGTGCCAGAGCATGCAGTTTTGCCACTGCCCCAAGGTGGCCTACATTCTTCTCTGATTTGCCATTTACCTTCACAATAACCCTGTGAGTTAGATTAGGCTGAGAGACAGTGACTAGCCTAAGGTTACCCAGTGAGCTTCATGGCTGAGGGGGGATTTTTCATTTGCTTCCACTTTCAATTTGCATACTGCAAATAGCAATTCTATTTTGCTACTTGCAAGGCAGTTTACAAGGCAGTAGAAACAGCAAAATATACAACGATCACGCATTATATAACAATCCAATCCAATGCAAATAATAAAAAGTAAGACTTTAAAATAAACAACTTATATCAAGCATAATCCAATTAGAATATAATATGACACATTAAATTGACTCAGAATATCAGCAAATAATAATTAAACAGAAATTCACTCTCAGCAATTACAATAAATCATTGCTAGACTATAATAAAAATAACAGCAAAGTTACAATAAAATACTTTAATACATAAAAGACCATGTAAAAGGATCAAACTGAGCAACAAAGTTGCATAGCTTATAAAATTACAAAATACACAAACGTAACTCACCCTGTGGTCCAGGTCCAATATTATTGCGCAAGACTCTTCTCGTGTGCATGCAGGGATGGGAACCCTGGTGCCTCGGGGCCTAGTCTAACACTCGGAGCACTGTGGTTGGACTCCAGCTCCCATGAGTCCCAGCCAGCATGGCCAACAGTCTTGGACCATGGGAGACGTAGTTCAGCTGCATTTAGAGGGCCACAGTTTCCCCATCCTTGCTTTATAAGGAGGAGAGGACAATGGAAATTTCAGGTGTTTTGGTAAGATCTGTTCATTTGGGGCTCCAACAGGGAACAGACAGACACATGGACGTACACTGCTGGTATTTTAAACAACACCAGTTTCCTTTCCCTACAAGAGCAACAATATCAAGTCTTTGCAGCTGCCCCAGCTGCTGCTTATTGGCCAGCTACAAAACCCAGACATTCTTTTTCACTTTCGGTGGCTTTATTCCAAATGGTCAGATTTTTTCTTTCACCTCTGTATTGAATGGGAGGAGTTAGCTAGTGGCCACCAGGTGTCTGAGACCATTAAGCAGGTGCAGGGGCACCAGCTGCTTAGGGCTTGCCGGACACATTTGGAAATGTGAAAATCCGCTGCGTGCACCACCACAGAATGGCTGCCATGAGAGTCTGACGTAGTCAACAAGGGACAAGTAACTTGTGAGTGCCAGGCAGAGCTGGGATCTGCAGTGCACCCTAGAACACAAAATCACTAGCGTTATCTTGAAGCAATGCACAACTGAGCCTCCCTGTGTCCTGTTTTCTTGCCAAGGAATCCAAAGACCTGCTGCCATCCAGCTGCTGGGAATTGCAAGTGGGGAGAAGACTCATGTGCCCAGGTTCTGCTTGTGGTCTCCCCTCTGGGAAGAGGATTAGATGGGCCTTTGGCCTGATCCAGCAGGGCTCTTATTTTGTTTCTATGCCACACAATAAGTAGCCAGCTGTGTGTGTGTGTGTGTGTGTGTGTGTGTGTGTGTGTGTCTGCAGGGCTAGGGAGAAAACGGGCTGAAGAAGCTACAGGTCCAGCTCCACTGAGAGATTCAAAGTGTGTGTTCTCCATCTTTGAAAAATCTGGTTACTCCAGAGAGTGGCAATGGCTCAGATCTGTCCTCCATATTTGGGCTTCCATAAACTCAGCGAAGCTTTTGAAGAACCATTTTATGCTATGTGGCAAATATGTTTGTGGCATATCTGCCAAATGTAAAGCAGTGAGCTTGGAAAGTGAGGCGCACATCTCTAACCATGCAGCAGAATTGCACCATCCTTATTGGGTCTGTTCCAAGGAGTGCACATGGTAGACATGTGGCAGATAGGTCTGCCAGGGAAAAACTGCAGTAGCATTAGTGGGAAGCCCTGTATAGCAGTTTGTGTATTGTATTCCCTAGATTTTCTTAGCTGAGGCATCTCAGTAAAGGGAAAACGCACAGTTTTCCTTGCACAATTGTGATGCATTTTCAGTGGTAGTGGCTGAGAGAATGCTGTTCGGTAGCCTCAGCCCTGATGGCATATCAACCGCAACACTAATTTCCTGGTAATTTCCTGTGCTGCCGGCGGGGTCCCCTGCACCAGGTATCCGGAGGGCCCCATAAATATGCATAAGACGAGTCTTTAATAACTGCAAAAAGAGATGGTGGCAGATTATCTCTCCATTCCCAACTCTTGTACTTTCATTATTTGTTTATGTGGCAGCTGTGCTCTTTCTCAACCATCCATCTGCAATGCACCCCTGTTTCTCCCCTGAGTCAGTAGAGGCAATGATACCCACCAACTTGGTTGGCTTTAAAAGAGGATTAGACATATTCATGGAGGAGGAGAGGGCTATCAACGGCTACAATTCAAAGTGTTGGTGTTGACCTTTAAAGCCCTAAACGGCCTCAGCCCAGTATACCTGAAGGAGTGTCTCCACCCCCAGTGTCCTGCCCGGATGCTGAGGTCCAGTGCTGAGGGCCTTCTGGCGATTCCCTCACTGTGAGAAACAAAGCTACAGGGAACCAGGCAGAGGGCCTTCTCGGTAGTGGCGCCTGCCCTGTGGAACGCCCTCCCACCAGATGTCAAAGAGATAAACAATTACCTGACATTTAGAAGACATCTGAAGGGAAGTTTTTAATGTGTGGCATTTTAATGTATTTTAAATCTTTGTTGGAAGCCGCCCAGAGTGGCTGGGGAAACCCAGCCAGATGGGTGGGGTACAAATAATAAATTATTATTATTATTATTATTATTATTATTATTATTATTATTATTATTATTATTATTAGCCAATATGGCTGTTCTCAGTTGGGGGTAGCAGTGCTTCTGAATGCCAGTTTCTGGGTGATGGATTGGCCTGATCCAGCAGGCTCTTAAAGGACTATAATCCCAAGCCTCTTTAAACCTGTTGGATCAGCCCTGTGTGACCCATGATCCAATGAGCTGAGCATGGCCCCACTGGCACTGTAGCGAGGCCTACTAGATGCATACCAGTCCTGTTTTCCCAGTCCCAGTCAGAAGATTTTTCGGGCCATCAGCAGGCTATTAAACAAGTTATAAATTCTGTTGGTTTGGCCTGGGCTAATCTTTCTTCTCCAAGGCTAAAATATACCATTGCATGCCACTCCAATCTCCAGGTGGTGCGAGATTCCAGGGGTTCCAGATGCTTACCCAAGACCTGTGTTTCCTTTTGGAAATGAGGCACAACAGAGACTGTGGTCTCTTTAGGATAGATGGTTTATTTGCACATATATGCAACCTGAGCCTAGATAGAGGGGTTCACAGCATGAATACCCCAAAAGGGTCTTGTTTCTCCCATAGCCACAGCCTTGGATTCAGAAATCAAACATTGTGCTCTGCCTCTCTAGCTTTCCAGCTTCTAGCTCACATAACAACCAACACCAAACTCTGGCTTTACTCCTCCTCACTATCTGCAAGTTGAGGGAGGGGGTTCACTCATTTGCCATCTCCCACAGAGCCCCTTCCTTGGCTCTCTTTACACCTCACCAGGAGGCTAGTCTGTCCCTTTCCCAGAATCTGAAGGCTTGATTAGCTTTTAATACTTGCTGGATCCAGGGATTAGATTAGAGACATCTAGCACCCGAAGAAGAAGAAGAAGAAGAAGAGTAGTAGTAGTAGTTTGGATTTGATATCCCGCTTTATCACTACCCGAAGGAGTCTCAAAGCAGCTAGCATTCTCTTTTCCCTTCCTCCCCCACAACAAACACTCTGTTAGGAGAGTGGGGCTGAGAGACTTCAGAGAAGTGTGACTGACCCAAGGTCACCCAGCAGCTGCAGGTGGAGGAGCAGAGACGCGAACCCGGTTCCCCAGATTACGAGTCTACCGCTCTTAACCACTACACCACACTGGCTCTCTCTCCCAAGACTTGATTAAATTCTAATACTTGCTGGATCCTGGGATTAGAGGGGTTTGGCACCCAACCCTCATAATGCTTCCAAACTCAGCTCCCCACTTATCACCACTGCCTTCTCAGCTCTGTTCCTGATCACTGGCCACGCTCATTGAAGCCGATGGGAGCTGTGCTGCAAAACATCTGGTGGGAACCATTTTGGCTACTCCCAACCTAGTAAGTTCTTGGCAGAGGTAAATGCAAACCAGATTTGTTGCTCTTGGTGTAATCCTATTCATGTCTATGCAGAAGTAAGCACTGCTGAATTCAATGGTACTCCCAGGTAAGTGTGTATGGGATTTTAGCCCTGGTCTCTCAGCCATTAAACAGCACAATCTTTCCTAACAAAGAAGACATCTGTTTCCTTTGTATGGTTGCTAAAAAGAATCAAATCAAAAAGAATAAAAGAATAAAAAGAATAAAATCAAAATTCTTTGCCAACATAAACCAAACTCTGTGGCAGGAAATTTAAATTCCCCATGACCTGTTTAAAATACACAAATCAACCATATACCTTTTCCTAGTTTAGAAGGGCAGGGAGATATAGGGGGCACTGAGACTTTGACTCTTGATCACTGGAAACATTCTGCTGAGCCAGATATTTCCCTATACATTACCCGCACTCAAGTTTTATTGGGGAGCACTGAGGCACGGACACAAACTTATGTCCTCCCTGACCATTAGACATGCTGGCTGGGTGCTGATGGGAGTTGGAGTCCAATAGGACCTGGAGGGGCATAGGTCGTCTCCCCCCCCCCCCCGGCCTAGGCTCAGCACCAAGTCCTTGGATCTCTCCCATGGAGAATTAAGGCAGGAAGCCTGGGCTCCTTGACTGCCTGCTGCACTTTCCACAACTGAGAGCAAGAAAGACCTGTGAATTCTGACCCTTCTCCCCAGAGGGCAGTTTACGCTCTTCAACCCACTGCAGCCATTTCTCTTATTTCCACATCTGCCTCTTTCCCCTTCCTCTGGACTTGGTCATTCTCCCTGTTACAGATTTGGCTCCCAGTGCTACATTTCCATCCTCCACCTCCTCTCAGCATAGTTAAGGTACTCCTCCCTGCTCTTCAATTAGCTATTAACCTTGCCTGCCTCCCCCCTCCCTTTATCTCCCCATCTCCCACACTGTCTCTCTCTGCCTTTGAAGATGCATTGAAATATAGATAAGGCCCAATGCAGCAGAGAGAGAGAGAGAGAGAGAGGAGGTAGAGGGTGGAAAGTAGAGGGGGCATGGCAGCCTAGCTGAGATTGTCTTGTACTTGGCTTGGCCACTTATTACCACACCCCCTGGTTCCATTATTTCTTATACGTAATGGCTCAGCCCTAAACTATGGGTCAGACTAGACCAGTGGCGTAGCGTGGGGGGTGCAGGGGGGGCCGGCCGCACCGGGCGCAACATCTGGGGTTAGGGCAAATCCACGGGTTAGGGGGCGCAAATCCACGGGTTAGGGGGCGCAAATTACTTGCCTTGCCCCGGGTGCTGACAACCCACGCTACGCCACTGGACTAGACCCAATCCTGAATGCATGTTGGACTAGGACTTGGGAGATCAGAGTTCAAATCCCCATTCAGTCAAGAAGTTCACATTGGGACAGTTGCAGTTTCTCAGCCTGACCTGCCCCATCAGGGTGTTGTGAGTATGAAATGAGGAGGGGAGAATCCTGTGTGCCTGCTTGAGCTCCGTGCAGGGAAGGTGGGAGTGATATGAATCTCTGCACTATACCAGCCATATCCCCATCTTGACTCATCATAATAAAGGCCATTTATGCAAGAGGGAAGTAATACTAAAGAAAACAGTATGTTTGACCACATGCAAAGTTTATTGATACGGGGTATCAACAGCTAGTTCTTACACATCAAGGATTATACTTGAACCCCACTCACTACCAAAGAAAGAGAAAGAGAGAGAGAGAGAGAGAGAGAGAGAGAGAGAGAGAGATGGATTGCTGCAAGAAGTCAAAGTTCTGTGTTCAGAATGAATCATGAAATTTAAATATATATATGCAGTCATTTGCCTGGCTTTGAATGATTCATTCTGCTTTCACCATTCAGGTTTTCAAATCCACAATGTTATTTTATGGTATTAGCGAGAAAGGGAAAGGGTAACGGCGGGAATGGGAAAGTCTGATGACCTTTTCATTGGGGCTTTGCAACTAAAAACGAAATCTGAGATTCCCAAGAGACGAAATTCTAGGCCTGATAGCAAACCTTGCATGTGTGTTCTTTATGAATTGGCAGCCACAGGCACAATGCACACAGCCCCCCCCCCCGCTCGCCTTAGGAGACTACAGCCCCCACTGTCAAATAGAGGGAGGGGCCACACAGTTATGTCCTTGCTTTTAAAAATGTATTTATATAGGAGATTTTCTACCACTTTTCTCCTTATGCTCCCAAGGTGGCATATATGACAGTAGTCACATAAAGCAATTTAAAATCAATATCAAAACAGCAATCAAACTAATTCACTGAACAAACATCTGCAACCAATTCAAGCTGCAGAAAGTGCTGGTAAGGGGGGCCAAGTTCCTCAGCAAAACCAAACAAAACAGACACTTCTTTATAATATTATTCGTTTTGTAACGTGTAGGAATCTGCTTGAAAGAACCTAAGCTTGAGACTGCTAATGGGAGAAGGAATTATATTCTGATCGCACTTGTGCAGGGAAGGGGAACCTTTGGCCCTCTGGACTACAGCTTCCATCATCCTTGACCATTGGCCATGCTTTCTGGCGCTGATGGGAGTTGAAGTCTAATAGAAACATATGCTCCCTAGTGCATTCTGATCTCCCGCCTCCTTCACTTTCTCTTCCGGAAGTGTTTAAGTGTTTAGCTGAGAGCTAAGATAGACCAGGAGCACGGGGGCTTGTTTTAATAACTCAGTGGTGAGGGAAGGGTCCTCTTCTTATCACTGTGCATTGGTACTTCATAGAGCTGACCTTCAACACTGAATGAATGCAGAATCAGTGTGCTAATAAGTTCTAAGCAAATGAAGCCCTGCTTCCAGAGAAGGCAACTGGAGGGAAAGGAGTGAGTGTAAAGAGAAAAGTGTGACGGAGACCCAAAAGGCACATGGGAAAGGAGGAAGAAAAGGAACAGGGAATAAAATATTGAGTGGGAAAGAGAGCTATTGGGGAAAAGTGGGGATTGAGTCCAATAAGCATTGTGGTGGATGGCCTGCAATTTTGCTAGTTTCTTTTTTTTTTTTTAATAATAATATTTATTGAAGTTTCGAAAAGGTTACAAAAATATAAGAGAAAAAGAAAAGAAGAACAAAAAATACAAAATACACACAAAAAGCAATAAAAATAGTATAAAAACAATTTAGAAAAAAACACACATCATCCTTTCCATATCTTAACTTTCATTTACTTGTTTCCCTGACCTCCTCACACCTCCCTTTTTTGTATTCTAGTTCAATTAGTAATTTCAGCAAATCCTTTCCATTTTTTTCTTTTATCTTGATAATTCATCTTAATATATTATAACTTTGCATTTTCACCTAATAACACTCAATTTTCAATTAAATAATTTATCTTAAAAAACCTAACCTGTTAATTAAGTCAGCAAATCCTTCCATCTTTCACTACTATATTCTGTCATTCAATTTGCCTTAATTTATTTTAACCTTATCTTACCATAAAGTACCTTAAAGCTTAAGACTTAATACTTATTTGTACATAACTCCATATTATTTCTACTAAAGCCAAATAGTTTCCTTCCAACGTTTTTCCTAATATTCATTAATTTTACACTAATTTCCAAAATAAAACTTTAAAAATTTTCTTCCAATCTTCATCCAGCGTCTCTTTTTCCTGGTCTCGGGTTATGTCAGTCCTTATTGTCCTTTTCTTCTGGTCCATCAACCTGGTAATCTTATGTCCGAGGCTCTTAAGTCTCTTCCATGTCCCTTCTGCAGATCTTCTTCTTGTTTATACTTGCACTTTACCTTCTCTTTTGTTGATCTCTTTCTTAGTTTCTTTCCTTTCTCATTGAAGAGTAGATCTTGGGGATGTTCCAACTTGAAAATGTCTCCATCTTTCCTCAAGAAATCAGCCCATTCCTCATAGTTCCATTCCCCACAGTCAACAGCGTAGTCCAGAGGATATTTAAAGACATGCTTCAAGGACCCTTCAAACTTAAGGGCCCCCACAACTCCAGATCTCCCCTGGCCTGCTCCAGGTTTAACCTTCAACAACAACGGCTTATGCTCCTGTGGGGCCTCAGGCTTCTCCGTTTGTATTGCTTGAAGTTCAACAACAACTTCCTCCCCTGTCTTCTGCATTTGCACTTGCTCCATCAAATCAGGTTCTTGAGTTGGCTCCTGAGTAATTCCTGTATAAATATTCACTGTTTGTCCAAAATTTTTAACTGCAACAGTCATCAAATCCATCTTCTCATGCAACTGTTCTAACAGGGCGCTCGTCTTGCAAAGAGCAAGCACCAAAATTTCTTCCAGAAACATTTTTGTTCAAGGTCACAGTCTGTTCCCAGGATCCTAATCACCACAGCTGGAAAAACCCCAGATCGACTCCAGCAACAATTTAACAAACTCCCTCTAGAGGAGGCAGTTTCTATTTGTATCCATCTTAAAAGCAAATCCAACAAAAGAAAGTTACTTTCACTTGAATTTTTAGTTCCTTTTAAATGCAAAGGGCAACATTGAAGATAATTTGTATCTCTTCTTTAGCTATCTGTCAAAAGATGTTTCTTTCACGGTCAATGAACTTCGCCAAAAGTCTCTGTCTCTGACACCCCGTTCCCAGGTTTGAGACAGTGGAAATTTATCATTCTTTACTCTCTCTTCTGCAGGTATAAACAGTCAAATTTCCCCTCTTTACTCCTGCTTCAAAGAGGGGTTTGGATGGTGAAAACAGGAGGAATTTTAGATCCTTATGAACAGCTTTTCAGACTTTAGCTTGCACAATTTTTGCTTCGGATTATTTACAAAAACGGAAGGCGGACTTCCTGTTTAGAACCTTCCCGTTTGAATGTTTCTTAGCCCAATTTTCCGTTCTACTCACAGGTACTTGTTTTAGAGTCCAATTGTCCACAGGAAAAAGTCAGCGCTCTCCGGCAACGGCTGTGCAGCTTCACTCCGTAAAAATAGCGGTCGATTCAAGACACCGCGCCACTCACCCCCACGTCACTTCGGACCCCCCCAAAAGGAGTTTCCTTGCGTGTAGGGGGGGCGCTCCTGGTGTCAGCCGAATCCCACGTTCCCAGGCTTCCTCCGCCTGGGATTTTTAAGGGGTCTCCGCCTTCGCCGCGGCGGCAAGACCCGATTTTTGCGGAGCGGGTTCCTCTGAATCAGAGGAATTCCGCCATTGCCGATGGCGCTAACCCGGAAGTCTCAATTTTGCTAGTTTCAAAGACCAGGCAGAAATAATCACCTAGTTTTTTCTGGCTTCTCAATGAAAACCGTGTGTGTGCACATATATACAGAGAGACATCTATATAAAAAAATATTTCTAAAATTTATATCTTGAACCTCATCATCATAGATATCCCAGGGCCAGAAGCAACAATATAGTAAGATATAGTAAGATATAAGATACCATTAAAACAGTCCAAACAAGTAATTATAATAGAAAAAAACATTGATCAGTATCTCACTGTGCAGGCCCTATACATACATATTCAGAGGGCCAGGCAGAAGAGAAAGGTCTTCAGCTGGCAGCAGCCAAACCTCATGGGTGATGCACAACTGGGCTGCCATTACTGAGAAGACGCTCTGGCGAGTAATAGATCCTCTGACCTTACGTACTGATGTTAATCCAGAACTGCCTCGCAGCTGATCACAAAGTGGGATGGTCTGGGAAGAGGCCCCAAGTTGTGTGGACTTGAACTTTGAAGTGAATTGGTTCAGGTCTTCCAGGGCTGGTAGTACATGATTCTGTGCCGAAAAGCCCATTAAAACCTTGTCTGCTGCATTTGGCACCACTATCTTAATGTAGAGCAAATCACAGTAAGTGGCTTAGGCTCCTCCTTTCCCCAGCTGATGTTTCCAAAAAGGAAATAGGGTCACAAATACTTTCTGCCCATGAGCGTAGCCAAGGGGAGGCTACGCTTAGGTTCTGCCCCCCCCCAACAAAAGCCTGCCCACCCCACAAAAATCCTGACCATGTATTTTGCTTCACATAAAACTATGATTCAGCCGTCACCCTGAATTGCCTAAGATCCAGGACAAAGCATCAGCTTCTGGACCCCCCCCCCATCAATTCTGCCTTTGAAATCTCGGTAATGTCTAGGAAAATCCAGGCGTGTGGCAGCCCTAGTTAAAAGAAATGGAAAAAAGGCCCCAGGCTGTCTCTATTACCAGTTTAACTTCATCCACAAAGCACAGGAAAGTTGCTTTGTGGTGTAATACAACTCCCCTGAGAATACAGTGGGTTTAGGGGAGCGTTCTGAGAGAGAAAGAAATGGCACAGGAGAAGGGCCAGAACTGAGCTCCAGTGAGATCTGGCTGGAAAAAAAGCCCTTGTGAAGAGTGTGAACTTTTACCAAAAAATCCCTGGCTGGAATAGTTCTATAGCTGTGAGACCCTCAGTGTTGCTCAGCTGACCTCTCAATCTGGGGATATTGCTGATTTAACTTTCAGTATCGTCTAGAGGATTAATAAGCATATTTCTCTGGAATTGACACAGTTGTTTATCCAGTTGTTGTGATGCCTCCAAACGATAACACCACCAAACATTTCTATTTCAAATTTGCCTCCCCATCTTTTTAAAGAACTGCTTTGTTGCAAGTTTTCTGAGCATTTTGTTTACTGAGTTTGTTGCAAGTTTTCTGAGCATGTAATCCAGCCCTTAAAGTCAAGCCCTCCCGAAGCATCTTGCAGGTGAAAAATGTTTTTAAAAAACAAAACTATAAACACAATATTAATTCCAGCCTTTTCCATGTTGACTGGCAAAGTGCTGTTGATGTGCCTGGGGGGAGGAGAGGTCCATGAAACAGTTGGCATGGGGCTGGTGATGCCCCACTTTTCTGAACTGTTTGCCCTGCATCTCCTGGCAGAGCTGCCATTATGTCACACTATATGGTCCCTTCCAAAGCCAGAGTTTTGTCTTTTTAATATCTTTTTTTCCTGCTAAAGCACAATTAAGTGAAAGTAAAATGAAATTAAAATAAGCAAGCAAATGGTAGAATTGTACTGGCTGCAAATAGGAAACGAGTCATTAAACAGCTAATGTCAACAGGCCCAGTGACTTGAGTTAAACGGCCTGTTTCAGTTATGCTGGGCGGGGGGGACAGAATGGAAGGTAGCAGGAAATGGCTGGTTATAAAGGGCTGATTTTGTGGGATAACCAGCCTCATATAACCAAGATGCTTAAGTCTATGCATGCTTAAATTAATATGCATGAAGGGGCTAAGACCACAGAGTAAGCTTCCCTGCCAGGCTTAGCTCCCTTGGGAAGGACTAGGTAATCCAGCTTTTGTTTTCTTCCAGTCTACCTGAGAAATTCAGTACGTATGTGGGTAGGTCTGAGCTGGTGAGCTGGTTGCTCCAAGCTCAGACCGCAAGTCTCTTAACAAGCCTCTCTGGAGTTGATCAACCTCACCACTGTAACTAAGCCAAGTTTTACTGCCTGTGCAACTTTTTCTGAATGCTGTATGGAAAATCACATGAGAGTTTGTAAGTAAACCATGGTTAACTTACCAAATATCTCGTCTTTTTCTATGTTGGGGGGAAAGGGAAACTTCGGAACTCACAATAGCATATTTTAAAAGTCTAACAACCTATATTTCCATGCTTTACTTTGCTGCATAATTTGTGATTTTAAATCTCTGCAAGAGTTCTCTCACCAGGAATACTTGCCCCAAACTTGGATCTTGGCATCCAGGAATTCTCATTTTATATCTATTTTTTCCCCTTGAACCAACAGATTTCAATAATGCTGGCATTACTGAAGGCCATAGCAAACCAGGAGATCTTTGCTGATTAAAGGCTGCAATCCTAAGCGTTCTTCAGGTTTTTAATGAAAATGGTCCCCAAATCTGCTGCCCCATTCATGGGTGATGGAGGCAGCGGGATTGTCAATTTCAGGAAGAGTTATTTCAAACTGTTTGAGGAATGAGGGCACACTTACTGTTGGCAGGTAGCTTTAAACAACAACAACACCTTTTTAAGTATTAGTGGTGAAACACATCAAGCCAGCTATGCTGGCTGCCATGGTTCTCCTTCAGATGCCCCTGGAAATGATGCTGTGATGTCAAGACATTCTGAGTGAGAAAAATGGCAGCTACTTAGAATCATAGAATCATAGAGTTGGAAGAGACCACAAGGGCCATTGAGTCCAACCCCCTGCCAAGCAGGAAACACCATCAGAGCACTCCTGACATATGGTTGTCAAGCCTCTGCTTAAAGACCTCCAAAGAAGGAGACTCCACCACACTCCTTGGCAGCAAATTCCACTGTCAAACAGCTCTTACTGTCAGGAAATTCTTCCTAATGTTTAGGTGGAATCTTCTTTCTTGTAGTTTCTTGTAGTTTGGAACCATTGCTCCGTGTCTGCTTCTCTGGAGCAGCAGAAAACAACCTTTCTCCCTCCTCTATGTGACATCCTTTTATGTATTTGAACATGGCTATCATATCACCCCTCTTCTCCTGGCTAAACATGCCCAGCTCCCTTAGATGTTCCTCATAAGGCATCGTTTCCAGGCCTTTGACCATTTTGGTTGCCCTCCTCTGGACACGTTCCAGTTTGTCAGTGTCCTTCTTGAACTGTGGTGCCCTGAACTGGACACAGTACTCCAGGTGAGGTCTGACCAGAGCAGAATACAGTGGCACTATTACTTCCCTTGATCTAGATGCTATACTCCTATTGATGCAGCCCAGAATTGCATTGGCTTTTTTTAGCTGCCGCGTCACACTGTTGGCTCATGTCAAGTTTGTGGTCAACCAAGACTCCTAGATCCTTTTCACATGTACTGCTCTCAAGCCAGATGTCACCCATCTTGTATTTGTGCCTCTACTTGCCATCACAAGGAACTCCATTGCCATGACTGATAGAAAAAAGAAAGAAAATGGGTGAGGCAACAGAAAGAAGAAATCACCCAGCTGCCAACTGTAAACCTCCCCTCCCCAAATATTTTAAAACATTCCCATTTTAGGTGTCCGTTTCAACAGTGGGGTAAAAGAAGCATTTTGAGTTTAAAATCTGAACCATCAAGTTTTTGACACAGCCTTATTCCCTGTCACTAAATGGGCCTGGCTTATGAGTGAACAGGCATAAGAACATACCCACAGGGGCATACATTACAGGACTGTTACTGGACTAAATCTATAGTGCTATGTGGAATCAGAGTTTTAATTCTATTTCCAGTTGAATCCAGGAGGCCAATGCCTCCACAATGCTAAAATGTCCTGACACGGAAGTGACCTGGATACATTTGAGCTCTCAAAAAAGTATGCTTTAAATCTGGCGGCTGCAGCAACAGCAATCATAATCAGTTGGCTTCACTCTTCCAGGTAGAAACAAAATTCCGAAGTCTTAGTTATTGCCCTCTTTGCCTATGGTATAGAAGCAGTTAACATGGTGCTCTCCAGATGTTGTACTACATATGGGACTTAGTTGACCTTTGCGATAATGTATGACTTGGGGGGGGGCAGGGTATTTTCAGTTTCTCTATAGCTTTTAGTACCATCCACCATTGTATCCTTCCAGACTAGCTCTGTGGGATGGTTCAACAATGGTTCTACTACTGTCTTGAGGATCTGCTGTAGACAGTAGTATGGGGAGACTGCTCTTTGTCCCCTTAGCAGTTATGGGGTTCCACAATGCTCTTTAAAAATATGAAGCCATTGGGAGTGATCCTTAGTGGGTTTGGAGTGTTGTGTGATTAGTATGCTGATGATGAACAACTCTTTTCTCCATCGCATCTGAATCAGGTGTGCCTGGGCACAGTGGTGGGATGTGTGACTACAAATAACCTGAACTTGAATCTTGGTAAGAAGGAGGTTCTGTAGGTGAGCTGTTCTAAGGTCCAGAAAACAGTTCATATGCCTGTTCTGCATAGGGTAGCACTCCCTCTAAAGCTGGGGGCTCCTGCTACATCCATCTTTGTCTCTGGAGGCTCAAGTAGCTTCAGTGGCTAGGGACTTATCCATACTTCCTCTTGTTCCACTTCTTTCCCCCGGGGAAACTGCTCTTTAGTGCGCAATCAGAGCAAACAACAATCAGGTTTTTCATAGATTGCCATTTGTTCTGAGTTAGAGCTTAAGAGCAGGTTTTCCCTGGAAAGGAGCAGGGCATAGGACAAGCAGAAGTCTGCACAAGCCCTGAGAGTGGCTTCTACCAGCTTTGGTTGGTGCAACAGCTACAGCTGTTCGTAGATCAGGAAATGCTTGCTAAAATGTATTCATGGCATGCTGAAATCCATAAAATGTCAGCCTGTGCTTTCACTGAATATCAGACAGGCACCTACAGTATTGGCATTTTAACCCCTGCTTAAAGCTCAGCCTGTTCAGCTGGGCTTTCCTCTGCAGGGTGGTCCAGCTATCATCATCATCATCATCATCATAGTTAAAAAAAAAAATTAATAATTTATACCCAGACACTCTGGGTGGCTTACAGCATATAAAAACATAGTAGAACGTGAAACATTAAGAACTTCCCAATACAGGGCTGCCTTCAGATGTCTTCTAAAAGTTGTGTAGTTCTTTATCTCCATGACATATGAAAGGAGGGTGTTCCACAGGGAGGGCACCATTACTGAGAAGGCCCTCTGCCTGGTTCCCTGTAACTTTGCTTCTCGCAGTGAGGGAACCAGCAGAAGACCTTTGGAGGAGGATCTCAGTGTCCGGCCTGAACAATGGGAGTGGAGACGCTCCTTCAGGTATTCAGGGCCGAGGCTGTTTAGGGCTTTAAAGGTCAGCACCAACACTTTGAATTTTTCTCAGAAATGTACTGGGAGCCAGTAAAGATCCTTTAAGACCGGTGTTATATGGTCCTGGTAGCCACTCCCAGTAACCAGTATAGCTGCCGTGTTCTGGATTACTTGTAGTTTCCGAGTCACCTTCAAGAGTAGCCCCACGTAGAGCACATTGCAGTAGTCCAAGTGGGAGATAACCAGAGCATGCACCACTTCTGTGGGAAGGTAGGGTCTCAGCCAGCGTACCAGATAAAACTGGAAGATGGCTAACCTGGGCACAGAAATGACCTGCATCTCCATGGACAGCTGTGAGTCCAAAATAACTCCCAGGCTGAACACCTGGTCCTTCAGGGGCAGAGTTACCCAGTTCAAGACCAGGGTGTCCCCCATACCCGCCCGCCTCCTGTCCCCCCAAAACAGTACTTCTGTCTTGTCAAAATTCAACCTCAATCTGTTAGCCGCCATCCATCCTCCAACCACCTCCAGACACTCACACAGGACATTCACTGCCTTCACTGTTCTGATTTAAAAGAGAGGTAGAGTTGGGTAACAATAACAATAATAATAATAATTTATTATTTATACCCCACCTATCCGGCTGGGTTTCCCCAGTCACTCTGGGTGGCTCCCAATAGAATATTAAGAACAAGATAAATATATCAAACATTTAAAACTTCCGCATACCAGTGGCGTAGCGTGGGTTGTCAGCACCCGGGGCAAGGCAAGTAATTTGCACCCCCTAACCCGTGGATTTGCGCCCCCTAACCCTAACCCCCAGATGTTGCGCCCGGTGCGGCCGGCCCCCCTGCACCCCCCACGCTACGCCACTGCCGCATACTGATAAACACCCAGCCCAACCTCCCTGATGATTTTTCCCAGCAGCTTCATATAGATGTTGACAAGCATGAGGGACAGAGCCCTGAGGCACCCCACAAGTGAGAGCCTGGGAGCCTGAACACTCATCCCCCAACACCACTTTCTAGATACAGCCCAGTAGGAAGGAGCGGAACCACAGCATAACAGTGCCCCCAGCTCCCAACTTCTCTAGATGGTCCAGAAGGATACCATGGTCAATGGTATCAAAAGCCGCTGAGACATCCAGCAAAACTAGGGAACAGTTTTCACCTTTGTCCTTAGCCCGCTGGAGATCATCAATCAGCACGACCAAGGCAGTTTCAGTCCTATGATGAGGCCTGAATTGGAAGGGATCCAAATGGTCCGCATCCTCCAGGAGTGCCTGGAATTGTTCAGCAACCACCCGCACAATCACCTTGCCCAAGAATGGAAGATTTGAGACTGGGCGATAGTTGGCCATATTGGCTGAGTCCAAAGATGGTTTTTTAAGAAGCGGTTTATTAACCGCCTCTTTAGGCAGTTCTGGGAAGACTCCCTCACAGAGGGAAGCATTCACCACCCCACAGAGCCCATTGTCCAGCCCTGCCCCACTCGCTTTTATAAGCCAGGATGGGCAAGGATCAAGGAGACAGGTGATTGGTTTCACTCATCCAAGCAGCCTGTCCACATTCTCAGAGGTTAGGGTATTAATTTGAGCTACTGATTTTTTATGTATTTTGTAATTGTTTTGTGGGTGTAATTTGATTGTTGATCTTATGCTACTCTCCACCATGAAATTTTCCTGTAACATTGGTGGTATAGAATTGTTGTATTTATTTATTTTGCAAATATATAATCCTTAAACACTGGCCAAGGGGAATCCAGTAACATCTGGAGGGCACTCTGTTGGCTTCCTCTGCTAGTGTATAAACCAGCTGTCTCCCCAGTGACAGCCACTGACATGTTCCTCTTAGCTGCAGAAGCTCTCTCACCACCAGAAAACATGTGCTCACATGCACGCGCGCACACAAACCTCCCACTGTACAGATCATCATGTCAGACAAGATGCACTCACTCAGTAGCAGCTAGGGCATTAGTGGGGAATAAAGCAATTGAGCTGGGAGCAAGAAGCCTTACAGCTGGTTAACGGAACAGCTGGGGACTAGGATTGAAAAGCAAGCAATTGCTTGAACTCGCCACCTGGCTGGAAACAAAAGCCAGAATCTTGAGTTACTTTCCCAACAATTCCATAGTTAGCTTTGCAGCAGGTCTTTCACGCCTTTCTTATAGAGAGGCGAAACTGAGGCCAGAATGATAATCGGATCACTTGCCGAAGGCCACCCAGATAGCCTGAGGCAGAACAGAGGTTGAATTCATTTGTTTACTGTGTGGCTGTGATCAATGCTATATATAGCTGAGTTTGATTTCCACGCAATAGCATCTTCTTGAGAATCCTGGCATCCTGTTATACGTGGAAGTTTTCAGCTCTTGCATATTTGCTTTTCTTCAAGAGCTGTAGGATTAAATAATGTCTGGCAAGGGCTTCCGGTGGCTAGGGTGGAAGATCTGTTATCCTTCACACTCCTCTGTCCCTAGGCTACGGCTCCTGGTCTCAGGTATTCTGCCTTTACCTACTCCTTGTCAGATTTGAATGTTCATTTCTCTTTGCTTTTATGCAATTAGAAGAGCTTAATCTAGCATAACTCAAAGTGAGTTCTTCCCACCTCTGCTAGTGCTGAATAGAGTGCCTATTAAATCAAATTTAACTGATGCAAACCAGGGGTGGAGAATCTGTTGTCCTCCAGATGTTGCCAGACTACAATTCCCATAATTCTTGACCATTGGACTGTTGACTAGGGCTGGCTGGAGTTGGAGTTCAACAGTACCTGGGAGGTCACAGATTCTACATTCCTGCATTCGACAAAATATCATTTTTAAAAATAAATAACAAATCTGCATAAAATTTGCATTAAAATACATTTGCCTTGGTAAACTTGTGTATTTTATGTTTTCCTGGATTACACAATTTTGGTTTCCAGATTTGCAGTACATTTATAGCTTGTCAACTTGGGAAGGCAGCCTATCTAGGAGAAGGAAAACTCTGATCCTATACTGCCTTTGAGAGAAGAAAAGGCTAAGAAGTAAGCCATACCCAAATCTGGAATGGAGTCCCTAGGAGAGTTGAATAGCGCCTTGTACGCCTCCTTCTGACAATTCCTGCAGCCTAGCTGCTTTCCTTTGGACAACATCAGCGAGGCCAAGAGGGCAGCCCACAACCTCCATACACACTGCCCAGGCTTGTGCCTTATCTGGTGGTCCTGACTGAAATATTTAATTGTGTGAGTTGGAAGAGAGGAAAATGTCATTTAGACCAAGTCCTACACAAAGTAAGACTATCCACCATCCATAGATCACTGCTCAGTGTAGACCACAAGTACACATTCTGACAAAAAAATACTTGCTCACAGATAGCACGAAGTGATTGATGCAAGTAGCGAGTAGTGAATTTGTGTGAAAGAAACATTACCCATAAATTACACCTAGGGAGAAATTCCCTTCCAAGCTCATGGAGTGGGGTGGTTTGATCCGCTATTTTTGAGTTGGGAACTGGGCTTCATGGTCTTAATCTCAAATGACATTTCAGCCAGTGCCCTGTTTTCACACACACATCTGTTTAAATGTGGCTTCTTCTTTGTGGTCTCTGTACAGTCCCACTTAGACAACTCGTTCCTGAGCAGGCCCAAATTTGCAGAATCTTCCAGAACCCTGGCGGTTCACAAGATGCCATCAGGTAGTTTCCCCCACTTTCCTGCCAAATTCCTTCCTGAACCACCACAGAGTGGGAAACAAAAACCACTCTTGTCATCTCACACCCTTTGGAGCACGTTGGGGCTGCTGCTCAGTAGTTTCATGTGTTCATTCATTTCAGGGTGCCCTAGATTAAAAATTGCCCCCTGCTTAGGGGCTCAGTCTCAAACTGAGCTGGGTTTTGCAAACATATGAAGGAATGAGAGGTAGCCAGAACTCTGTATATTGGAAAAGAAAATCACAATCCTTACAATAATAATATAAATCCTGAAAGTTTTTTGTGGGGGCAGGCTAGCGGGGGAGTTCACAGTAGGAAAGGAATGGCTCCTTTAAAACCAGCTAGGCCACAAGCCTAACAAGACTTCATGTTGACAAGGAGTTAGGCTGAGAGACACAAGAGGCTTGCTACATCAGCGGGAGAAAGGGGCTTCCAGTCACAGAACAAATTAGAATGGATATAGGTACTGAGCCACACAGCCTTGCAGTTTTGCTCCACTGGTGATCCAGCCCTCTTGCCCCCTTTTTGCTTCCGAAAAGCTCAGACACATCAGTTTCTAAGATGACGGGTTGTCCGTGGCCAAGCCAAGAGATTTTTTTTTTTAAGTCCGCCAAGTCAGATGCGACAGTAGGTGACAATGATTGACGAGCCTGACATGGGCCCACATGATGATCAAAAGCCATCGGAGCGCAGCTGAGGAACAAGCAGTGAAAAGCAGCTGGAAGGGGGGAGGAGGAAGCTGTTTGAGGGGTGAGGGAGGCATCGCATCAGAGCGGACGCCCACATGATGGATAGGGAGAACGGAGAGCTACTGTAGCCGGCTATCTTCTGTTGATAGATGGAAGAGGCCAAGGTAGAGAATGGGAGCTGTGTTGCCTGTGGCAGACTTGGCAGTGGGGGGGGGGGGTGAGGCAGTAGCAAGACAGAGAAGTGAGCAATATAAATTGAGATTGATAAATGGTCCATGTGGTCAGAAGGTGATGAATAAGCTCGATACTGCTTAACCCTAGACTTATCTAAGTAGGTTATGTATGTTTTATAACACTGTGGTACTGCGGGGCTGGAAATTTTGACTGGTTCATCTGCGTCTTGAATTATGAAGTGGTAGGGGGTTATTAAAATCTACAAGTCCCACTCTCTGACTCCCCCGATTGTAGCCAAATCATGCCGCCAATAGCCTTCTAAAAACAGTAACCGAGGGAGCTGTTGCAGAAACAAGACCCCCACCGCCCCCTTTGTAATTTGAGCTCTGTCTCTTTCCATAAAGGTGGTTATGTAGATTCATCATTTTGGGTGATGGAGGGAATATGTAACCTTACATTCAACCCAGTAAGTAAGAAAAGACGACAGTGATTCTCAGCTTGTTGGCATCTGTCCGTCTCCAGAGACAATGGCTGGGTTAGGCTGGGTTGTGCCCTGGGGCACAAGCCTGGGCAGTGTGCATGGAGGTTCTGAACTACCCAGATGACAAGACCCCCACCACCACCACTTGGCCTCACTGATGTGATCCAAAGGAAAGCAGAGCAATAGTTTTGACAGCCGCTTGGCAGCAGGAGTTGCCAGAAGGCACCACCCACCTGCCTTTGGGACTTCTCAGGTCCAACATTAGGGTTTTCCATGCTTGATGGTTCTATGTTGGGTGGCTGTTTATTTTTATCTCTTCACTCCAGAGGTGATATGTACCGTAAACACTCTTTGCCATACAGTATTTGCTCTGTGATAACCCTTTCACACATACAAGTCTTTCACCTGTTGTGGTCATGCATGGATAAACCAGCAGCACATAGAAAGGTCAAAACATGCAACACAGCCTTTCCCAATGTTTGTCAAGCCCTTCTCTTGATCTGCACCCACTGGAGGAAATTCCACAACCTCAGTAAGCAGCGTCTTATATTAAGGGAGAATTCCCTTAATGGCACAAAGCTAGTTGGTGTAAGACAAACCAGACAAACCAGGAGCTGGCTGAGCTGTCTTAAGCCTGGCAGAGAGAAATCAAGCTTTTACAATAGTGTTTCAGTTACACCACCCTTTCTGCCCTCTTAATTTACCCTGGGTGGCCAGGTCACATGTCCAAGCTGAATGGGCTTAGGTCAGGATCTAGCCCAAGTCCCCACTCTCTGGTCCTGCCTCTGCCACTCCTCTGGAGTGCCCCATTATCAGGACTTAGGCTGCCTTGATATCCACTGGATTTGGCTCAGCTGGCTGGGTCCCAGCTGAGCTGAACTGGGGAAAATATGCCGGCATATCTCCAGCAGAGCCAAGGAAGGGGTGTTATACTGGTGTATCCCAGCTATGCTTGGAACCTCCCAGCTCAGCCAGAGATTTGCTGGATCCTAACCCCACTCATGCTGGCAGATCTTGCTATATTTTGCAGTGGGCTGCTACCAGACTAAATAAAATTTAGTCAATGAATCATATAAATTAATCAAGCAAGTTGATTATGAATAAAATAAATTTTGAAGTAAAAACTGCTAATTATAACGGTAATAACAATGAGATTCCTGCATTGCAGGGGGTTGGGCTAGATCCCTCCCAACTCTACGATTCTATGATTCTAAGTCATATTACTGTTTTTATTAGATGATGCCTGGTCATGTTGCAGCAGGCACCACCTTAGAAGAAGTATTTCATCTTTGGAAACAAAGTGAATTATTTTAGTTTCACTTCACAGTGCATTTTCAGACAACCTGTTTATTGAGCATTCATCTGGTTTGTTTGCACAAAGTTCTCATGGAAGTCATACAACTCCAGCTGTTTATTGGGCATTCACCCTGATCTGTTTGCAGGGAATTTATACATTGTTTCTTCAAGCAATGGTTATTCCTTATTTTTCTGTGCTCCCCCCACCCCATCACTTCTATTACCACAAAAAGTCAGGTGGGGTTTCTTTAGAAGTGGGTTTGTTGTGCATGTATGCCAAATCTATGTGTTTGAATCCCACCTAAAATAGCAACAGTTCGTTGGAGAATTTGGCAAGGAAGATGTTGGCAAAGCCAAAGGTTTGTTTGTCAAAGAATTGAAAGAATGGAATGAATTAAGACTGAGAACTGCTTAGCTGGAAGGTGACTAAGCATAGATAGCCAGCCCTGAGATTACCGGATGATATGTTTTTAGCTGAATCTGTTTTTATATGCTTTTAACTATATGCTTTTAACTGTAACTGTTTTTAGAATGTTTTAACTGTTTTAGAATTCTTTGTTTTTTAAAAAAAGAAAATTTGTGGGTTTGTTTACTGTCCTGGGCATAAACGAACTAAATAAATGTACACCATCCTTGGAGGAAAGCTGGGATATACATGGAATACTAATAACAATGATGTGCTGCTAGAGAATTGCTGCAAGAAAGGAAATTTGGAAAACAGTGCTCCATTTTGTTTCCATACTTGTTCTCTGTTGACCATGTGGTCCAAAGGGTGGTCAGGGTAGGATGGAACATAACCAGAAATCCACAGTACTGAATTAGTGTTTCGAGCAAAAGCCCCTCAGCATATGTAAAAAGCAATCATTAAAACACACACACAAATGAGCAGATGTGGCTCACAGCAGGGAGGTGCAGATTTCTATGGGAAGACAGAGTAGAAGATGTGGAGGCCTTTGTTGTGGTCCCTTTGGCAATCTAAGTTAGATATTCATGTTTGGTGAAATCAAAACCAGCAAGCAGATTGATTGCTAATTACACAAATCAGCATATACTATTCATTAATCTGTGTTATGCATGTACTTGGGTACTTTCAGCTGGCTACCCAAGTCCAAACTCACCCTTGGAAGGGTGTCACCTGCTCCCTAGTGGCAAGGGAGAAGGGTGGAGGAAGTGGTGGGTGTAGCATTGTGGGACCTGCTGGCTGGTCCTTTTGGGTGGCTAAATGTTGAGCTCATGACCCATCACCCTCACAGAGGCCCACGTGCAGAATTAGTTACTAACCTGCACAACTCATCATTGTCTTGCTGTTGCAGTATCCTAGAGAAATTATGAGGAAGCTTTAGTTGTGTAGAACATAGTGGCCTGCTTCTGGTGAGCATAGCGCAGCAGGAATTGCATATGTGCATCAGAGTGCTGTGGAATGGGTGGCTTCCATCTTACCTTCTGGGTTAGGGGTGGGGGAAGCTCAGGCCCCCTCTGGCCTTTGGGAATCTCCCCAAGCAACTGGCCCTGCTCCAGACCCTAAATCATCATTCATCCTGATTTACTTGCCAAAGCTTACACAGAGGTTAGATTATATATTTATTGAGCATTCACCCTGCTTTGTCTGCGGGAAAGTTATATGACAGTGAACGTTTCTCCTGCAATTGTTCTGATTTGCTTGTGGGTGTCTATATGTTTTCCTGTTAATAATTTGTTCATCCCACACTTTTCAACTCCTTTCTACATCACTTTCCTAACTGCAAACAGTCCGTTTCTTTTTTAAAGCGGCCCTGTTATGCTAGGGTGACAAGAGCCCTTTAATCCATTGTAATTGCACATACCTCCTGATACGCACCTATAATAGAATCATAGAATTGGAGAGTTAGAGTGGACCATGAGGACCATCTAATTCAACCCTCTGCAATGCAGGAATCTCAACTTAAGCATCCATCCAACCTCTGCTTAAAAACCTCCAAGGAAGGAGAGTCCAACACCTCCCAGTGGAGTCTGTTCCACTGTCAAACAGTTCTTCCTGTAAAGGAGTTCTTCCTAATGTTTCATTGGCATCTCCTTTCTTGTACCTTGAATCCATTTGTATGAGTCCTACGCTCCAGAGGAGAAAACATGTTTGTTCCATCTTCCATATGATAGTCCTTTAGATATTTGATATACTATCAAATACTTTAGATATACTATCTCCTCTCAGTCTCCTCTTTTCCAGGCTAAACATACCCAGCTGCCTCATAAGGCCTGGTTTCCAGACCCTTGATCATATTGGTTGCTCTCCTCTGCACAAGTTTCAGCTTGTCAACATCCTTCTTAAATTGTGGTGCCCAGAACTGGACACAGTATTCCAGGTGTGGTCTGGCCAAGGCACAATAGAGTGGTGCTATTACTTCCCCTGATCTGGACACTAGACGTCTCTTGATGTCTTTAATCCCTCCTGCAAAATAGTGGCACTCTGGGGGTGCCTATAGTTTGCTTGTTGTTTTTCTTTGCCTAATTTACATACATTTTGATATTTTGCTACCCAGATTAGGCTGAGTATTTGTCCTCATTTGCCTTTTATGAAACTCACGGGCTTTATGGGTCAAACTAGACACTGATCTTCCTATCCACAGTGTTATTTTCCTCCCCCTTGTCTTTGTTTTTGAAGTGTAGGAAATAAATTCGTCCTGACAAAGGAGGTGTTGCAAAGATGAAACATCACACGTGAAAACACTGTCCTTTATTTCAACATGTACGTGAAGACACCAGCCTAATTTGGGGCCTTGGGTGCTAGACTGGTTTTTTCTTTTATATATAGGACTTACGGGTCTGCTTTCAAATGTAGTCAGAAGGTTAGGTTTCTATTCAGGGTTCTGGAGTTAGGACTGGCAAGTTGGAATGATGTGTGTGTGATGTGGAAACTTTGTGGGCATGTGTGTAAGTGTGATAAAAAGTGAGAACCAGAAGGAAGGGCTGCTAGACTGTACTTGCAGCTTTTGAAAGGTTTGGGCTTTTTGTTAGGGCTGACAAACAGGTACTGGTCACCAAGCCTGAAAACTCCCCAAGAGACAGAGGAGTCAGGCCAGGGTCAATAGCTTTATGTGACCAGGTGGCCTGTTATTAGCCCTTTTGGATTGTCTGGTCCCTGCCAAGTTTGTGGTTGCAGCACCACTCTCTGGCCATCAGTAGTGGTGGCACTGAAGCACAGTGGTGAGCACTTTGACAATTCAGACAGGCTCTCCCTCAGGGTAGACTAAAACCCCTTTTCTCTGATACCTTCACCTTCTGGGTGAACAAACTTGTTGTTTGTAACTTGGAGAAACATTCAGACACAATTCCCACACCTGAAGCAGTACTGCCTGGAGGCTATACCATATGACATTAGTGGATTTGTAGTTTGACTCTCAGAATACCTCTGAGTGGAAAGTAGGTCTGTCTTCCTCCTCAAGGTCCTTTAGAACAGCTCCTGCCACCTCTGAATATGGGACAGTGCTCTCAACAGATGAGGTGTCCACAACCCATTCTGTAGAAGGACTTAAATACTTAGCAACCTGCAGAGCACGGATATAATGAGGTCACAGGCCAATGCTTCCTCTAGCACAGTGCTGACAGTGGCTTTCAGAGTCTGATCTGGAGGTCTTTTTAAGTACTGGTACCCGAGGTCCTTTAACTGCAGGTGCCAAGAATTAACCCTCTTCAGGCAGCATGATCTGTCCCCATGGAAGCAGTGTGGTGTGTGGCAGAGCAGGGATATGCATGCTAAGCTCTGCTTTCGTCCCTGTCACCCTCTGCAAGTTGAAGGGGGCATCTCCAAAGCAAGGTGCCTCCTGTACTCATGGAAACTCACCATGTGATTTAGAGCCCAGTCTTCAGTAAGTACAGGAGGCTTCCTGCTCTCATGGAGGGCAACAGGGAGGAGCTTAGTGTGCTCCCCCCCCCACTCTCCCCCCCAATGATGCTACTCACATGTGAATAAACCCCCAAAGCAGACTAGGGATAGAAAAAACATTTTTGTCAAACAATTGCATTATAATCTCTGTGCTATCACCTCTCATGCAAAAGCAGAACCCAAAGGTTCCATTCCCCAGCCTAGCTCCCTACTGGTGTTTTGGGATACAAATCAACTTTAATTTTGCAGCCTGTGTTTGCTGGTATGCAATTGAATCCCACCCCCCAAATAGTAAAGGTCTGGAAGCTCCTTGTGTTCTTGCCAATTTGCTTTATATGGGTTGTAGACCTCCCTTAGCAGTTACAATGCTCAGAACTTCATGAGATTGCACGTTTCTGTATATTTCCTAAGTGAAATTAGCAGGATAGGGAAACAGCATTGTTATTATTTAAAGCTGCATTTTTGTGCCAGTTCATATGCCCATTTGCAGCTCACAACAGCTGTAGTTTTTAATTTTAGGTTCATTATACAATTGTAGAGCTGCTAGGGATTCAGTTCTCTAACGGCAAATCTACCTCACACTTTCTGAAACGATATGCAAACAGAAACAGCCACCCTTCAAAATCCACACTTCTTCAATTTTTTCAATGCAATTCTCTAGCCAAGTGGTGTGTACAAAGCAAAGCAAAGCAAAGCAAAGCAAAGCAAAGCAAAGCAAAGCAAAGCAAAGCAAAGCAAAACAAAGCAAAGCAAAGCAAAACAAAACACCGAACACATACTAGGGTAAAGTGTGCATAAAATGTATTACATTAGGAAAAATTGCTTTGCAAAAATGTGTATATTAAGCAAAAATGCATACAAAATTGTGTGTATCAGGATAAATTTACACAAAAATGCTGTTGAATTTTCATGAGGACATTTTAAGAAATCACAGACTGATGTGCAAATGTGGAGCACTGATCTGAAGAGTTTAAAAAAAAAAACAGAAACAGAGAGAAACCAAATATTTACAGATTCACACATTCCTAAGAACTACAGGCTGAATGCAGCCCAGGTTTGGATTCTGGCTTTGCTGCAGCTGATCCTGCATTTGAGGTGATCTGTGACAACATAGCAAAAGCCAAATTCAGTCTGTGGTGGCATGCCCAAAAAATTGCTTCATCAACATGGACTTGCCATCCGCTGAACCAACTGGTTATGAGAATTAGCTCTAGTGAGGCAGAGGAGAGAAGATAGTGGCATACAGATAATGGAATCCTAGAACAGTAGAGATGGAAGGGACCCCAAGGGTCACCTAGTCCAACCCCCTGCAATGCAGGAATCTCAACTGAAGCATCCATGGCAGATGGCCATCCAGGCTCTGCTTAAAAACCTCACCACCTTTGGAGGGAGACCCTAGAACAGCTCTTAATGTCAGAAAGTTCTCCCTGATCATAGAATTGTAGAGTTGGAAGGTACCACAAGTTTAGCTGGAATCTCCTTTCTTGAAACTTGAATCTATTGTTTCGGGCCCTACCCTCTGAGAAAGAGAAAACAAGCTTCCTCCCTTTTCCATGTGACAGCCCTTGAGATATGTGAAAATGGCTATCCTATCTCCTCTTAGCCTCCTCTTTTTCAGGCTAAACATTCCCAACTCCCTCATTTCATTAATATTGCTGCTTAGTTGGGTAGGTTGTGTCTGCAGCTGTGGAGAATTTGTTGATCAGGTGTGGGGAACTTGTGGCCTGCCAGATGTTGCTGAACTCCAGATCCCACCATCCCTGACTCCTGGGCCATACTGGCTGGTGCTGACAAGAGTTGGAGGCCAATATCTGGAGGGCACAGGTTCCCCAATTCCGGCTTACAACGCAATCCTAAGCATGTTGCCTCAGAAGTAAGTCCTACTGAATTCAGTGGGGCTTACTCCCAGGTAAGTAGGGTTAGGATAGCAGCCTTAGAGGTGGATAAGAGGCCTCTCGGGCCCTGCTCTTGCTTCTAACAAAAGGCAACTTCCCCCACCTCCATGCCTTGTTTTTCTCCCCTCCGCAGCATGAAGTTCACACCAGCTGCCCTCTCAAGAGCGCACAAGGTTTAATTAGTGCTCTCCAAACGCCTGTGACGAAGGATGCAACATGAGGTTAACCCATGTGCAGCTGCCAGTGGCTGCTTGCTTCTTTCCCAGGGGGACTTCTGCTTCGATTCCTATTCCCTCCTTTCCCAGAAGAGAGGCAGGCAGCAGGACCACAACCCTTTGCCGACCCTGGAGGATTCACAACTCAGCTCCAGTAAAAGCTGAGACCTCTTCCAGGGCAAGGCTTCTCCCATTCCTGCTTGCTTATGCTGGAGACTAGAGCCCCCTAACAATGCCTGGCATTGCATCTTCACACCTGCCTCATGAGTCAGCTCCCCCCTGCATGCGGTTATTGCCCAGGGAGGCTCCATTTTTCCCAGGCACTGCACACTACCCCGGGGTGAGGGCAGGGGCTCTATGAGTCAAGCAGCTTGTCAGAGCTTTTTTATAACAATACAATTAGGGGCCTTCTGCACTTCCCAGCTGCATGGTGTGCTGGCTGCCCTCCTACCTGCCTTTTAATGACCCTCAGCACTTCCCTGAGCAGGTGTTAACAAACTGCTGAGCGTATTTTCCACACTGAATGCTGAGAAGCAACTGGGGGGGGGACTGCTTAGCAAACAGCACCTTTCAGGCATGGAAGAGCAAGGACTCACCCCCACTTCTGCTTGTCCCATGCCTAGAAAGCATAGGCCTGGGCTGTTTCTGCTTGTCCTGTACTTTCCAGGCACGGGTCCAAGGGCTTCTGTCTTTGCACGGCTGCTTTCCCCTGGAAAACCCACTCTTTAAGGCTAAATCAGAGCAAACATCAATCCAGAGAAAACCTGATTGAAGTTTGCTCTCATTCAGTAAACAGCGGAAGTGCGGATGAGCCCTAAGTCTCTTTTGGGTTTGTGGTAGGCTTAAATTTTGTCAGGCTGTACGCCTGGACCTATTTTCAGTGTCCTGGACTCTTGAGCATGTTTGGAGTGCCCCTGTTTCCTCATTGAGGCTGTGTACAGTGGTCGCTTTTCATTTTAAGAACTAAACTGCCAGTAGGCTGGAGCTCTGTTCCATTGGCATAGCCAAGATTTTTGTTGGGGGGGGCAGAACCTCAGTTTGCTATGTATTTTTATTGATGGGGGCCAGCTGCCCCTCCCTGCCGCTCCCTGGCTATGCCCATGATCTATTCCCTCAACTTATGCATGGATATTAACAGATAAACAGTGGTCATGGAATCACACCTGCCAACCCCCAACCCCAAGCTCCTGCAAAAATTCTTCTTTCTCCAGAGCTGTGATGTCCTGCCTTCTGAAGCAGAATTATCAACATATAGTCATCAGCACATCAAAACAAGTCAATCCACCCATCACATTTGTATCTTGCTGTTCCTCCAACAAACTCCGTGGGCACCTTGAGCCGACCTACTTACTGAACGTTCATCCTGATTTAGTTTACGAAGACGTTGGATTATATTGGTCTTTATTGAGCATTTGTTCTCATTTATGTGTGGAGTGGTTATGCAAGAATAATTATTCACTCTGCATTTGTCCTTATTTGCTTGCAGGGTCTTTATACATTTTCCTGTTAGTAGTCATTCACTTATCTCACATGTTTCAATTCATTTCCCTGTCATTCATCCTAACAGCAAAAAGTCTGCTTCTCTTTTTTGAACTAGATTTGTTATGCTTGGGTGAGTGAACACTTTAATCCACTTTAATTGTGCAAACCTAAATTTCCAGGACACATTTGAATCCCTTCTGCAAAATAGTGGCAATATGGAGGTGGCTGGTGTTGCTTACATGGAGGCTGTCCTATTTTATCCTCACAACTCTACCCCCCCCCCCCGGTTAGGCTCAGAGACAAGGATTTATCCAAACCTCCTCTTCGCCCCGCCAGACGGACAAGCTGGGCATACTAGCCAAGTGAGCAGTTGAACCGTGCCTCCTTATATTGCCAGTCTGATTGCTCTCTACATTAGAATCATGCTAGCTATCAAATCAAAATTCTGGGTATCAAGAACAGCATGTTAGAGCAATAGAATTGTGCACCTATTGTTACATTCCAACCATTCAAAAATCAGAATTTGTGTACACACACACACACACACACACACACACACACACACACACCCCTCCATCCAGGAAAGAAAAAGTATGATTACAACAAGAATATGTTCTAGCCAAGCAAAAGCCCTTGAGAGGGTGTGTACTAGGGCCACTCTGGGGTGTGTGGCTTGAGGGAGGTGCATGGCCCAGACCCAAGATGGTGGGCCAGGTGGAGAGGCCTGGAGGTTCACATCAGCTCTGGGTCTTGAGGTTCTCCACTCCTGCTGTACATGATGGAGGAGAGTGTGCCCCATTACAAAAACTCTCTGAGAGCCTCATGGGTTGTTGCGGACGTTTCCTCCCAAAGTATTTCACTTTTGCCTTTCCCCCACCCCAACACACAAAGACAAACAGCAGATGCATTCTGACAAATCCACTTAGACAACTTGCTATTTCCCTGACTGTTTGGGTGCAATGAAATAGCAATTGGCCCCTTTAAAAATGTTGCAGTGGAAAACCGCTTGGCCCATTACATAACTGATGTTTTTCCAATATGTCCATCACATCCAAAAGACCTCACAACAACCTGTGAAGTAAGTTAGCCTGGAAGATGATGCCTACCAGACACCTGGTGCGCTTCAGGGCTGAGTAAGGAATTGAACCTGGGTTGCCCTAATCCAGTGCTCTAACCACTGCACCCCACTGACCCTGGCCATGCTATGTGTGGCTGAATATATAACCGCTTAGGGATTTTATTGCTATTAAGCAGTAGGTAAAAGTTGTGAAATAAATAAACTGTATGGGTGTATGTATATCCTTTTTTAAAAAATAATATTTATTACTTTTAAAGCTTACAAAAAAGAAAAGAAAGAAGACAAAAGAACAAAAAGAACAAAAAAGAGAAAAAACAATACAATACATAAACAATACAAAACACAACCTTAACAAATTAAACTAACACAATAAACTAAACCAAACAAAAACAATTTAAAAACATACATCATACCTTTTCCATATTTTATCTTTCATTCCCTTGTATCATTGACCTCCTCTCACCTCCCTCTTTGTATTCCACTTCCATTAATTGTTTCAGCAATTCCTTTCCAACTTTCTCTATTTTCTATCATATAAATGTTTTAATCTTATTTCCATTAAAATTAGTATACTTATTTAAGCTTAACTCCTTATAGCATTTCAGCTAAAGCCATAAAATTTCATTCCAACATTCATTCCAACATTTTTCTATCACTCATTAATTTTACAATATTTCTATATATAGACTTTAAATTTCCAATCTTCTTCCACCATCTCCTCTCCCCAGTCTCGGACTCTACCAGCCACTTCCGTCAACTCCATACAGTCCATCAACCTGGAGATCTTATGTCCGAGGCTCTTAACTCTTTTCCACGTCCCTTCTGCCAGTTTTCTTCATATTCTTTGATGCTAAAGAGCAGATCTCGGGGAAACTCCAATCCAACGATACTTTTATTCCTTCCTCACAGTTCTTATCAAGCAGCTGGAGATTTCCCAGCTCCACTCTTGCAACAGTTTCAAAAGCTCCCTCTAGAGGGGAACAGTCTCCACTTGTATCAATCTTTTCCAACACAGATCAAAAAGTAAAAATAGTTTCAATTTTCAGATACTTTTCCTCCCTTTTAAATGCAGAAGCGGACAATGGAAACAATATATTTCTCTTATTTAACTGACAGTCAACATCCGTTCTCTTCGCTGTCAATGAACTCTCCCGAAACGTCAATCACTGGGAGCCCGTTCCCAGGTTCAGAGCAGGGGTAATTTAATTTTAATCACTCTCTCCTGCAGGATACACAGTCCAAAATTTCCCCCCTCTTCTCCTGCTTCCAAGGGGGAGTCTAATAATTTCAATCTATGGAAGTTTAATCTTTTACATAAGGCTTTCCGAGACCTTAACTTGTAAGCTCTTTGCTTCAGTCTATTTACAAAAGGGGAAGGCGGACTTCCTGTTTTGAACCTTCCCCGTTCGATGCCAAATTAAGATATTTAAAGATCCAATTTTCCGTTTTACTCACGGGTTGTTGTTTAAAATCCAATTGTCCACAAGAAAAAGTCAGCGCTCTCCGCCAACAGCAATGTGGCTTCACTCCGTGAAAGAAGCGGTCGATTCAAAGCACCGCGCCGCTCACCCCACGTCGCTCCGGATCCCCAAAACAGGGTTTCCCCGCGAGTAGGGGAGGCGCAAAAGGTGCCAGCCGAATCCCAGGTTCACAAGCTTCTTCCGCCTGTGATTTCAATGGGTCTCTGCCTTTGCCGTGGCGGTACACACCCAACTTTCCACGGAGCAAGTTCCTCCCGATCGGAGGAGCTCCGCCATTGCTGGGGCCGCCAACCCGGAAGTCTGGTCGTATGTATATCCTGTTCCTACATGCCAGTCAGACAGGTGGGCTTGCTGCATGATCCCACTTCCCATAACATATATTTACTGTATGTGCAATAGTGCACATCTGAAAAGTGCATTTGCCAGGGTCGGTTCAAGACCTTTTGGCACCTCACTCTGCCTCATGGCTGGGCCCACCCTGGCTTTTGCAGTCATGTTATGTTATACAAATTCAGCTCTTTATTTCTTAGCCAAGGGTCACCAGCAAATCATACAGTAGCGCAATTTAAAACATAGTGCATCACTGAGAATATAATTAAAACAAACTAGTAGCATAATCCATTGTAGTATCTAATCCATTGCAGCATTCAGTATTTTCCCCCAACAACATTAAATCTACAACAGTGCGAAAGTGTAACATTCACTACAGAAAAAGGGTCCTTCTCGTTTACACTTTAGCCCAGCGCTTCCAGCAACAGAGCTGACAGTCCTCAGCCTTGCTCCAAATCGTGCTGGCAATCAATCTTATGGGATTCGGCCCATTCTTTTTTAATAGACAAAACCACAGAAAGCTAGCTAAGTCAAATATGATCCTGTGGGTCTGGTTTGTCAGCAAAATGACCAATATGTCACCACCTACCCAATCCTTTATGTCCCCCAGCCATTTTTGCTATAAATTTCTGCCTAGGGCAATTACAAAGACTGTACTGCAACACAATTATGTTCCAGAGTTTCCACTGTTGGTTGTCCACACTTCTTCCATGGCTGCTCCACAGAAATCCCTCTGAGCCATCCTAAAGTGACTGCAGAAAGGAAATTGTTTAGTGTTGCCAAGCTGATTAGTCTTTGGCACTTTGTTATCTATGTTTTGTTGAGTATGGGGGAAGGGAACTCATGTTATCCAATCTTGGGTAGAAGGGAGATGTTATTTGGGTAATAATCTCTGCCAACAGCTCATGAAAATCCACATCCATGATATGCTGTCTCATCACATTGAGAGCTTTATTTTCTCCCAGCATGAACATAAGATGAAAATCCTATCCTGAAAAATCCTGTACTGGCTATCAGATTAATGGCAAAATTTAACCCAATCAAAAAGGTTTTAGCACCCAGTACCTTCTGCCAATGAGCATATCTAGATTCCATACTCTCTAAATGCAGAACCTGTTCACCACTAGGCAGGCAAAGGCAAGTATCCAGACAGATTGTTTGGCAGTGGGTGAGAAAGTAATTAACCCCAAAAATCTTGAGTCAACAGCCTGACCGCAGACTCCCACGCCCTGCCTGTGAGGGAGTGCTACAAGGAACCAAAGCATTCCACTCCAGTCATGAAGTGTCTTCAAAAGAATGTAGAGCAGAGGAATTATGTCACTGAACTATGAATAGTTTTACTTCTTGCCTGGAATCATTGGGCCAGAAATGCCAACAGGATTTCCTGGGCCTAGTCCACTGTATGTGGATTGGGCTGCCTGCCCCCGCAGTCTATTGATGAGCTGCTCCCTATGTATATACTAGGGGCTGTGCCCCTGCTCACTCTGGTCTCCAACCACTCATTAGCCCTTCTGAGCTTCTGCTTCCTGCCGCATGCAAACTACTAAGCTCACTTTTCATCTTCACCATCCCATTTCTGAAGGCTCTTCTGTTTTGCAGTCCTACTTTTCACCCCTTTTTCACCTTCACTCCTGTATATATGCCTCTTGTGCTTGCTTCTGTGCAATCCCTCTTGAACACAAACCATGCCCCTGGTAACTTCCTGCATCTTCCTCCTTCCAGGCATTATGTTAAATGCTGACCATGGGATCCTCCAGTCTGGAGCTTGGCCTTTACATTTCTACATTAGCCGTGGCTTCTGGACTGACCTCGAGGGTAGCCCCACATACAGTAATCAATTTTCAGGGTGGACAATCACAAACAAACATCTTCCCAGCTTAATCTAGGCAGTGCAACCAAGCTAACATTCAGATAGCTAGGTGGTGGTTTGGTGCAGATCAAGGTTCCAGCCAAACATGAACGCTGAGCTGATATGCACTGAGGCACTTGCTGTTGGCTCATATAGAGGTGGCTACACATACTTGGCCAATTGTCCACCTTCGCTTGGAGAAACCATTAGGAACATTCTTTTTTTAGAGAGAGTGAGAGAAACACATTGTAGCCACTACCAATTTCAAGAAGGAAGAGTTTCAGGAGGAGCTGTATCTTCTGTTGTGCACCATATTCAAGGCCTTTGAAATATTTAAAGATAATGGGATGGAATTCAATATCACACTCTTTGCTTGCTCCATCTGGGCAAACAGTTTGGCGTTCTCCCCGCCCCCAAACCTCGAGTCAATTGCGGTGTGTACGAAGGGAGAGGAGGACGAAGCCCTGTTGCACAAGGGACAGTCCTTGCACAGGACTTCCACTTATGGTGCTCATTAGATCAATCCCATTCAAGAGTCACCAGATAGGATGTATGTTTGCATGCCATGGATCTCTAATGCACCACTTATGGCTAGTTCACACATTTAGGCTCACCACTTGAAGTCTGTAGCAACCAATGATGACTCAGCATGTGTGAATGAGTCATCACAGATAAAGTGTTGCACAATTTTCATACCTCCTTCTGCCACCCAGCCCAAGCCCACCGCAAGGAAGCTTCCCTCTGGGCCAGTTCAAACATGCAGCATCAAATGGTGATTTGTATGCCTAAATCCACCACCACAACCAGTCAGACACCATCAAGGACCTCACACCCAAGACCTTTCAGTGGAGTAACTGTTATTCTAAAGCAGCAATGCTGCAGCAAGCAAAGGCTCTTACAGCTCAGACAGCTGCCTGTGGCTACAAAGCCAGACAGGATGTGTGTGACTGCTGCCATGGAAACAAAGGGGCAGTCCATCCTTATTGAGCACAGGATATGAGCTCAGTGTGTGTCATATGACCTGTACAGGATGTACATGGGTGGAGTTTGGAGTTTCTCTCTGTTTGTTGAAGAGAGCAGACATCTTTTACTGTATGACTGCTATAGACAGAAATAAAAGCAATGTAGATACATTTCTGTCTGAGTCTCATTCCCCTCCCTGGGGATATGCAGGGAGGAGGAGAAGGAGGAGAAGCAGTTGGTGTGTTTTTCTCACAGCCTGAGGAAAATCGCCGGAACGGACCTCATGTGTTTTTATCCTGCCGGGAGTCGCCGGAGGGAGGTCAAAGGAATTCAGCCGGTGCCTGCAGATAGGCACATACCTCTGACCGAGCCTGAATTACAATAGTGGTAGCAGAGGATGGTTTCTGACCGAGCCTGAATTACAGTAACATGGTCACACCTTCATCTGCCAGTCACCCAAACTGCACAGTAACCACGTATAGTGGAATCCCATACATGCATGTGTGAACTATGACACAATCCTATGTGGATTCACTTGGAAGAATGTCCCCCTGTAGTCAGTGGGCCCTACTCCCATATGAGTGTTTATTGTAAAGGCTGCCATCCTAAACACAGTTACACGGGAGTAAGTTTCTTTCTTCTTCTTTTTTTATTAAATTTTGACATAAATATATTTCACAAACGTACAAACGTTTGTTCTTTTGTACACGGGAGTAAGTTTCATTGAGCTTAGAGCAAGTGTGGGGAACATGAACTGTTCATCTTGTGTCTGCACTATGAAGATAGACTTCTGTTCACAGATGGGTTACTTCAGAACAGATAAGTCTTAAAGCCTGCCTTCTCTCTCATCACGCTGAGACAAAAGAGATGCTGCAGCCATGATTTTCTGCCCTGGCTGCCTGAACTAATTACAGTCAGTGACTGTAGAGTTCTCTGCACTTTGATTCCATGTGCTGAAGAACTGAGTGGGGAGGACAGAACACTCTCTTGACTCGGACTGCATCTTCTAAGACTGCTTAGAGTGCTTTCAACTTTCATTTAAAATTTGATATGCACAAACTCCTTAGGACTAATGCAGACTAAAAGCACAGTGTGAACACACCCCAAGAACCGAACAAGGAGAGAGAAGGGGCATGGGTTTTTTATATTATTATTAAACCTTTGATCTTAAAATTTACAACATATGATTTCTGGCTCTCAGCAAAAGGATGAAAGCAAGGATGGAGGATGAAATGCTGTTCCAATGCATGCTCAGAAAGTAACATTTAAAATGACAAAGTCCCTGACTCCTTTTTGAGGAAATGCAAAAGACTGGTGTAGCCTCCAACATTTTCCCTTACGAAAAATGGTGGGATAGGCAGTGGCGTAGCGTGGGTTGTCAGCACCCGGGGCAAGGCAAGTAATTTGCGCCCCCTAACCCTTGGATTTGCGCCCCCTAACCCTAACCCCCAGATGTTGCACCCGGTGCGGCCGGCCCCCCCTGCACCCCCACGCTACGCCACTGGGGATAGGTATCATGCCCCAGTTGCTGCCCTTAGATTCGGAGGATGTGTTCCTTGTTGTTGTTTTTTTAAGAGCTCCAGAACCTCAAGTAGGGCAGTGTACCCATTACCTCTTGCTATGGCTCCACTGCTGGTGTTTGAAGCTGAGTACACATGACACTAGCCACAATCCATAAGTATCCTACAGCTTCTTGAGAAATACTGCTCAATTTGCTTTCCCTTATACCAGCCTCCATCTGATTGCAAACCAGAAGCTACAGTTAAGCTGCGGTGCATAGAGTTCAGGAAGCCATTGCTCATCCACAGATGCCTGCATATGCGCAGACGGCAACTTCAGTGAATTGGAGTTGAATTGGAGTTCAGCACAGGGAAACAGGCAATGGGCATCATCTCTGGACTGAACAGCAGCATAAGAATGTGACTTGAAACACAGCAGGGGAAACATCATGTCTCTGATGTGCACATAGTATTGCTTTGGAGTAGCAGCTGCATCCCCCTCCAGTGCCTGCCCTTCTCCCTCACTTGGGCCTCCTCCACTTTTGTATGAGTCTGAGCAGTTTTCTCCTTTCCCAGGGAACTCTGAGCTCCTTAGTGCTCAGAGCAAATGTTAATCTGGAGAAGATCAGAATTGGCTTTTACTCTGATTGAGTGCTGAAGAGTGGTTTCAGGACAAGAGAAAGTGTGGACAAGCCCTCAGAGTTGTCATCTTCAGTCCAGGAGACTGCCTAATTTGAAGAGCTCCAGGGCAGCAAGTCTTTATGGAATAGTTGTGTTTGCCTTCCTGGTGGGTGGGTGGGTGGTTAATTCGCCTATCCATCTCTCCTGCCTGGTGCAGCAATATTCATCTTACAGCAGGCAGGAGAAGGTGGTGGTGAACAGGCTGCTTGAGGAGTGGGTAAGAGCCCCCATATCTACAGGCTGGCACCCTGACCTGGATCTCTTAAAGCTTACAGGCGCAGTCCACGTGTCTGGAGCAGGCAGTACAATCTGCTGAGGATGTGCAGAGATCTTCGCAGACATTGAAAAGGGGGTGGGGTCCACCTGAAAGCAGAACTGCCCTGCCAAATCAGCTCCAGTAATAATCCAGAGTAAGCAGATGCATTTACTAGATGTCCCTTAGGTGTCTAGAAAGCTAACTTAGATCACTGGGTAGCTGGGCTCCAGCATGATGCAGGCATCATTCTCACACACACCAGTGCCTGGAGGTCTTAATAATAATAATTTATTATTTATACCCCGTCCATCTGGCTGGGTTTCCCCAATCACTCTGGGCGGCTCCCAACAGAATAGCAAGGATGGCTCTTTTCATAGCATGATGACCCATCTGGGGAAGCCAGGTCCCATGTGAGTTCCAGGATTGGAGCCCAACCAAAGGCCGGGCTTTTACGCCAGCTGAACCCCACTCCTTGATTCGAGGAGCATGTATCTACCTGTATCTTTTCAGCAAGTCTGAGGGGCATGTCTGAATATGAAGAAAGAGGCCTGGACACTCTCTATATTCCACCAGTAGCAATAGTCTCATTGGCATATGAGAGAGTGAGGAGCTCAAAGGAGCATCAGACACTTTTCTACCCTGTCATCTGCTACTATCTGCCATCACTGCCTTCCACTACACTTGGCAAGGTGGCAGAGCTGCAGCTGTGAGAGGGTGGTGGTCAATGGGGGAGAGTGGGAAGAGGAAGAGCACCTGCTTTGCATGCAGAAGATCCTAGATTCATGCCCTGGCATCTCCAGGTAGGGCTGGGATTTCCCCTAGTCTGGAACTGGGGAGCTGCCTGCCGAGTTGGTGTAGACAAAACTGAGCTAGATAGATGAATAGGTCTGACTCTGTATAAGGTTTCTGTGAGGTATTGAGGTGATAGAAGCTGAAGCAGGAGAGGTGAGAAAAACATGGGGACCCACAAGTTGTGGCTGGGCTTGATAGCAAACCATTGATTCTAGGAGCCATTGCAGATGTGTTAGAAGGACTTTGAATTCATGGATGTGGTGCCACGATGCCTACTGAGCAACTGCAGTCTGGTGGTTCCTCAAAACGGAATAAGGTAGTAGGGCTTAAGAACATGGATGGAATGGAAGGCTTTTAAAGAAATTACAAAGCAGCCTCATATTATGTGTCTTCCTTGTTAGACAGTGCATCAGCAACAAATTTTAAGAGAGGTTGCAACGCAAGTGCATACATTCATCAAAGTAATTTGTTGCTTCACCATAGGTCATAACTAGCAAATGCATGGATTGGAATCATTCCAAAGAGATTTCAGTTCTGGAATAGATTTAGTGGAAGGAGAAAAATTCAAATATGTGTAGCGTGTTAAAGAGCAGGAGAAGGGAAATGGAAGAGGCAAAAGTTAAGAGCCTTAACAAAGCGGCCTGTGTGAAACTTCACCAGCTTCCAGAAGTAGCAAGTCAATCAAAGTAATTTGGATGCCCACCTACCCAAAGTGGCAGAGGAGTTTGCTCTTCAGTGGCTTTTTCATTGTGCATCTGCTCTGGAGTTTGTGACCAACATGGGTTGATCTAGAGGTGTGGGTCTGTGTGGGCACATATATGGCCCTGCCCTTTGGCCCTCTGATCTTTCCCTGCCCTGTGCTGTGGCCATTTTAATAAGCCAACCTCTCTGTAGCAAAGAGAAGGGTGGAGGAGAGAACTAGATGACCTCTCTTTTAGTATCTACCAGCTCAGAAGAGAACAGAATTGTCATTAAGGAGGGGAGGAACCGGGATTTGCTAATAGGCTGACTTGACCAGGTTTACACCAGGGCTGGCCTTGGCCCTTGCTTCTCCAGCCTCCCTGGATCTTAAGCTGCCAAATCTCCCAGCGGTTTCAGTCATCACCTTTTGCAGCTCCTGTCTCCCTTTTAATGAGCATCCCTGCGTGCTCCCTGTACCTGTGAACAGCTCTGTGTCTGTAGCTCCTCTCCACCTGCTGCGCTTATGCCTTGCTGCCTTGGGGGATTTGGGCTGGAACCAATCAGTCAAGAAGCATTGGTGGTAAGAGTTGGTGGTGGCTTACATTCAAGGTGCATGCAGCTGCGGGGGCTTTTATTTCCTCTCTTTTCTTTCTCACTCTCCACATTTTTCCTTTTATTTGGGATGGCTGCATATGGCTCTCTGTGCTGCTAGGCGAAGTGGGTCTGAGATCTGTGAGCCATAGGATTCAGTCCCCAAGGGCCGCTCCATGTCCTCGGGCAAATAGCTGCAGAAGTGGAGTATTTCTGGTCGATCAAGGCAAAGTGGGTGAGGGAGATGGGAAGGGCCATTCATGTGGCATCATCAAGGCTTCACAGAGCTCTGCCAGGGGCCTGTCACTCACTCGTGTGCGGCTTGTTGCTGCTGTCATCAACTTTCTCTGAGTAAAGTCTGATGACAGCACACAAGTCCCTTCCCTGGGATGAAGGGCTAATGGGCTGTTTAATCCCGGAGAAGGGACCAGTGCTGGGATGAGCGGTAGGAAGGCAAAGACAAATCTTAATCAAGGCAGCTTTTGGTGCCCCGGGGCCAACCCACAAATAGTTAGCCATTGGGATAGTGTGCTGAGAGAGAGACAGCTATGGAGATTGACAGCACCCAAAGAATATCACCCCACTTGTAAAAAACCCACACACAAAAACCCAAAGCAAAACCCACACAATGTACTTCATTGCATTCACAGTTGAGTAGCACACACATTTATACTGAATTTATTTCCTTTATTGGATTATCCCTGGATTGGGAAAATCCAAATGTAATGGGGGAAAGTGTGGACTGCTAGTTGGATGAAGAGGACGTAATGTGAACAGCACCAAAAAGAATGGAGACACAAGCAGCTTCAAATCCACATTAAATTTCTGTGTGGACTAGTTCAGGGGTGGGGAATCTTTGGCCCATGGGCCATATTTGACCCATCTGAAGTCCTAATTTGGCCCTCAAGGCTGTTTGGAAGCCACACCCACCTGCCCCACACCTGACATCATATATGACATCAGGTGAGGAACAGAAAGCCATGGAATAATGGGGGGCTTAAACTGGGCTCCCAATCGTCTCCCCTTTGGAAGGATTCATCCTCCTTGGGTTCCCACCGTTGTTGACAAGTAGCCCATATGCCTGTGATACAAGCAGCTCTAGTGATGGCAAAAGAACACCAGCAATCCATCACGACCTGTCATCCAGCTGCTGCGTTGGCACAAAAACTTTCCTGGGCTTGAGTGGGGGAGAGCAGATGACGAGAATTTGTGAATAAAGCTAAACTGGAATATGAGAGGAAAGGTTCCAATAAAGTGGAAAGGTTTAGAAGAAGAATAGAGAAGATCAGGGAAGCACAGAAGGTTTAAACTTGGTTAGAGGGACTGATTGTTCCTATCAAAGCTGCCAGGTTGGGCCAGTCTAGTGGTTCATTTAGCCCAGACTCCTTGCTTTCAACTGCACCAAATGTTGCTGAGAAACAGAAGGGACCCACACCTTATTATTTGTTCCTAATATCTGGTACTAGCATTCAGTGACCACCTTAGCCAGTGGCTTTCAGCAGCAGAGTGTTGTGTTGTGGAGGTGCTTGCCTGGCCTCCCAGAAGAGGGAGAGGCAAAGAGGAGGCCGCACTGACAGCACCATGCAAAATCAAGGCCGTAGCACCTGCCCACTCTAGTCTCTGGCACTGGAAACAGAAACCCATGAATTCTGGCCCTTCCGCCCAACCCTGCGGTCACTTTGTGCCCTTGCCAAGCTGTTTGGCTGCATACTAAACCTTGCAGCTTTGCTTGTATTTTCACCCCTTCAGCACAAATAAGCAAGTACAAGTATACTTCCAAAAAACTCATTTTTTCCACTTCCCTCAGAGCTTTTCCCTCTGATTCCTCTCCATGTCTGTTCGCCACAGTTCAGTGCAGAGATGGGTCTGCCTAAGTCCACTGAAATCAGGAGGCTATGAGGGCACATGCTGTAGCTCAGTCTTGGATTATGATCATTGTACTGTATCTTAGGACTGCATGGATAGTCCAACCCCTCCTTTCTTCAGTCTCTGCTACCGACATTGGAATGGACCTTTTCCTAACTACTCCATACCGTCTAACATTTCTCCGATGGAAATTGGGACATCCCATTCCATAATGAAAATCTTACTAAGTTGCCCCAGCCACTATGGGCAGCTTCCAACATATAAAAATAATAATAAAACATTAAACATTAAGAAAAACTTAATCCCTATACAGGATTGCCTTCAAATGGCTCAGAGGTTGGATAACTCCATTTATTTATTTATTTTATATTCCGCCCTATACCCGTAGGTCTCAAGGTGGTTCACAGAACAGATTCACACGTGGATCCCCTAGCTGTAAAATAAAAATATAGATTAATGCACTTCTAATGTTTTTATTTTAAATGTGCTTCAGTTTTGAATAGAGCAGTGGCACTCCTGGAGGGGATATTTTCCCCTATGCCATTTTCTTGCTCTGTATTGCTTACACACAAACACCACCAGGGAAAAAAAATCAGAAATGAATAAGTAGAGAAACAGCAGCTTGAAGTGGGGAAAACAGCATGGGTGGGATTTAGCTAAATTGTTTGAATGGAACGAGGTCTGCTTTTGCAGCAAAACTTCTCTCCCCCCTACTCTTGTGTGCACTCCCCCCTATACCCACTAAACTTGCTCTGGATGGTTGGGGGGACGGACCCAGATTAGGTTTATTTGGGGGCGCAGTGGAGAGGGGGAGTTCCGTTGTGAAAGTGGTCCTTGTTCCCTGCATGTGTGCCCAGTGCCATGTTTATTTCCAAACCATAGTGGGAAAGGATTAAACACTCCCCCAGTTCTGCTGCTCTGGTCAAAATCAGAACCCTACCAATCACCCCCACATGGCAGGTTTAGGTTCAAGCTATTTGTTCATTTGCTTTATTTAAAAGCATTTATAAACTGCTAAATATATCAGAAACCTCTAAGCAGAGGTCTAAAAGACAAATATTTTATCAGTAAAACATTAAAACAAAAACACAGCTTAAAACCAATAAAGTAGCAGTATAGAACACATAAGAGATATATCTCAAAGCAAATAAGAGAGAAATTCAGAGGATTCAAACACATGGAACAAGGCCCACTCTTGTGGTTCAAGGGAAGCACGGGCAAAAAGGTAAGTCCTCACAAGAAGTCTGAAGCAAGGGATCGTTGCCACTTCATGTAAGCTCAAGGAAAGGGCCTTCCACTAGGCAGGGGCAACAGCAGAAAATGTTTTCAGGCCAGACAGTGTTGGCATATTATGGAGCTCACATGTCACAGCTATTGTTACTTGTAATAAAGGCAGAACTTCACATCTGCCAAATGAAGTGTGTGATATGAACAAATGTGCTCACCTGTTGTCTGGGTTGCATGGTTCGTGGAACTGGATTTTTCTGTGTTGTAGAATTTCGGGTGCAGAGCTGTTGTATTTTAAGGGTAAGACTAGAATGAAGCAGGGCACCACAATTTCCCACTGTGGTCCAGTGTACACATTACAGAGAGATGAAGCACTCTTACAAGCCCTTTTTTAAACCTATTTGTGTCCTGAAGATACCTAGATGCTTTCTCTGTGCACAGGGCAGGGTGCAGATGCACCATGAGTACATGAAGGATCTCAGAGCACACCTGTTTTAACCCAAATTCCCTATTTTATCTACCTCTTTGATAGGTTGCGTGTGTGAAAGGCCATGTGACCAAGACCCTGAACTACCTGGAGATGAGTCCCTCAAGTGTCTTGAAGGGCACTGCTTTGAAACCTCACCCGCTCAACCCTGCTCGAATATTTTCCAGTGAGCCATCCAAAGCCAAGCTGGACCCATACAGTGGTGCCCTGAGTCCCTGGGACTGGACCAAGAACCAGACGGCCATGGAGCACTTCAACCAGCGAGCTAAGAGGAAGCCCTCCATGAAGGCGGGCCGAACCAAGAAGATCTTTGGCTGGGGTGACTTCTATTTCAACATCAAGACCCTGAAGTTCAGCCTGCTGGTGACAGGCAAGATCGTGGATCATATAAATGGCACCTTCAGCGTCTACTTTCGTCACAACTCCTCCAGCCTGGGCAATGTCTCCGTGAGCATTGTGCCACCCACCAAGGTAGTTGAGTTTGATGTACTGGTTCCCCCTATCCAAGCCCAGCACCTTCACCCTCAGCAGTCCACTTTAGCTGAGCCCAAGGAACCCAAGACCTTCAACTGTCACGTGGAATATGAGAAGACCAACCGGGCACGCAAGAACAAGCCTTGCCTCTATGACCCTTCTAAGATCTGCTTCACCGAGCACACGCAGAGCCACGCCGCTTGGCTGTGTGCCAAGCCCTTCAAGGTCATCTGCATCTTCATCTCCTTCTTCAGCATCGACTACAAGCTGGTCCAGAAGGTCTGTCCAGATTACAACTTCCAGAACGAGAACCCCTACTTTGGCTGATGAGGGGGGAAGACTTTGGGAGGGGGGACGGTGCAGAGGGGTGTTAAGTAAGTTGCACTCTTTTTATCAGGACAGGAATTGGAAGAACTTTGGCTGGCAGTGAAAGAAACAGGAGAGCCCCCCCCCCCGATGCTTAGTGAGAGAAGGATGGCCGGTTCTGAACAGGAACTGGATTCTGCTCCATCTCATAAGGCATTCCCTTCCCAGTGGCCACTGAACTTCCCAGGACTTTAGGAAAATAGAAACTGGCCAAAAGGACACTGTTGCTTTTGCTCCCCACTGTACCCCCTTTCCGATGCTGTTTAGGTCATCTCAAGGGAATTCCCAGCAATATGAAGAAATGGCTTGCTGTGGCTTTCATCTCTTTTGTGCATAAATGGACCCTGCTGCTTCTGTGGGTCTGTAACACTGACTTATATGAGAATGTCTTTCAGGATCATGCCTCCCATCTGGAATATAAGGTTCTGGTAGCAGCCAAAGGTCCCTCTGTGCATCTCTCTGTTTCTCTTCTCCTTGGACTGAGCCACAAATTGTCAGCTGAGTTGCTACTGAAGCTATTCATTGACCTGCCTGGGATTGTGGAAAAGCATATTAACCCACCGTGCCAACTCACCTCTTGCCAGATGCTCTACAATGGAAAGGACCAACAGAGGGCAGAAATTGCCAAACTCGGGAGCTTCTCTGTTCATATAATACAGGAATGTAATGTGCAATGGATCAATCATGTTAAATTGGGAGGGAGAGTGAGAATGTGTGTCAGCTGGAGTTAAGCTGAATGTAAACAGGGAGATTGGGGTTCGGTGGGTGAGATCATGTCAGAACACGGGGTTTGCATGAGAAACTGAAAGATTGGGAGGTGCATAAGAACACATTGATGCAACCGGGACTGTAACATTTCAGTGTGCGCACGGGCACGTCTGTGTGTGTGTGTAAGTGGAACTTTATGTTCATAGCAGAAGCCTGAGTTGAGTGTTAGTAGAAATTCAAATGAATGACTGTGAGATTCAACCGAAACACATATGTGTGCACAACTTAGGAAAGTGTGTGTGAGTGTGTGTGTGTGTGTGTGTGTGTGTGTATACACGGCATGACAGCGAGTAAGGATGTGTGCTATATTAGGTGTGCTCTTTTGGCCTTAATGGCATATGTATTTGCAAGTACATTTATTTAAGTCTGTATAACTAGGAATGCATATATGCCACCATGACAGTAATGAAGTGTGTGTGTTTTAATTAGGGCTGTAAGCATTCATTGATTTATTCTGCAGATTGATCAACTAGAGCTTTAATCTCAGATTAACATTTGTCCCCTTTGATTGAGTGGTGGGGCTAAGACTGAGCGGCACACTGTTGTGCAGTCCTTGCAGGTGTAGCAGTTTCCTCTTTCCAGCTGACACCCAGAGTTTCCAGATCTTTTTTCATTTCAGGGTGAAAACCCACTGGGGTTTTCCTGCCAGCTATATGAAGCACAAAGCAACTAGGGCTGACAGTGCTCATTTGAAAATCACATCAGTTTCTCTTTTAACTCTGGATCTTCCGCAGCACTTACAGGATTTTGAAGTTGTTCCTTTTTGAAGACATTTTGGTTCTGATGACTTTACTGTAACAGGGAATGCTCTGCACAAGAAAGAAAAATGTAAAGGATGATCAATCCTTCTTAATAGTGGTGAGCGGTAGCTTTTGTTGATTAAATTTTAAGCTATCTCACATTTTATAGGAGGCCATGCCTATCCTGCTGTATCATAAAAAGGCACCTGCATTTTTGTGGTTTAGGTAAGGTGCAGATTTATTTAAAGACAATTGACAACCCTACTTTCAATATATTCATATATTTCAGTGTAAAGATTTCGTTAAAGGGTATGAAGAGACATTTGAGTTTGCATGTGTAAGTATGAGTGTGTGCTATCAGGAATCTGAATGCTTGCGTAAGGAGTGTCCGTATAAATCAGTGGCAGCGTAGGTGAGATGGTGTTAATGGGAGTCTGCATGTGATTGCATGTGCTGGTGGGGTGTGAGAGAGAAGTTGGCTTACTAAACTGTATGGGAGGGAGATGAACAGATTCATTTTTTGGAAGAATGTATGGCTGGGCTTGCTTACATGAGTCTTCTAGAAGAGTTACTTTGAAAGCGATTTCTGCAATGCTCCTGCGCTCCCCTGCTCCCTCTTGCACATGGTGTGTCTAGAGGACTTTGGGTGTTCCATGAGAGGCTAGTCTATAGTCTGTCCTGGCTTCAGAGGGGTGGGTAGACTCTAGTAACATTGCAACTACTTCTAACATTCTGGCTCAGTGATGCTTTGAATTCCCTTGATTCCTTCCTCTTCCTCGGCCTCTCCCTTCCACCCATGGCCCTTGCAAGAATTACAAAGGGTTTCAAGTTGGTTTTTAGTGATTGCCACATGCCAGGTATAGAAATGAAGAGGGGAAATGATATGCTTCTTTTTTTGACAATCAGTATTGTTTGTTGGTTGGTTAGTTTGTTGGTTAGTTAACAGCAAAACAGTAATATACGTGTGGCTCTTCAGGTTTGAATGCATACAGTAAAAAGCAACTGCAAAATAAGGAACAATTTAATTGTGTGCTGCCATTACAAAATCAGACAGTTGGAATATTTTCTGATGTACAACTTCAAAAACATTTATTGTCATTAAGACAGTCATTTATTCATTTTTGAAAACAACGTGAGTCAAGTACTAGTAAAAGAAGTATGGCAATACCATATGGTTCAGTCATTTCTGGACTATGACATTTGTTAAAATGTTTGAGTGCTCCCTCCTGCAAACAAACATTCAGCTTGCATGTGAGGAAGGAGCCTAACTATCTCTCTGTCAGGCTAGCTTTCTACATGTTGGTTTGGGGTTATGGTTTGGCTTGGTTTTAACAAGGGCATCCAGACATTCATTCCTCCCCCTACATTCTGAAGTAGTACAGTTCTGGGAAGGCAGTATCACCTGATGTGCAGTTCAGCTGCAAGAGCTTAAACACCAGAGATGAAACTTTAGATTGCTTTTCAAAATTGCAAATCAAATCGGATGACAAAATGTGACTCATTGGAGAGTGGCCTGAATTTTAACTTGCACCTTTTTATGTGAAGGTAGCTTTGACTGAGAATAAGTCACTCTGCCTTCACCTAAAAACAACTTTGCTTCCAAGGGTGAAGGACATGTGACACACATCCAGCCAGTTGTGGAATATGTTAGGCAAGCTGCATCGTGCTGCATTCACACAAATGGTGAATTATGAACTCACACTAACAGCGGGTGATGAATTCAGAAACACAGCCAATTCACATATAACCAAGTGACTGATGTCTTGGGGACCTCTGTGGATGATGTTTACAAATGAAATAAAAGATTCATGTTGGAATCCATGAGTTGTAGATCATGAATCTAAAGGCTCATCCCAGCTGTTAAGGGATCCCACCTGGAATTTGCATGGCCAAATGGTGAATCATCCAGTTTTGCCAGTTCTAGAGGTAGAGGCTGTACCTTCACTACTCTCCTACTTGTTGCAGGACACGGGTGGCACTGTGGTCTGACCCACTGAGCCTCTTGGGCTTGCTGATCGAAAGATAGGCAGTTCAAATCAGCACGATGGGATGAGCTCCCATTGCTGTGTCCCAGCTCCTGCCAACCTAGCATTTTGAAAGTGCACCAGTGCAAGTAGATAAATAGGTTCCACTGTGGCAGGAAAGTAAATGGCATTTCCATGCGCTCTGGCTTCCATCATGGTGTTCCATTGTGCCAGAAGAGGTTTAGTCATGCTGGCCACATGACCCAGAAAGCTGTCTTTGGACAAATGCCGGCTCCCTTGGCCTGAAAAGCGTGATGAGCGCCACACCCTATACTGTCTAGGGGTCCTTTATCTTTACCTTACTTGTTGCAGCAAAGCTAGAGAAGTACAGCAGCCCAGCTGAAAGTGTGTGCAGGCTAGTGTCTCTGCTGTTGTGTTTTGTGGGTGTACACAACCATGAACAGGGATGCTCATGCGCATCAGCTCATGTGATAGGCATGAATCTCATGCAGCTGTCGGTGTATGTAAGTGATTTTGTGAGTGCTTTCAACAATGTCTGATGTCTCTGTGGCTGTATCAGTGTACTTCCTATTGTGTTAGAACTAAGTGTAGATATGCTTAGTCTACACAATCACATCAGCGTTTCCTAAACTTCTCAAATTCTGTCCCCCCCTCCCACTGCTGCCACTTAAAATTGAAGGCATACTTCACCTGTATTCTCAAAATGAGATAAATATTTCCAGAACATTGGGGAAGCATTTTCCTTGGAATGACAGGTTATCCTAGTCAGTATTCTTTCCCAGCATCCTTCCCTTTGCACACTCACACTCAGGGTTGGGACTATGACATGCTTTTGGGATTCCCCACATTTGTCTACTCTAGTGCAGGCTGCATTAGTGAGTCTGAATCCTCCCTGACTCCCTCCCTCAGGAAGATGTTACTTCACAGAAAGGATCCATGTTGCACAGAGCTTTCCTGCGTGAAAGGTAGAGAGCACAGGCGGGCAATCTGTGGCCCTCCAGATGTTGATGAACTACAACTCCCATCATCCCTACCATTGGCTGTGCTGGCTCTGGCTGATGGCAATAGGAGTTCAGCAACCTCTGGAGAAAGCCACTCTTACCACTGTCTGCACATGCCCCTGTTTACGTGTTTTGTGAACTTGCAAGTTTATACATGTTGCCAAGGAGGCATGTTATCTGGAATATTTAATCCAGAGCTTGTTGTGCTCTGTCTGATTGCTAGGGCGGACATTGGCAAACAACAAAGCCACATTGCCTGGATCAGCAGGTTGTACTAAGCTTATTTCTCTGATAGAGAGAGTAGCTGATGGAGCTTCAGAATCTAATGGCTACTGGGCAAGGAGTGGAGAATGGTGCTAGGGATCTGGCCTACTGAACCGGAGGCCTTAAAGTGCCCAGAAGGATGCCTGAACACAAATGGCATGGGTTTGGACCATGCAAGGACAGAAGGATGTTGAGATAAGAGAGAAAGGAATATGTTAATAATGTTCTGAAGAGGGGGAAGGAACAGGTTTTGCCATGACCCAAGACTTTGGGATCGTCACAGCTATGTAGTGGGACACTTGGGACAGCTAGGTGCAGGTTTTGTGGATTTTTATGCTGCAGTCTGCAGATACTGCGCGGTGGGGTGATCTCTATCATTGGTTTTCAACCGGTGTGCTGTGGCACCCTGGGGTGACTCGAGGAACATTCCGGGGAGCTCGGGGGGGGGGGCGCATCCTTTCATTAAATTGCAGCCCATATCTTTCTGCATTATCTTTCTCTCTGAGGAACATTCAGGGGAGCCAGAAGCTTTAACTTACAGCCCATTATCTTCCTGAAATAAAACAGCAGCAAAAAAAAGTGGGGAAACTCTTCTGTAAGACTGTTTATCTTCTTAAAATCTTTCCCCCACACCAACAAAAATCCTTCCCAGCTTCAGTAACGAACAGTTCCTAGTTTTACACAGAGGGCTTGAGAAATGCAAGAAATTAACAAAGTAGCTTGATAGTGTGTGTGCCCGGATGTGTGTGCGCTCTATACAGTGGCGTAGGAAGGGGGGTGCAGTGGGTGGGGGCCACCCCGGGTGTCATCACTGAGGAGAGTGACAAAATGGCAAAAAAATATGTGTTTTAAAATAAATTTTAAAAAATTGGGCTCACGACACTTTTTTGAAAAAAATAACTACTGCATCCCCCTTCCTACGCCACTGGTAGCTAGGTGAGGTGGGGGGCACTGGGTGCCACACCGCGGGGCCTGCAGCGTGCCTGAGCCACTTGTCTCTCCTGAGGGGGTGGCGCTGGGTGGACTGCCTGCAAGCTCCACACTGCTTTTTCGAGCAGCGCAGGGCTTGCGTCTGCCCACCGCTTCAGCCCCCCTACATCTGAGGGGGCGGTTGCGGAGAGGCTCCATGCAGCGCGCCCTGCCTTGGCTCACCCCTTCCCCATGGGCAGCTCGCTTCACCCCTGGCTGCAGGACACGTGCACCGCACCGGGAACCTGAGCAGACAGCTACTCCGCTGGCTCTATAAGGAGGTATTTAAAAATAACTCTGAAAGTGAGGAGTGTCTTCTGTGTTTCTCCTTCTATCCCCTGCCCCCGACAGCCCTCTCCCCGCTTCTTCTTTGCTTCTTCCTCCAGGCAACCACCCTCCTCCTTAACAGTCACCCAGCTTTATGGGCATGGAGGGAATGTTGCAGGAAAGGGCCATGTATGCATGTGTGTCCTGTGCTGTGTGTTTCTCACTTGCCTTCCCTGCAATAACAACATATTTCTGCTTCTGGTCTTAATCTTGTTTTGCCCTCTCCACCCTCACTTCCACCATGTGCACACTAATTTTTGGAAAGGCAGGCTGGGGCTGCCATGTGGAGTGAGTCAGCTCGGCCCTGCAGAGCAGTGGCATTGGTTGGGGTCCTGTCGACACAAGCGCTCCCAAAATGGCGCTGACAAGAGGTGGGGTGGAATGGGGCAGGGGCAGAACACTTACACACGTCCTGTGACGGAAGCCCAGTGTCAGCGGCTTCCACAGGGGATCTGCAGAAAGAATGTAGTTGGTCAAGGGAGCCGGGACTCCAAAAGGTTGAAAACCACTTCTATGGATCATTCAGGACCCTGGTAAGGATAAGGGAACCACAGGTCAGTTCCTTAAAATTCTCTCTATGTAATTTCAAAAACAGCCATTTCTACAAGATGGAACATGTGGAAGTTATGTTCGTTTGCAGTTCCTGAGTAACCCAAGGAAAATAAAAACAGGGCAGCAGGACAGAGGAGGCAAAGGAATGGAGCTAGCTCAAGCATGGTGTGGTGATCTATTCCATGAGGTCAAGCATACTTCAATCAAAGCTTAAAGCAACGTGTTTGAGGAGGGGGCTCACCAAAGACGAACAATGTGGTTTCTTGGGGAGAGATGTTGACTTCCTGAGGGAACATGATAACCTGAATCCAAGAATTATTAGACTGAGGCTGCGAAGGAATATTCCAAAGTCAACAGGGAATGTGCTAAATCACTGCAAGGTTCCTGCAGCCACAGACTGACTGAACTGTCCCAGCGGGCAAAGGTGAAGTCAATTGGGACAAGATGTTCCAAACCTATACCATGCTTGGACTTGGGTGGGGGTCAGAGGTGTCCTACATGGAAGCAGATGTAGGGGTCTTAATCTTTGGAGAAGCAAATGGTTAGTGATTAGGCTACTGGCAGAGCAGTGCCAGCCAGAAGGAACTTCTGGTCTCACTAGGGCAAAGGGAGACCAAGTAGTGGCTTGTGCTGCCTTGTGTTGGCAGTTGGCTGATAGCTTAGCCTCAAAATGAGGCATTAGCATACATCTAGAGTTCTTGCATCTTATGTGGTCACTTCCTCTGTGCTTGATACGAATCCACACTCACAGCACAATCTCCTGTTGAGCTAAGCTAAATGAACCACACAGTGCTGAGTGCCAGCTCACCTTCATAACACAACTGGTTGCTCACCCCCTATAAAGAGTATGGCAGGGGTCTCCAACGTGCTGCCCTCCAGATGTTGCTTGACCAAAGTCTCATCATCCTTCACTTTGGCTAGCTTGGCTGGGGGCTGATGGGAGTTGGAGTCCATCAACATCTGGAGGGTACCATGCTAGGTATTCCTGGAATATTGGATGCATCCAACATGCTTTCTTCATTCTTTAAGGCCTGGTTCAGCTCCTCTTGTGGCAGGCTGATTTGCCCTAGCACACAGTTGGCATTCAGTGGTGTATCCTCCCCAGTGTGTATGTGTGTATTGTTATCTTCAGTCATACCTGTTTTGTGTTTTTATGTGCATTTCCGTAAGCATCATTCCAGTCTCATGCTAGTGCAGAAAGAAATCTCCAGTCACTTCCATGTGGACGTACTGCACACACAAGTCCAGCTTCCTGCATGTATACATGTTTGGAACCCACTGCCAATTGCAGCTTCCCAATTGCACATGGCCAAATAGATTCATGAACAATCTTCACACATCATAATGTATACATGGTGGTGCATGCAATCTGTACATTCGAAGGAAAACCTGGGAAGCGATTCTTGGTCATTGCGTCTCAGTCTTGTTTTGTGTGTCCTTTCTCTGTCCATACAAGTTCAGATGGTTGCTCTGTTTAAATTAGGATGCAAAGAACACCTTACAAGGAGTCAGATAGTTACGTTACCAAGCCCAGTGCCATGTACTCTGCCCAGCAAAGCGTGTGCTCTCCTGCTGAGCTGTGACACTAGTAGGGGCTCCTAATGAGGAAATAACGTGAATCACAACTGTTTTCATTTGGAAAGGCCAGGCAGTTTTTAGCCAGTGAAGTAGTGAAGCTTGAAAACACGCCAGCAGCTCTTAATATACTCTTACATCTCTGAACTGTGAAGGAACCAAATATGTTTGTAAATACCTCATTACTTTTTAATCCAGCCTTTAGGGAGGAGGCAGGCAGGGAGGGGGAGGCAGGAGGTGGAAGGCGAGAGGCATGGAGTCCACAGGTGGTTGTGTCATTTGGAGTTTGTACTGCCGTGTACTCGTGTCGTGTATTGGTATGCATAACTATGCCTCTTTCCAAACATGGAGCCAAAGTTTGTACAATCCATTATCAACAGATTTTCTCCATGAACTCAGCCCCCTATTGCAGCTGATGGCATGAGAAGCATCATTATGTGACTCTTTGCTGTCAAGATCCTGTTTCACTGCCTCCATTCATTTCAGGCATCAGATCATACATAGCATCGAATGGCATAAGTCCCCACGTCAGTGGCAATTCCTGACCGGTTGCTGGAACGCTACTTGTTTCTGCATCTATTGTTGTGAGAAACACAAAGGGGTGTGTGTGTGTGTGTGTGTGTGTGTGTGTGTGTGTGTGTATGTGCAGATGTCAAGGGTGTGCATGCACATCTATTTGTATGTGTGAGTTGCTAGGTGTGGCAAGGGTGTGTGCAGTGTGTATGTGTAATTCAGACAGTACATGGCAGAGGGGACGCGGGTGGCGCTGTGGTCTAAACTTCCAAGCCTCTTGAGTTTGCTGATCGGAAGGTCAGCCGTTCAAATCTGTGTGACAGTGGTGGTGAACTCCCGTTGCTCTGTCCCAGCTCCTGCCAACCTAGCAGTTCAAAAGCATATCAGCGTGAGTAGATAAATAAGTACCGCTGCAGTGGGAAGGTAAATGGCATTTTCGTGCGCTCTGGCTTCGGTCACGGCGTTCCATTGCGCCAGGAGCATTTTAGTCATGCTGGCTACATGACCTGGAAAGCTGTCTGTGGACAAACGCTGGCTTCCTCGGCCAGAAAGTGGAGATGTGTGCCACACCCCTTAGTCGCCCTTGACTGGATGAACTGTTCAGGGGTCCTTTACCTTTACCTACACGGCAGAGGTTGCAGGAGTTGGCAGAGGCCGATGAGCTGGTAGGAGGCCTTGCCTGTGAGTGCAGTCTGGGAAATCAGAGACGGGAATTGCGACAACAACTTCTTCTGCCCAGGGACTAGAGAGCTGTGCCTGCAGATGAGGTCAGATTACAGGAAGCGAGAAGGAACTGTCACTCCTCCTGGGGAATCACCCCCCTGCCCTTCCACCCTCTGGACTATCAGCCATTCATTGTTGTCATTATCTATAGAATGTCTGTATTCTGTGAAGAAGCAACAGGCCACTGGACGACGGGTTGAGAAGGGGGCAGCAGCGAAGTCTACTTCGCCACGGCAGGGTTGCTCCCTTTGCATAAACCCACCCCCTGCCCACCTTTGGCTGCACCCTTGGCCAGGGTGAAGACTTCTTCATATTTTTATATATTTAAATTAAATAAATGAATAAATGAAAAACTGGAGAGAATTCGTTTTTTGGAAAGGGGTGACTTATGAGTGTTGAATGTGGCATCACTTTGAAGTTTTATTACAAACAAGTGGCGTATAAATTGGGTGAAATAAAAGAAAAATGATTATCATTATCATCACCATCATTATTATTATTTAGCCTATATATTGCTTAATTGCCAAGGTGGCTACTCAGCGGTTCACAAGTATAAAACCAATTACAAAACATACAAACAAGCATCCATAAAACACACAATACAAATATACTTTTTATTTTTTTAAATGTTAACGTATCTAGATGTGGTGTTAGGAACATAATGAGCTATGTTACATCATCAGCTCAAGCTATTTGTCCATCTCTCCAAAAACTGGATCTAATTGGACCGGCAGCAACTTGGTCTCAAGGGTTGTCTTTTTGGGGGATGGTCTGTCTTATTCAGCCACTCAACTTCAAGGCATGGGCAAAGAGCTCTCTGGCGCTCATTTCAAGACACAAGCAAATGGCTCCCAAATCCATGAACAGGTAAGGAGGGTGGTTGTGTGTGTTTTTACAGGCCTCTGCCATTAGATCTACATTATGCTGGAGCTTTGTTCACAGAGAAGCACAAAGGCTCTGCAAAAAGGTGTGTGTTACATTGTGCAGGCATTGTGGATAAGGATTTGGGGTAGTCTGTGCTTGTCACTTGTTGCAACACAGGAACTAGCCAACCAGTGCGCTGCCTATTCCACACAACAATCACATTGCACTGGTTCACTACAAGAGCTAGTGCTTTGAGAGTTCTGGGGGTGGGGGGAGCCTCGCAGCAGATACAAAATGGGAATGGCAATAGAAGTATTTGCAGAAACTCCTCCGATACCCCTGCCCCTTTGGTCCTGCTGCTAGGCCATTTTGTTTCCAGAGCTCTCAAAGCACAAGCTTCTATACTGTGGGTAGGCAAACTAAGGCCCGAGGGCCGGATCCAGGCCAGTTGCCTTCTAAATCTGGCCCAGATTTGTCTGGCTACAAAGTAATTGGCATACGCCCTTTCAGAGTTGGTTATATTGGTTGAAACCCTAAACCCATTTAGCTGGAAATATATTTCACTTATATCAGTGGGTCTTAGTTCTAACTAAATACGTTGAGATGGATTCTAGAGCATGGATAGGCAAACTAAGGCCCGGGGGCCAGATCCAGCCCAATCGCCTTCTAAATCCAGCCCACGGATGGTCCGGGAATCAGCATGTTTTTACATGAGTAGAATGTGTGCTTTTATTTAGAATGCATCTCTGGGTTATTTGTGGGGCATAGGAATTCGTTCATTCCGCCCCCCTAAAAAAATATAGTCCGGCCCCCCACAAGGTCTGAGGGACAGTGGACCAGCCCCCTGCTGAAAAAGTTTGCTGACCCCTGTTCTATACTCAAGTTGTGTGTTAATTGCACTATTAAGCGAGCCATAGTAGTCAATCTTTATTGTTATGATGACAGATCAGTCAGCATTCAGCAGAAAGCACCAGAGGTGGGACAAGAGCAAATCAGATGGAAGACGCCATCATCTGTGAAATGGAAGCCCTGTGCACAAGAAGGTGGTCACTATAGCTACCCTTCAGATATGTTGGCTCTATTCTATAGTAGTTTAACTGCCACAGTTTCCCCCAAAGACTTGTGGGAAATGTGGTTTGGTATTAGAAGAGGGGAGCTGAGAATTCTGTCTCAGAGATCCCTTGCCCATCTCACAGAACTACAGTTCCTGGGGTTCCCTGTGGAGCAGGAATGACTGCAAAGACAGTTTTAAGTTTTGTAGCGCAGCTGTGCCATAAAAATCTGCATCTTGTTTTAAAGTAAAAACACAGCATAAACTTCAGGGGAGAATATAGAAGCCAACAAGCAAGCTTCCCAATTGCTGCTCTGACATATTTTAGTGTGGTGCAATTCTTTTGTGCTTGCAAGATGTTGTCAAATATTAAATATAATGCTTGTGTCAATTCCAAGATCCTCTGTGGTACATATGAGCTTCTCTGTCGCCAAACAGATTCTTGCTGGTCCAGTCTTCTTTTCTCTCTTCCAGCATTTCATCAAAAGGAGCTGGCTGTTGTTGTTACCGATTCCTTTTCTCTATGCTCTAGTGGATTCTTTTCACCATGAAACCAAGTGGAACCATCACCAGAAAAGAGTTTGTGTAACCTCTGGCTCTGTGTCACTGATGTGTCCCTAGCTGGGCTAGACCAACCCAGGAGATGAGGGGGGGGGGTGCAGTAATTTGTGGGACTTGAGTCCATGGCTAGGTAAGGAGGTGCCTCTTCGCATGCTAATCTTTGGCTGTGTACTCACCACACTTTATTCTATAAACAATGGAGACTGTGTACTTGCTTGTTTCCATGTACTCCACACGCAATCAAGATCTGTTGCATATTTTTTGCCCTGAAAGTGGTTTCATTCTGGAAAGAAAAGCTTGTTGCAGGTTGATTCTGCATTGCCCTGCAATGTGCCCATTTGAAAACAGATGAAAACAAATGTTGAGTCCCATTGATGTCGGGTATATCAGTGTCTGTCCAATAACACTGTGGGTAGGCATACGCCAAGACTCAGTCAGCACTTCCTCCTCCATTCATCTTCTAGGGCAGGTGCAGCAGGGGGGAAAGTCCGCCTGTGCAATAATGGACATCTGGCTCTGCTCAGACCCCTGACTTGCTTTTTCAACTCTGACTCCCTAGGACAACTCCTGGTTCTCCTCTGCTACCTCGTGTTCAAGCCTTTAACCAAGACACCATCAATTTTAGAAGTAACACATGCCAATCAATATTCAGTCTGCAGGCTGTACCTGCAGACAGCACACAACTGATCTATCCAGAGCTTTGCAGAAAGGAAGGGTGAGCGTTAATGTGGAATGAGTGTTAATGTGGGATGCACAAAAACTAGTGACACCACCAAACATCAGAACATAACATTGGTCCCACTCATAATGCTCATCTCTATTATGAAATGAGTGGCATTTCCGTCCCAAAAAATTATTCTCCAAATTGGAATGTAAACTGGATTTTTTTTGCACATTGTTATAATTCAGCAGATATACCAAAAGCCTGTTGCTTTCCGTGTGCAAAAGCTACTTTATGTCAATCCCTTTTAATTCTAACTGAAGTTTTCATTGATTGCTGTGAACTATGCCACCAAACCCCTTGTCCAACAAAGCATCATTTCAGTTAGCATTTTCGGTTAGCATTTTCTTTATTTGGCTCCAACACCCAAAACCCTCCCTTGTTCCTAGGGGTGTTTGTAATTTGGGAAGGGGTGAGTTGTGTTTCCAAGTGGCTCTAAGCCACAGCTGGTGCTGGGAATGACAATCCTTAAGGCATAATATGGTCTGCAGCACACAAGGCCTTTTGGTGCAGTGTTGTTGCAGGATGGCAGAGGCTCCACTGGGGCCCCTACAAGGGAGGCATGGCCTCGGTGCCCTTTCCTATCAGTGCCAGGGGGCGGAGCGGGAAAGCTTCCTTTGGGTCCGCTTCCTGGCCATTTAAGCAGGCCTCGCCTGGGGCCCTACCTGCCTTTCCTTCATCGGGCTCCTCACCTGCCCACCCTCGGTTTAAGCTGATAGTCAAGGACTTTGCTGTGGTTACAGTGGTCACCGTTTTTGGGGGCCAAGTAGGAATTTGTCCACTGGGCAGATTGGCTCCAACCTGGTGGTTTTGCCTACCTCATAGCAATCGTCAGAACTGGGTTGGGCATCGGGTCAATCTGTTGTCTTGGATGGAGGGGAAGTTGTAGTCTGCGCCTGCCCCTCCAAATGCTGGGGTATCTCTTTAAAGGGATCCAGGGGGAGTGGTCATGTCCAGGGCTGAAGGAACTCCCACAGACGGCAGTCCCTGAGGGGGTCATCCTATTTTATGTAAGTCTTAGGAACCCCCACTTGGAGTGACCTACACATCACTTCCGGTGTGCGAGCTTGAAGTATTTTGATTGTCCCATGCCCCAGCCAAACCTCTTTCATCTGTATTCAATAAAGTTGTGGCCTGTTTCGATCCAAACCAATCTTCTTCATATGGGTTGGGGACTGAGGAGCACAACGCCTGGACCTGCAAGCACACCACAACATCTTGAGCCGGGGGAGAGAACTCTCAGAACTCTTACTGAGTATGTGGAGTCATTCCTCAGCCAGTTGCAAATTTACTTGGTGGGAGTTTGTCGATTGCTGTGTGAAAGTGTGTTCAAGTTCCTTCTCAGATCTCCACTGTAGGACACGCCGTGGCCAAGTCCCTTCTGTCTTTTCTAGATTCCCTTGGTCACTTTTCCAGAGTTGCGGTGGTGGCAACCTCCTCTTTTTTCTTCTTTCCCCAAACCACCCCTATTCCTCCTGCTTTTTCCTTCAAATCAATGTGCCAGCATTAATCAAAACCTTAGTTTCCCAGACCCATTAATGATGAGAAACATAACTCTGCAACAAATTAACTACATGTGGAAGGTACTGAGGGGCGTCACTATGAATCTCCCCCTGGAATGTCCATCAGACTGGGACAATGTATCTCTGTTCAAAGCCGCACTAGCAGTGACAGATAGAGATGATCTTCCCCCAAATGGCCTCTCTCTCTTGCTCTCTCTTCTCATCATCAGCTCTTGCGCAGTGCTTCTTGCTAGCTGACGCATCACGTGAAATTTATCTTCTTGCTTCCCACCGCGAAAGCTTTATTTCCTGAGCCCAGATGTTTGGTTTTGTTGTTGTTTTAATTAGATTCTGTTCAGTTAGTAGTAGTATTGCCTCAAGCAAGTAAAAAAAGAAGAGGTGGGGGGATTAGAGGAAGGGAAGGAAGAGGGTTGTAGTGAAAGGAGGAGGAAAGGCTAGAAAGGGGGAGGAAACAGCAGTCTCAGTGCAGAGAGCATTCAAGGTGGTGAAGGAGTTATGGATCGCACATCCAGGACCTTTTGCTGGCAGCAGAAGTAGCCCTCAGTAGCCTTCTAATACAGTAGTGCTGTTAACTGCATATGCACCACATCAGTGCCCCCCAGATGTAGGCAGACTCCAACTCCCATCAGCCCCAGGCAGCATGGATGATGGGAGTTGCTCTCCAGGAACATCAGGAGGGCCATAGGTGACCCATCTGCAGAAGAGGTGCAGCCAGTGGCATGAGCAATGGCAAAGGGGTTGTGGCACCTTTGAGGAGGCGCAGGGGAGCCTGTGGATCTTAAGGCCATAGCTCAGTAGCAGAGCTTCTGCTTTTTGCATGCGGAAGGACCCAGATTTAATCCTGGCATCTTCAGGTAAGGCTGGGAGAGACCCCTGTCACTGCCTGTCATTGTAGACAACACTGAGCAGAATGGTCCTGATGTCTGTTTCTGCCTAAGGGCTAGTCCACACTTAAAAACTTCCCTCTTGTGGCCTCTCCCCACAACACCTACTCACTATGGGCCCCACTAAAGCAAAGAGTCTAATTGGGCAACGTCTAAAAGATATCGAGCATCAGAACAAACTGGCCACTATAAGGAAATTCTGCCCTTGGTATGTACCTCTCCATTTTGAATCTCTGGCCCTATATCTGCACAAACTTATTATCCCAAAATACAGACGTGCTTTTACACTTGCAAGACTGGATGTTTTGCCATCTGCAGTACTTGAGGGTTGATTCCAAAAGATCCCGCCTGAGAAACATCTTTGCCCCTGTGGAGATGGTAGCACCGAAACAGCGGCACATGTCCTCCTGTCTTGTACTCTCTACAAAGACCTGAGGAACGAGATCATCACCTCACTTGTACTAACCATCCCAGGGTGCTCAACCACTGCCACAATGGCCTTCTATCAGATCAAAATGAGCAGATAACAGGAAAGGTTGCTAGGTTCATAGCAGGGGCAATCAGAATAAGGGCCACTAACTGACAGCTGATTCAGGACTTTAAATTGTGCTCTTATATCAAATTTCCTTTTCTGCGTATACTGTAATGTTTTACTGTTGCTATGGCCATTGGCTAATGCGAATAAAGTTTTATCTTATCTATCTATCTAGTCTACACTTCCATTTGCCCTGCCACTTTCTCCCAGGAAATCCTGCTCTTTACTGCTGAATCAGAGCAAATGTCAACGGGGCTTTCCATGGATTGGCATTTTCTCTGATTCACCAGTAAAGAGCAGGTTTTCCCAGGCAAAGCGACAGGGCAAAGGAAAAATGCCTTGGACTCATACTTTCTAGGCATGGGACAAGCAATGTGTGGATGAGCCCTAAGGCAGCTTCATCTCTGCACTTCTGCCTGCCTCTCTGGTTTCATTTTGCTCTCCTTGAATTAGTAGTTCAGAGGCAAAACTTCAGATGTATTTTTAAATAACAGCAACAGCAAAGCCTAAATGCTCCTAAAACAATGTTGGGTCTGCATGTGTACTAGTGGAGCGCCCACTGGAGCATACATGCATCGCTTAATATACAGAACCAGGGACATAAGTGATGCAGAGGAGAACCCGGATCACTCACACCTAGAAACAGGAATATATAATAAAGCCTTCAAAGGGTATGAGCTGTGCTTGCAAACTGCCAGTCATATCCTGGTTTAGAAAACGTCAAAGAAGAAATGAAGACTTGTAGTGCTAGATCACACTGTTCAAATGAAAATGCAAAGCATAAGCCCCCAAACTGGCATGGATTCCTATAGTTCATTATTAATTATCATTATGTTTTAATGCAAATTAAATATACTTAAAGCATACTAAAACAATATTTCACTTAATAAAATCAATAAAGAGCAATGAAAACAACAATATTTGCAATTTTCCTACAGGTAATTCCATTTTTTTATTTTTTATTTTGCAGATGTCATCAGCATGGTACATCTTACTTTACAATCGTACGCAGTGATATATTCTATTTCTTTTTCAATAATGAAAGGTTGTTCACCATAGACTAATATTTCAGGCTGCAATCCTAACCCCATTTACTTGGATTAAGCCTCGCTGAATGCAATAGGACTTCTGAGTAGCAATGTTTAGGATTGTACTATTAATCATTCTTACATCTTACAGTCTCGCATAAACAAATATGTGTTGGAGATGGTTCCCCCCCCCCAGCTTCTTTCTCGTTTGTGTAACAAACAAAACCACAGCATAAGTCAAAGAGGTATACAGTGGTACCTCAGGTTATGAACTTAATTCGTTCCGGAGGTCCGTTCTTAACCCGAAACCATTCTTAACCTGAGGCACACTTTTGCTAATGGGGCCTCCCGCAGATGCCGCGCTGCTGGCGCGTGATTTCCGTTCCCATCCTGGGGCAAAGTTCTCAACCCAAGGTACTACTTCCGGGTTTGCAGAGTTTGTAACCTAAAGCGTTTGTATCCGAGGTACCACTGTATCAGTATTGATCCCTATAGTTGTAGCCTCCTCCTCCTCCCACAGAGAAGTCTGCAGATGTGCCTCCAGTGGTTATAGGAGATAAAACTGAAGACCTTACTGATCACCTCCCTAATTTCAACATCCTGAATTGCTGCTGGGGTGGACTCACGGTTGGCACTCACTTGAAATGCAGCCAGTTCTGGATAAGGTCAGTACAACCAATGATTCAGCAACATCCACTTTGTGTGGGTGTCTCTATGGGAAGCAGAAAGGGTACTTATGGAGGGAGAAAGCAATAACCCAAGTTGGGATGGAGCCAGGGGGGTGTTGGAATTAAAGCCACAACTCTTGCAAGGAATGATCTTTAGTAGCTGGGATATGTTTGTGCAGTAACTACACCATAAAGCACCTTTCATCCTGAACAAGAGACCCCTGGGGCACCTTAGTGTGAATCAAGCAGTGCAAGAACATAAGAGCTGCCAGACAGCATAAGGGCAATGATCCATCTAGCCTGGCATTCAGCTTCTCCAATGGTAATGGAGGCTGGAGAGGAAAGGTCTGAGATGCAACAGGTGGTCTGTCCACTGTGGTTTATACCTGGTATCCAGATGAACTTGAAAATGTAACAAAAGTGCATGGGAAGATCTTCACTATTCAAATGCTCTCCAGTGTGGGGGACTTCCTGAAAGCTAGAGCAGTGCTGTGCACCAGGAGTTTCATTTGCAACAGATTGACCCAGACCAGGATGTGTCCCATCTGTGCCAGGGACTCAATGGATGTTTTGTCTGACCATTTACCTAATGGCATTTGATTAATATTTGGAAAGTGCATCATCAGCTGCTTGTTGTTGTTGTTGTTTAAACCTTAATGTTATTCCTTCACGTTAAATAAAGACCACCTTTTAGCAGCTGCCAAAAGAGCTCAGTCAAACAAAGGGTTCTTTCAAAATTCTGATGGGAAAGTGAGAGAGCTTTTTACTCAAATACAAAACTCATCACCACCAGATTCACCTTCCTTACGAATGGACCAGGGGTGAGGTGGGGGAGGCAGCTCCAGCAAGGTGGCCTTCAAAATGGATTAGGCCAATTCATGAAGAGACCATCAGTGGATAGTTGCTATGAGATTCCTCCTCCTCCTGTTGACATTTGAAACCCAGACCATAGAGACAAGCAATGTGGAAGGTTTGTTGCCTCCACCATGCTTTCCTGATGGACTTCTCAGAGGTAATGGTTACATGGCTAGGATTCATGTTTTGAAACACCTATCAGATATTTTTCAAAAACAACCATAAAATCTTACACAGGTGGAAGCACGCAGGGATGAAATAACGTCACAATTACAAATGAGAAAGAACGGCAAAGCAGGATAGGCTCAGAAATTCATGAAAAATGAACAACGCAAGATGGAATCCTGAATTACACCCCCCGTTGTCACATTTCACATTGGAAGTTACATTGTAAACTTCAACTTTTTGTCCCACATTGAGCAGTTCCGGGGGAAAGCAGATCATAGCACCTGGTAGAAACTTCTTGAATTTCTCCTTCTCCAAACTTCTTTCCAAGTCTCTCGCCCCTGCATACACCTAGAAACACATACACACAAAACCTACCATAGCTGCCTCTTTGATAAGGGAGTGTGGGGAGATTGCTTGCAAGCAAAACTGCATCCCACAAGTTTCTATGGCAGGGATTGGGAACCTCCTCCTTGACCACTGGCTGTATTGACTGAAGCTGATGAGAGTTGGAGTCCAGGAACATCTAGAGGGCACCACCCTGATCTATGGATTGGGGAAACTAGCATGCTAAATGCCACTATAGCCACCTGCTGTGAGAGTATGGCAGAATCTACATCATACGTTTAATGCACAATTATGCCACTTCTCCCAAAGAATTCTGGAACTGTAGCTTACCCCTTGCAGAGCTACAATTCCCAGCATTCTTAACAAACTCCAGTTCCCAGGATTCTTTGGGTTAAGCTATTACTGTTAAAGTATAAGAGTGTTTTAAATATGTGGTGTGGATGTGACCTAAGACTCCTTTGGAAGCTGCAAAGATGCCTGCATTGCAGGGTGTTGGACTAGATGACCCTCGTGATCCCCTCCTTCCAGCTCTACAGTTCTCTGATTCAGCACTTGTGACTGCTCATTGACTCCCTATTTCAGGGTCCTTACCTGCTTCTTCCTTCTTCTTCTTTGGCGATCACTCATAGCCGAGTAAGATGGTCTTCCATAAACACGGTTTTAACAATGAGTCCATAAGTGATTGTGGAGGCCAATTCTGGGCCCACACGTCCTTCCACAGTGGGGACATTAGTTCCCAGATGCAGTGGCGTAGCGTGGGGGGTGCAGGGGGGGCCGGCCGCACCGGGCGCAACATCTGGGGTTAGGGCAAATCCACGGGTTAGGGGGCGCAAATCCACGGGTTAGGGGGCGCAAATTACTTGCCTTGCCCCGGGTGCTGACAACCCACGCTACGCCACTGCCCAGATGGGAGTTGATCACGGTGTGGATTTGCCAAGCGTGCCTTCCTCTTAGCACATTTCTCCCTTGCATTCTGAGTTCGAGTGTCTTCAAAGCCCATGACACCTTTGGTAAAGACTGTTCTCCAACTAGAGCACACACAGGCCAGTGTTTCCCAGTTGTCAGTGTTTATACTACATTTTTTAAGATTTGCCTCAAGACAGTCTTTAAACCTCTTTTGTTGACCACCAGCATTACGCTTTCCATTTTCAAGTTCGGAATAGAGGAGTTGATTTGGAAGACGATCATCAGGCATCCGCACATGACCAGTCCAACGAAGTGTGAGCATGACCAGCTGTTGCAGCAGAGGTGCACAAGGCACTGCCTTCACATTTTCAAGTCACAGCAAGACTTTTGCATTTTTTATGATAGCCATTTCCCCCTTTCTTTTGCAATTTCTTTAGAGCTCCATTTTATCATTCTTTTACCTGCCAGTTCATTGTCCATTGTTAAATAGACTTGTAACAGACCTGTTTTCATAATAATGCAGTGTTATAATGATGGTGGAGGAGGAATGTGGGTTTAATACAGTGGTACCTTGGGTTAAGTACTTAATTTGTTCTGGAGGTTCGTTCTTAACCTGAAAGTGTTCTTAACCTGAAGCACCACTTTAGCTAATGGGGCCTCCCGCTGCTGCTGCGCCACTGCCATGTGATTTCTGTTCTCATCCTGAAGCAAAGTTCTTAACCCAAGGCACTATTTCTGGGTTAGCGGAGTCTGTAAAGTGAAGCATCTGCAACCCGAGCTACCACTGTAATATGGAAAGACCCTAAGGCTGTAATACTAAGCATGCCTACTAGAAAGTGAACTAATATGGGCTGCTGCTACTCAGAGTAAACATGTGGAAGGATGGGTGTGCTTTGCTGTCATAGTCAAGGGGGACAGGAATCTTTTCCTGAAATAGGCAGCTGGTGATCTGCTTTGATTTTTGTGCAATTTTTAATTGTATTGTAATTGTTATAAATCACATTGATTTTTTAAAAATCAACTTGCAGTAAGCAAATAGATAAATAAAATGGGAGAATGGAGTGCAAGTTCACTCCAATGTTTGAGGGATTTTATGCTTGGTTAGTTTTTGTTTGTTTGCAAATCTAAGGGCAAAGAGCATGTCCTCAGTGATGTAAAATATTTCTAGGGTTGCTAACTGCCCAGCACAACCCTCACCAAACAATATTCTAGTCTGCTGCTGTGCAGTTTGATCTGCCCCCCCCCCCCCGCCAAATATCATCAGGTGAAACTTTTCACAGCATGGAGATAAAACACGATCCGTCGCCATTGTCATTTATCAAATTATCTCATTTATTTATTACCTCAGATACATATGTAACACCATTTGAATCCACTAATAAATGATGCTCGAACACTGAGTTGCTCTTAAAAGCACAGCTACAGTGACAGCTTGCAAATTTGGCAACCCTTCGGACTTCAGTGTGTTCCCATTTTTAATGCCTGATTTGTAAGTAAGCCACTATAGGGCATCACTGATAGCAAGCAATGCCATATGTGACATTAATTGCCTCTCTGTTGAGGCTGTTGTGTTACCGCACCAGGCCTGAGCACACAGTAATTGCCTAATAACAATAATTAATAGATAATGCAGCCCTATTACAAGACAGCATGAAATCTCATGCTCCTGTACACTGCTCATCTATTGGCCCTCGCCCTGCAGAAACACACACATGAATAATGACTTGGTCATGTCATGAGAGGGGGAGAAATAAATGTATTAACTGAGTCTAAGTCAGAGATTAAAGTCATCTGACTTTAACATGCCCACCAATTAATCAATTAAGTACTAAAACTCAGCAAAACCTCAACGCAACATGACACAATTTTCATAATTTTCATTTCAGACAGGTAGATTTCCTCTATTCAGTCAGTTTTAATCTGCAAGCAGTGCTTTGCTCAATGAATGTTTGCAGGCCTAATGATAAGTCTACACTATCCATCATTTTAATGGCACTTCTGTACTGAGATGCAGCAGCAAATGCGGGGACAGGAACTTAAAATGGGACAGCTTCCCACTTCTCCACCCCAAGAATTTTCTAAAAATAAAATAAAAGTGGGAAGCTCAAGACTGCCTGGCAGTCATTTTGTTGTAGGGGTTTTTTTGGGGGGGGGATTCCATCTGGATGATGCCTGGAGTCACTTTCAATTCTTGGGGTACTATATCCCATGGAGATTAGAATCTGACAAGAGGATTTTGTTGAACTAGTCAAATAGGTTTCTTTGCAAGCCAATGGCCTTATACTCCGATAATTGTTCTTCTAGCCCTGTACTGTCTACTCTGAGTTGCAATGACTCCCCAAGGTCAAGGACTGGCTGAGCCGGGGTGACAAGAGACCTCTCTTGGGTCCTCATCATCCTGATTCATCCAGTCCATGACAGAGGAATGCCCCCTTACCCTTTTTACTGGAAATGCATCCCCCCCCAAATTGAAAGGGTCTCAGGAGGGTCTCAGGAGGGCCACAGAGGCTCCCCATCCCAGATTGACGGGTTTCCATACTTTTCCAGTACCTCTAGAACCCCTTCCACACTGTGCTGTCACCGACTGAAGAACCCTGCCTGTCTATCACAGATCTCCAGTCCTACAGGCTGCTGAGGATCCTGGAAACAGGTCATTCACTAGAAAGACCATCTGATTGTGGGAGAAACTGGCCCAGTTAATCAAATCTCTCTCTTTGCTGTGTTAAGTGAGAAGCACACTTCAGAAGACTTCCAACATTCCAATGTTTTGTAGGGGAAATCTCTCATTTCAAGGAACTGTGTATGCCTTTTACTGGTTTTCTCACTGAGTAATCCCAATAACCTTTCCTGTGTTTTTGTTGGAAGCTGCCCAGAGTGGCTGGGGGAAGCCAGTCAGGTGGACAGGGTAATAAATTTGAACACAAACACTCCAGGGTGACCCAGAACACAATTTGTGTGGTTAGGTAATTTTAGCCTCTGGGCTTAATTGATGATGGTAGTACTGCATGCTGTACTTCCCTTACTTGTAAATGTGGTGAGCTGAGTGGGGGCCCTAGACTTCTGGCCCAAAGTCCTGCCCGGATGGCACCACCAAGAGCATTGAGTCAATCAGGCAAACAATACATCAATCGTGTACTCCTGACAGCAAAAGACTTGCAGGGAACAAGCTACCAGAACAGTTTGCATTGAGCCCTGCTCCTTCTTGCAGTATGAAAAACCTCCAAGCAATGCAAGAAAACTTTTTATTATTGGCTGAACATGTCCACCCCTTATAGGGGAAGGAGCCATTCACAATGGCTCACAGGATCACGAGCAGCAGCAGCAGCACTGGCTCCATCTATCACAAATCACTGCAAGATAAGAAAGAAAGAAAACCTGTAAAGGGGGGGGGGGGAGATGGCACCACTGACTTCTTTCCAGCATTGCTGCTGGGGCTGAAGAAGGCTTGGATCAGCAGAGCAAAAAATTAAAAATGAAAGATGTGCAAACTGCTAGATCAGCAACTAGCATGCACACTTCACTGAGGAGGCTGGTGGGGGGAGAGAAGATTTGAAGTGAGAAGCCTAGAATGTTACAGAAATATTGCACTGGTAGGCTGCTGTGGCAAAAGTGAATTTTGCCAAATTTATATCAGTGTCTAACCTATTGCTGAGCCAGTGACCTAAAATTGTAGGTATCAGTAGGAAAGTATAAAATACAAGAAGCAGTCAGGGGACCAGTTCATGTTTTGGGGTTGGGGAAGAGATTCACCATAAAGGTTCATATTGGGACTGGTGGTGCCATTTCACATGTTCATAAATGATCTGAAGTGAGCGGCAGGATGGCTGAGTTTGCCAGAGGTTATTCAGTTATGAAGGATGGTGAAAGCCAACGCAGATTGTGAAGTGCCCCCAAAGCAGCTTTTGCGGCTGGAGAAGGGACAACAAAATGGTAAATGAGCTCCTGTGTCTGAAAGCATTGCATGTTGAAATGAGACACAATTCTAGCTATGTATGTATACACAGGGATGGGACCTGACCTAGCAGCAACTAACAAAGGAAATGATCATAGGGTTGTGGGAGTAACCCAGTTAAAACTTAGAAGAAAGAAAGAAAGAAAGAAAGAAAGAAAGAAAGAAAGAAAGGAAGGAAGGAAGGCAAATTTCATGCTAGGGGTTACTAAGGCTTGAAGTTATTATTAGGGTTTGAAAATAAAACTGTCAGTTTCGTTGTACCTTTTGCACAAATCTATGCTGCCGCAATGTTGGAATACTACTTACAGTTCTAGCTGCTCCATCTCAAGAATGCCATTTCAGAGGAAGAGAAAGGGGTGACCAAAAATGATCAGAGTGTTAAAGTACCTTCACTACATACAAAAGTTAAAATGGATTTATTTTTGGGGGGTGGGGTGGGGCTTTCTATACAAGTACAGCTGCATCATACCTTATCTTTTCTATGGTGGAGCATTTGGTTCTTTGAGTCAGAGGCTGGGGGAAACCGAGCAAAAATCTGCTTTTCTCATTGCCCAGAAGTATGTGAATGTGCATGCCTGTATGCATTGTTGTTTATGCACAAAAGAGATAATGTGGTGTACACAGGGAAGTGACATCTGGATGGTGTTTGAAATAGCTAGTATCAAGGGAAGAGCTTTGGAGAATGAACTTGTCCACCACGGGGGTGGGACCTACCAGTTAACTTAAAGCAGGGCTAGGGACCCTCAAACCTAGGGGTCACATGTGGCCCTCCAGACCTTTCCCAAGGCCACACGCATCTCCAGCTCTGCTTTACACCCTCCATGAGGCAAACAATACATGTCTGGAATGTGTCCATCAACTCTGATGAAGTTTCTTGCTTTTCCTGGACGGAGAATAGAAAGGGGTGTGTGAGCGTGAAGAAACTAGGTAGAATTCATATTAGTTGCTCTGCCCACCTTTGCCTCTAGCCCCACCCATCCATGGAATTTGGCCCCTAGAAGGTTGTCGCAAAGGGAGCTGTGGCCCTTGAACTTAAGAAGCTTAAAATATCAGTGGTTTGCTCACTGGAATGTACTCTGATGCCCACTTACTGTGGGATTTCCTTCTGAGTAAACAACTCTCATGGGATTGGGCTGCTGGTTTTACTGTATTTAATGGCCAAGAAAGCTAGAATATAGCCAGTAGCTAAAGCTGGTGACTTTTCTCCCATAAATTTGGGGGTGGGGTAAATACTGTTATGAGTTCATGGGGGGGGGGCAGACTCCCCAGAATTCTTGGATTAGGTAAACGTTAGAATTAATCAAGGTTTGATAAAACAGTGCCAAATGCTGAAACCCCCCAGTTTAGTTTATGCTAACAACCAGGCCAACTTGGCAAAGCTGCTAAGGTGGACCATTGGCAGCAGACAGGTGATGACCCATCAACGTAAGGGTGCTGTCAGGGGCTCCCAGCTGGTTGCCCAGGAAAGTATAAAGACAAGGAAAAGTTTCTTACAGCCCTTTTTTATTTCAAACTTTACAGAGAAAGGCTATAGAACCCAGCCTCTTGGATAATGGTGTAGTCCAGAGTGAATCTCCACCCTCTCATCTCTCCCACTTCCACATTCATCATCACTATCATCTCCCCTACGAGTGCTGCTAGGTGCCCTCTGTCTTTGAGCTCTTTGCTCTCCTACTTTTATGGCTCACTGGGTTCTGGGAGATGGAGGGTCTGGAATGCTTTCTGGTGACACTGTGTCATCCGGCTGCTGCTCCGGCTCTGCCTTCCCCTCCTTTCTCCCATTATTTCCCAACTTTCCCCCTCATCTCTGAGCTGTGACCTCCCGCAAACCACTGTTGTAAATCTATACGGTCTTCCTCTTCCTCCTCCCTGAGAGGGTCAGGATAGGGAGGTGGTCTCCATCACTCCTCCTCATCTGGCCAGGCCCCTGACCACCAAGGAAACCACCAGAGGGCCATACAAGGAGGGGAGGGGCTCCTCCTCCAGCCAGGGGCGGACTTTGGCAATATGGTGCCCTTAGCAAGGCCAAAGTGGCACTCTCCCCCTGCCCCCAATTCTTATTTTCACAATAATTCCTTTTGGTACATTTGCTTTTTTATGGATCTTCTCAGTAGGTACCTGTATAAAAACAGGTTGTTGTGGTTGTGGTTGTTTTGCACCCCTTGGCTCAGTACCCTCTGCAGGAGAACTGCTTGCACTGCCTTAAATTGGGAAAGAAAAGGTTTAAGATTGCAGTGCTAGATGGTGGAGGCTGAAGGAAAGCAGTGGCACTTTGTCCATGGGTGATTGTGGGTCATTTCTCTGTGGTAGCTTATCTTAAAGCTTTTAAGTGTCTATGCGCATTTATAAATTTTTAATTTACTGTTGTACATTGTTTTAAATGTTTGTTTTCCTTCTGGGATTGTACCCCCAAGTGTGTTTTATAAGCTGGTCTCCAACTGTAATAAATTATCTATCTATTTAGTGGCACTTTGCAAGAGGTTTGAAAAGTGGGGAAGAAGGGGGACCAGTAGAACCCTTGGTGGGCTGCCTGCAACAGGCTGTAACAAAGGGATAGGCTGCATGGCTGCATCCTCTGTTTGCAGACCTGAGCCCGCTGCTCCCGAGAGAGGAGCAAAGAATCATCTTGAGATGCGATTGCTGGAAATCCCTCCACTGTAGACGTAGGTTGTACATATGTGTAACTAAACCATACATCATGAAGACACCACAGTCTTTGCTGTGCCTCATTTCCAAAGGAAACACAAACCCTGGATGAGCACCAAGACTGCTGGAATCCTGCACCATTCAGAGATTGGAGTGTTATGTAAAAATACTTTGCCCTTGTGCCAGGATGCATCTGTAGTGCAGTACAATGGCTCAAGATATAAAGATCTTAAAACACAAAGAAGTAACACCTGAATGCTTGCAACTCCATTGTTTTGGGTGTGGAGTGAGATGCTTTAATGTGGTCTGTTTGTTGGGAATCTTCTTACACTGACAGGAGACAACCACAGAGTAGCTGAAATTCAGGGAACGCCTGGTTTTGTTGGGGCTCAGATGGGCTGATTCAAGAAAGCTGATAGAGCATCGTGGTTAAGAGCAGGTGCTGTGAAAGGCAACTCTGCCATGAACTCACTGATTATCCTTTGGCAAGGCGCTTGTTCTCATCATAAGCTACTCGCTGCCCTGTATTATGGGCGTAATAAATACTGTGGCCACTTAAACAGTGCCAAAAGGAAAGAGGGCAGAGTTTTTCCACAAAACTGGCATATAGAAATGCAATATATCTATCCATAATGGAGAAAGCTTTGACCAGGTGACCTATGTGTGCTTGCTCGGGTGCATCTTTTGAATTTGGCCAAATAACAGGAACCCTTCCAGGGGAGCATGAAAAGTAAGCCCCCTATAATATGCAGAAACAGTAGGGTTGTACATCTTTTTATCCGGCAAAGACTGTGCCTATAACAGTCACGTGACAGACAGAAATTGAACAGGTGCAGCCTTCCCCTGCATGCCGATGCAGCCATGGCAGAACCTGTATCGATTGAATTTCTAACTCTTAAAGCGATGGAAGCTTGGACAGGGGCAATATATCTGTGCACGAGCAGCTGTATAATCCTACATGTGGCAAGGCAGACTGTGTACGTATTAAATTCAGTTGCTGTAATAACAGGCAATATACAGTTCTGAAACTGAGCCCAGCAGCAACCCCCCTTGTTTACAGAATTGCAAATTTCCCTGACACGTTACTGATGCATATACTTTCCCTTTTTTGCGAGAGGAGAGCGGGAGCTTCTGTCCGTTCCGCGGGTTCAAATGCAAGACAAGTACGAGCTGCTACGCGCAGCCTGCAGGGCGATCCGCTCGGCTGACTTCCAACAAAAGCGAGAGAGGGAAAGGGAGAACTACATTTCCCATGATGCCTTTTGAACCCGGTAGTAACTGGCAGTGGCGGAGGGAGAACCACGTGTTTCCCTTTCTCCAGCCCACCGTCCTCCTTTCAGATCTTGGAGACTCACTTTGCGTGAGCGACAACTGGCAAAACAGTTTGGGGGTTTTGCACTTTCTGCACCTTAGGCTGCTATGCTGCCTTTTCCCTTTAGACACTTTGCTAAGGTAAGGCGTGGGGTGCGAATGGCAGGAGGCGGGGAGGAGGTTGGATCTGCTGGGATCTCCTAAGTTGAGTGTAGGGAAGAGATGCAAAAGGAGGGGGGGGAGGGGGTTCCTTAGTCCCACGCGCAACTTCACCGAAGTGCTCTGCAGGTCAGTGGCTGTGGATGTTTGGAGCACCTGGGCGAGTGCGCGTGGCTTGACTTGTAAAGTGGAACTGACCTGAGCGACAGCTCCATCCTGCCCCCTCTCTCCTCCCTCCCCATATGCGGGGCGCCAGGAGGCCTTTCCCTAGACAGTTCAGTTCTGGAGTGTCTGGGGAAGTAGTTTTTTTGCTCCTCGAGTGAGTGAAGATCTGTCCTCACTGATGGCATTCTCCCCCCCCCCCTACCCAAATGGGACTGTTAAGTCGTGCAAGTTTGGAGAGGCAAGCTTCTTGGGTAAGGAGTTTATATACCCGCCTGAGGGTTCAAAGCCAGGGATCTGATAGCAGCACCGATCTGTGCGCCATTCTGCAGCTCAATTATTATTTAATTCTGGCTTAATGGCTCTTGGATGCGGCACCGAGCGAGGTAAAGAGTTATCTTGACGTTCCCAAGACTGCTGGGAGAGGTTTCAGCTGATAATAGAGTCTCAGTCACGCTTTGCTGACTTTTATAGGCTAATTTTTGTAGCATCTCTTTCCCTTTCTCACTGTCCTATCTGACATTGCAGCTTCGAGGGAAAGAAAGGGAAATTGGCAGAAAGAGGCCCAGGTTCGGAGTGGGGGAAGGTGGGGCGGGAGGAGCGGGTACAAATGCAACTTGGGCAGCTGCTTTATCACCTTACCAAAGTCTCTTTGGCAGAGGCTTCTCTCTCTGGCACCAGTTGCTATTTGATCTCTTGAACCCAGTCAATAAAATGACATACCCCCTGAAAACGGCTTCCTGATTCGCAGGCTAAAGATATCTGCATTGGGTAACATGATTACAACTCGAAATTAAAAGGAAAGAGTTTCTACAGCCAGTGAACTGTAAATATTTTGTAACCCTTCCATCCCGCAGTCAGAAACAAGTTTGTGCCTGCGCTTTACAAGAAAAAACAAACAACCTCTGCAATTTGTAGAATCACTTTTTGCTTAGAAAACGATGATGGTTTTAAAATGATGCAGGGAGTGTTTCATTCATAGGCCAAGATGCATTATTGAGTTTTCCCTCCTTGCTGATGCAACCGAGATGAGCTGGTTACATCATCTGCAGAGGTGATTATGAGTTTTAGATGTTTTTTCAAAGTACAGCCTTTTTTTTATTAAAAAGAAAAACTGCCTCCTTTTAAATGCTGTTGGCTGGCATTTGTGTTGCCCTTCTTTGAAACATGTGGGAAAGAAGTAGAAAAAAAAAGCAAACTCTGCGTGTGCACATGCAACCCCCCCCCCCCAAGCTGGACTTGCCAACTCAGCATTCAGCAGCAGCAGGAGTTGTTGTGTCTGCTGTTCTGCACAAATGAAGCTCACTTGACCATCTGCAACGTAACACCATAACAAAGCCCGCTCTGTTTCAGCAGCCCTTGAAGCGGCTCCTCCTGCCACCTCACCACTCCAGCTTTTTCTTTCAAGAATTCTCACTGTGTTGCTTTTTCAGTGACGGAAGTGGCAAGAAATTACTCCTTTCCCCAAACTCTCCATGTTAATGCAAGCAAATGCTATTCTGTAGGTCCACTGGGGCAATGAGCAAAGAGGCTGATAAACTTCAAATATTTGCTGCTTTCTAGACTTCTTTTTTATATATGTTAGTTGGTTGGATGATTTATCTGCCTGCCAGCCCCCAAACTTCATAATCTCCCACTGGGCTCAACAGCTGCCTTAGATTACAGAAGGCTGTAATATAAATTCCTCAGCACCCATCTGGTTTGCATGATAATAACCTAGTTCTGAAATGGACATAACTGCTAGGGAAGGGGGGCAGTGAGAAAGCCCCAGTTGGCAGCTCCAAGATCTAGCATGGCATAGTGGATGGAGTCTTGCAGCTGGGCTGGGATGTGAAATCCCTGCTCCGTCACAAAGCTTGCTTGGTGATTTTCGGCTGGGTATCCATAGCCGTATTCAGGCATTATTCTCTGTGTCAGCCTTCCTGAACCTGGTGCCCTCCAGATGTTTTGGAACTACAGTTCCCATTAACCAGAGCCAGTGTGGAAGGGACGTAGCAGGGGCAGAGGGAATGTGTAGCTCTCCAGATAGGGTTGGACTACAAGCCCCATCATTCCTGAAAACTGCCCATACTGGCTGGAACTGATGGGAGTTGGAGTCCTAGCAACACCTGGAGGGCCACAGGTTCAGGAAGGCTAACATGGAGGATACTGGCTGGATATGGAATATTGTTGCAGTGAGCTTTTTGCAGTCAAGAGACCATCAGATGCTCCAAGACTCATGGTTCTTTTTGTGAACGTCTATTGGTTTGTTTTTTTGAATGGTAGGGAAGCTGGTGAATGCCAGTAAACTCTCTGTGTACTGCTTATGGTGGGACTTAATCCCAAATCCAAGATGGCTGTCTGCCTCTGGAATGAGGAGGCTTATATTGCACAGGCGTACTTTCCGCATGTGGGATGATACACAGCGAGAGAAAGAGAGGTTGGGTGGAACACACACACACACACACACACACACACACACACACGATGGCAGGTGGGGAGAGAAATCTACACAATTTTGCAACATGTCACCTATTTGCTATAGACCTGATTTAATTGCAACTTTTCATAAGAAAAAGGCTCCTACTACTGGTGTCAAGCAGGTCTCATGGGATATGCAGTCAGGGTCTCCTAGAAATCCAACAGGTTTGATGTATTCTTTGCTCTGGTAGAGCAGTGCCTGGATTGCAACATGCGCAGCCGAACTTCCAAGATGGATTGTGCCCTTTGCTCATTCTAATGTGTGGAAAGATCACCATTTGGACCCCCTGCTTGAGTCCTCAAAATACTAATATAACACTCTCTCTCTCTCTCTCTCTCTCTCTCTCTCCCTCCCTCCCTCCCTCCCTCCCTTCCTTCCTTCCTTCCTTCCCTTTTGCCAGCCCTTGCGGAGATGCTGCCAGGCTGCGGGGAGTTTGCGGGCCCAACACAGCAAAGCAGCTGCTGCATCGGCCAAGGAGACGCCAGGCTGGACCGGGCAGGAGAGCTTGGCCGAGAGTGACCCTGAAATGTGGGCGCTGGTGCAGCAAGAGAAGGATCGCCAGTGCCGGGGTCTGGAGCTCATTGCCTCAGAGGTGGGTGTCTCCTTCCTTAGCCCCGGAGTGCAGCACAAAAGGGTCTTATCCTTTGGCTGGCGAGTGCTGTCTCCTTCCTGGTGTAGTGGAGAGCCAGTGTGGTGTAGTGGTTAAGAGGGGTAGTCTCGTAATCTGGGGAACCGGGTTCGCCTCTCCGCTCCTCCACCTGCAGCTGCTGGGTGACCTTGGGCCAGTCACACTTCTTTGAAGTCTCTCAGCCCCACTCACCCCACAGAGTGTTTGTTGTGGGGGAGGAAGGGAAAGGAGAATGTTAGCCGCTTTGAGACTCCTGAAGGGGAGTGAAAGGCGGGATATCAAATTCAAACTCTTCTTCTTCTTCTGTTAAGGGACCTCTCTTGGTCATACAGGCCTTGGGTCTGATCCAGCAGCTCTCTTACACACTTGAGAGTGCCTTAAGAGTGTATTCAGCCCCAGCTGCCTAAGCCACTTTTGGCCCTTGTGCCTTCAGGCTGAATGCTTGACTACAACTATGGCCTTTTCCAAGGGATGCGATTGAGCGTTCTTTCTTAGTAAATTACAGGAGGAGAGGCTTTCTTTAACCTCATTTGAAGTATGCAGTTTGAGAAATAAATAGTTCATGAGGACTAGCTGCTGTGTTTTTAAACTGCGTTTTGGTTTTAATTCTTCCCTTATAATTTAGTTGCTATTTAATGAATGATGTTTGATTAAGTTTTGGTGTTGGCTGCTTTTGAGCTCATTAGTTTTAAAGTGCCATAATAATTTGAGAAATAAATAATAAAACATTTGTAATGCACAGTTTAAATGCAAAATGTTTAAAGTCAGGACTGTAAAAAATATTTCAGATTCTTAGGTTTCAAGAATGAGGTCTTTTTAACAGGGCTGGAGAAGCTTTCAACCTAAGTGTCCAAAGGAAAAGAAAAAACGCTTTGGGATTTTCTACCCCCCGCCCCACCCCCTCTGCTTTTATAATCTTTACCTGGATGTATGGGTTATTATGAATACAAAGGAAAGGCAGTTAATCTGGGTTCATGAATGCAGAATGCAAAGGGGTTGGATCCAGATTAGGTCATGCTTAAAGCTAGACCCACTGACATCAATGGAGCTTGACTCCCATTCGTTTCATTGGTTCTGCTCTAAGCATGACTAAATCTGGATCCAACTCACAGTTATGGTCTTGTATATATGACATGCATAGCTGCCCAAGGCATTTTGCTGTCAGAAGCAAAGGGCAAGAGGCTTCCCACCCCTATTCTACATACAAAAGCTGATTGACTGACAGCTCAATCTTACTTCAGTGCTGGCAATGGGACAGCCTTCTCCCCCACAACTTTAGGCGTCAGGCTAATTCCAGGAGCACAGGGCTGGCAGTGTAGTGCACACACAGCTCTGTCCTCAAACACAGCGGAGTACCAGGAGGGATCAGAAGGAATGGCCAGAGAGGCTGTTGCTTTCCCCTGCCCAGCGCCTCACTCTGGCTAATGCTAGGGCCGGCCCTACTAGCTTTAGAAATGACTGGAGTAATAAAATAGCGTAAGCTAATGAAAGGAAGAGGGATTCTAATCTGACATAGAACTAGTCTGAGTTTTTCATTTTTGAATCCAGATCCTGGTGTATGGGCAGGAGGAGATGTCTGACATTTCTCTGCATGTCTTCCTACCCACTGTTCTGATCATCACACCCCCAGCCGCTACTTGGCCCCAAAGTTGCACCTCACTGTGGTCCCAGCCTGGATCAGTCTCTCTCATCTATTTGGCCTTCCCCTTCGGATGCAATTCCTATTTCTCTTTTCAAAATGACAAGCCTGGATAGACTACTGCAGAGCAAGACTCATTACCTTGTCTGGGTCTTAGTTATATCTTATTGCAAGGTGAAAAGGTTACTCCATTTTTATTCACCTGGAAAGAGAAGCATACAGCCTGAGGAACATGGCATAAGAGGGATGGAATGTTTCTAGCTCTCTATCTATTGCTTGTGTGTGATTCCCTTCTCTCTCTTTTTTCTCTTTACCCCTCCATCTCTTTTTTCTTTTCAAAATACTGTTTATTAATTTTGCACAAATTTTAGAAAACAATAAAATACAGTAGAAGAGAAATGGCAAATCACATTTTGATAAACAGATATAAGTAATATTGATGACTATCTTATACTTCACAGTAGGAATACAGACATAGGAAATGAGCTAAAAAGAAAGAAAAAAGGGGGTGAAAAAATATCAATACAACTCTACAAAAATCATACAACTTTAACACATTCCATATATCAAGGAGTATGGGAAGCTTTTAACTTTTGAAACTCTTTCTCCCACATTCCAGAATTTCTGCAGCCGAGCTGCACTCGAGGCTCTTGGATCCTGCCTCAACAACAAGTATTCAGAGGGCTACCCTGGCAAGAGGTAATGCCATTGTTTAGTAGTGAGACAGTCTGGGTAAAATAAATCAGTAATGGGTTGGGATGGAGGGTCCTGAAAGTGGGTGAGCAGAGATTGACCAGGTTTGATGGCCTGCTGGCCTGCAGACTCTTGCAGTGGATAAAAATGAGGCAAAGATGTTAAAAACTTACCAAGTAAATATCACTGGGGCTCGAGTTGTGGAGATGTTAGGCCTGGTGCCGTCAGTTTTTTTTGGGCTGCGGATAAAACATGAGGGCAAGAATGCAGGAAAAGCACCCTGAGAGTCAGGGTGGCATCGTGGTTAGTGCTGGGCTAAGACCTGAGAGACCAGGGTTCAAATCAGCACTCAGTCATGAAGCTCACTGAATGACCTTGAGCCAGTCATAGTCTCACCAGGCTCTTGTGAGGATAGCAGTGGAGAGTGGGGGAGAACCACAAACATCACAGAAAAGAAGTGCCATTCCGGAAGAACAGCAAGGGGCAAAATAGTGGTTCCCATTCGATGGGGGAGTGGTGGCCCTCTAGATCTTGTTGGGATTCACAGCCCCAACCAGCATCGCTGTGGGCCTTTAAATGTCAAAGTCGTGTCACAGGATGAACCTAGGGAAGAGCAGCTCACACTGTAATGTCTAAGGGCACCAAGGAAGAGGGATGGAAGGGGGTGAAAGAGGGAATAAGCCAAAGGAAGACTTAGCATTAGTGGGAAGAAGCTATGGCTGGGCAGGGGAGAAGGTGTACAAACTGCGTATGAAGAAAAGTCCTCTTTTCTCTTCTTCCTGAGACTGCCATGGATAGCTTGGGGCCTGTTTCTTACAGTGAAGAGACAGAATGCAACCGCCACTGAATTGTCCCGGTGCGCCTGGTGTTTGCCTGATGCATGGAATGGTCCTCCCTTGGAAGAGGCCTGAGTGAAAGAGCCTTGGGCAGGGCCCATCTTGGGCCTGGGCTGTTGCCTCTTTGATTGGTTATCACCCACAGAAGCATGTTAGGATGAAATATTAGGAGTGACAAGAGGCGGGGGAGGGGCATTTTGTCATCTGGGAAAAGAATATGGTAATGAAGAGGCGGGTGCATGAATAGTCAGCTGCGGAGCACTGGGGTGGCAGCAGTAGGCTTTGCTAGGGGATGGTGGTCTTGGCAACTTCCTTTATACATTGTGGCATGGAGAGGAGCGAGTGGGGTCTCTCTTTGTTTTTCAGTGTCTTCTTCTCTGGTTCAGAGATAATGGCGGCACCAGGGCAACGGATGTGTGGGCTGTTGATGTTTTAATTCTGCTTTCCCCTTTGCCTCCTGACACAGGTATTATGGTGGCGCTGAGGTGGTGGACCGCATTGAGCTGCTGTGTGAACGCCGGGCCCTGGAGGCTTTTGACCTGGACCCCGAGTGCTGGGGAGTGAATGTCCAACCATACTCTGGATCTCCTGCCAACTTTGCTGCCTACACAGCTTTGCTGCAGCCCCACGAGCGGCTTATGGGCCTGGACTTGCCTGATGGAGGCCAGTACGTTTGAAGTGGGGTGTGGAACTGGGAACTGGCATGGCTAATAAAGGCGCAAGCGAGGAAGGTGTAACTGATGGAACTGGGATGGGGAGGTAGAAGGAGCAGGACTGCAATGCTGACACAGTGGGTCTTTGTGTGGGGTTCAGGGCATTGTGGTGATAAGATCCTCCACAGGATAATGGTCCCCTGACAAAGCGACATTTGCTGGCCCTTAGTCAGTTTAATATAGCAATTGGTTTTTCAGCTTTGTGTCTGTAGAAGCTTCTGGTTCCTTTCTCCCTCTGGTTTGTGGAGATTTTGAACTTGTATTTTTTGGGGACATACTTTGCCTCGTGTAGTTACTAGATCCACTCTGGCTCATAGAAAATCCCGCTTGGAAGTGACTGTCCTAATTGAGGACGGATAACTAGTTAATCTGTGGGTCCATTTGGGTGGGAAGGTTATTACTTGGTGCCATGGTCAGAGTTCTGCTATGACTGGGGCTTAGATTATCTCCTGACAATATGTCTTCCCTATTCTTGCAGCCTAACGCATGGTTATATGTCTGACATCAAACGTATCTCGGCCACGTCCATCTTCTTCGAATCCATGCCCTACAAACTGAATGTGAGTGAACAGAAATGTGTCCCATCCTTCCTTATTCCAAAATACCCCCAAAGCAGGTTATATTCATAAATGAAACATAAAACTGAAACTTCTTGTTCCAATAAAATTCAATCCAATCATTAAAACAGCAGTTTAGCAGGATTTCACAGACAATCATGGTGCTCATAAAAAACATTTTAAAGCATTTTAGAAGAAACAGTTTTACAACCAGTCATGGTATGAGTGGTTAAGTAATCAAAATTTAGCTTAACCTTCCAACTGAAAAGTAGCTGCGGGAGGGATTTACACAAATATAGGGCCACCACCAAGTAGACCTTGCTTGTAGTACTTGCCAATCTAATTGATTTCAGTGTGGGGAGGCTTATTATTATTATTATTATTATTATTATTATTATTTATTTGCCTTCATGTATACAAAATGTACGCCGTTGTGTGTGAAGTGTTAGCTGTGGTTTTCTTAAAAAATAGTTTTTATTAAGATTTTTCTGTGTTGCAAAACAGATAAACAGGGAATCACCTCCACTTTCAATTCATAGTCCTTTTCACAGTTCATTTACATTTAGTGAGAGTCACTTTTGTCATAGACATCTTGCTGCTGGGGGAAGAAAGGGGGCAAGGGAGATGGGGGGGCATTGTACTTTTGTTCTGTTGACTAGTGTTAGTGTGCGGGGTTTGTGTCAGCATCATGTTGGTAGGTAGGGGTTTGGCACCTTTCCCCCTCCCCACCACCCCACCCATTTCCTCTGTGCTGAGAGTCTGTGTAGGATCCTGCCTGCAGTTCTACAGCCCTTCTACATACCATCAGCTGCCTCTACCCTGTTGTCAGCTACCTTGCCTGGAGAGGGAGACACTGCTGTGTGGTGTGTCTCTTCTCCCCTCCCCACCCCCACCCCCCTGTATCGGCAGATGAGAACAGGATCTGTCCAGTGGCCCAGATTGTTGTCTCTCCCACCCTCCATGGAGCACGGTTGACAGGTGTGTGGAGCCACCCACCTGCCAATCACTTTACTTCATAAAGATGTCAGGTGACCCATTTTTGCCCACATGGTTTGAAATCAAACAATGCAGGCAAAGGCACAGCCTGAACGGAGCATTTTGCAACACCCTTGGGTAGCAATCAACAAGCCTGACTATCAGGTGATTGCTGGGCCTTCTAAAGCCCAGTGTAGGGCTGGGCAATGTTAGGTTTTCAACACTGCGATGTATCACGATCTGGTGATACACCTTGAAGTTGAAACCAGCTGCATTGGCCCCAACCCACAAGGCATGGGGTGAAACTGCTGCAGCGCTCAGTGCTGGAACTGAGGCACTTTCACCCAAGGGCTTTGTGGGCCAGGACGATGCAGCTTGTTTGCACTGCTCAGGTGGGGGGGCGGGAAGGCTCCTGCCCCCAGCTGAGCAAGCCCAGTCTCTCCATTGAGGGGCAGACAGCTGTGCGCCCCTGAACAGAGAAGTTTAAAGGAGCCAGCAACCCGCCTCTGGCTTGCTCCTCAGGGCTCCCTCCGCCTTCGGGTTTGTGGGGGGCGAGCGAGCTGCCTCTTTCTCTTAGCAGAAAGAGGCAGCCCGCTCACTCCCCACTTGCTTGAAGATGGAGAGAGCCCTGCCGATGTGGGGGTGAGGGGCAGGTGAGCTACCTCTTTCTCCTAGGAGAAGGAAGCAGCCTGCAACGGAGGGAGCCTGATGGGCTCCATTCTCAAGGCTCCCTCAAGTGTAACGGAGTCCCCCACCCCACCTCCAGCTTGCGCAAGCCAGAGGCGGGTTGAGGGCACTGTTACACTTCCCTGCTTGGGGAAGGGCAGCCAGGCAACCCCAGAATGGAGAAGTTTAAAGGAGCCACCTGCCCAAGCGGGCAGCCAAGGGAGGAACAAGCTACATTGGCCCCTCAACCGTATGAGGGCCAGAGTGCAATGGCTGCTTCACCCAGCAGTATATTGCACCTGAAACCGCTGCTGCTCCTGAGTCCCTCTGCTGCCAGCGGCCGGCAGCAGCTTCTTTCTCCCTTGCATGCTGAGCGCTGGTGGCAGAGGGACTCAGCAGTGGCAGTTTCACCCGCAATATACTGCCAGGTGAAGCAGCCACTGCGATCCAGTCCCGGGTGATATATCAGTACACCATGGCTCAGCTGATCGTTGGGCATTTATGATGGTACACAGGGCTTTGCAGTCCAGCTGATTGACTGTTCCTGCAAAATCTCTTTCTGCTCAGCCATGTCCTTACCTGCTCCACATCTGATGGTGTTTATGATGTCAGGTATGGGGCAGGTGGGCATGACTTGGCTGAAATGGCCTGGCAGTCAAAGGGAGGCCTGTTGAGCCTGTTTTAATGATGCATTTTCTGTTGCTGTAACCTGTCCTGGGACCTTCGGGTGAAGGGTGGATGGTGATGATGACGATCTAGGTGCCCTTATAGTCTTCTCCCCTAGCTAGTTTTTTTGCAAACAAGGGTCAAGCTTTTTTAACCACATATAGATACTGCTTGGAAGTAATCCTTTCAGGAATCTTAGAAGAGGTCTTCCATAACCTGTGTAGCTTCTTGTTCCTCTTCATAACTATCCAAATTAAAATACATTATGCGCAGTGCTAAAGAATGCAGATTAAATCATGTAAAGAAAAGAGTTGAAATTTGGCAGATGTGCTCAGTTTGCGAAGCATGTATGGATTTGGATTTCTTGGGCACCTGTTGTTTTAATACTGGCAAGATGGCTCTGTGCTATTCCTTCAGCCTCTTTTATCTTTAACCTCTCACTTCTTGAGTGCACTTTGCCCACTGATTATCCCTTGCACAAGATTACGGGTGAAGGAGATAATTTCACAGTTCACTCACATCCACTTTTCCTGAGTGGCTCTGAAGTGCAGTTGCTGTTTTTTCCCAAGGCAATGTGAAGAATCCTCTCCTCTTTTCTACTCCCCAAGAAGGGTCAGTTCTCTGTGTGCTTGACCACTTGGCTTGCCTCTGCCAGCTACACAAAGATGCCTGAAGTTGAGAAAACATTCTCGCAACAATGCTGCCTTGTTCTGGGAAGGAGAGGAGGCAGCGGCAGCGGCAGCCTCTTTATAGTTCTGCATTCTCAGTCAGTATTGGCAGCCAATAAAACTGATTGTGGAGAGGCTACCTGGTGGCAAAAAAAGAAAGAAAAGATCTCTGTTGTGATTTATTTATTTTGAAAATTATCACAAATAAAATGTAACAGCAGTCCAGGGTAAACTTGGGTAAACGTAAGGCTTAAAGAGCCTTAAAAAAAAAGAAAAGCTTTTCTGTTTAATCATATCATCAATGCATACTGTGTTACAGTCAAGCACAAGGTAATAAGAATAAAAATAACTTAAATATTTTAGCTCTGGATCGTAGCATTTTTAAAATTGTGATGGTTTTTATGCAAATCCCAATTTCTTATCTAAAATTTTGAATTGATTTGATGATAATTTAACTGATACAAATTCTTTAATCTCTTCTATTTTTCTCATTTTTGGCTCTCCTTCTGAAAAGTCTAAGAATTCATTATAGGTACCCAGTTATCACTCATATTAATTTTTTATTTGCTTCAGCTTCTATTGGGGATAACCACCTTGGTGTTTTGTTTCCTAATAAATTTAAACAGGCATTTAAAGGCGGTTGCTATTATTTATTTTATTTCATTTATGAGTCTCTTCCCATGAAGCATCTGAAAGTGATTTCACATTACAGTAGAAAGATCTTTTAGAAATTTCATATGTATTCTGGTCTCCACCTCACAAGAGACCCGAGGGAGGTTATTCCAGAGGGTGAGCCCTCTGGTGGAGAAGGGCTTTCATCCATGTTGCCACCAAATGACAATCTGCTGGTCCTGGACTCCTCAAAAGATCTCAAATATCAGCTGGTCTGAACCAGAGAAGGCAGCCTGCTAGGCATCCTAGTCTTTTAGCTAAAAGTATCCCAACTGCAGTCCTTTCTGGGGTTTCATAGCCTGGGTGTTCCTGCAGCCATCTCTGTCTTAGAAAGGCAGGACATCAGACAGCTTCAGCCAGCTACAAGCATCTTAACAAGACATTAGGCAAGGGGGCAGTTGAGACGTAAGATAACTCGTCTTCATATGTGGTGTGAAGGCAGCCCATTGCCAAACCCTGCTCTATGGAACCTTTCTCTCCTGTGTGTGCATTTATGGGTGAAGGGAGAAATATTGGCTTAATCCCCAGGCGTTAACCCATCACTTCCCTCCCTGCAGCCAACAACAGGATTGATTGATTATGATCAGCTAGAAGTAACAGCCCGACTCTTCCGCCCGCGTCTCGTCATTGCTGGGACCAGTGCCTACGCCCGCCTTATTGACTACGCCCGCATCAAGAAGGTAGCCCCTGGGTGCAGTGGGAGGGCAGGCAGTTGTAGGGCTTTGAAATGCATTCCTGCTTTGTTGTAAGCCGCTTGGAGCATGTTTTTTGGGGGGTTGTGTGCAAAAGCATCGTACAAATAAAATGACTGAATGAATAATGTGTATTATCCCTACCCCACAGTAAAATTCAGTGGAAACGTGAGTGTTAGGGCTCAACTGGAACCTGTTTGCTTCTAATAGTTTTGGATCTGCAAGTAGCTGGACCTTCAGCTGGCTTTGGGCTGGAGTGCAAGGGTGCTTGTTCCTTTTGCGTGTGAGGCATGTGGCAAGGAGCGTGGGAGCAGGAGACTGACCTGTTCTTCTCCGTCAGGTGTGTGAAGAGGTGAAGGCCTACATGCTGGCTGACATGGCCCATATCAGTGGTCTGGTGGCAGCCAAAGTCATCCCTTCTCCCTTTGATTATGCCGACCTGGTCACTAGCACGACTCACAAGACACTGCGTGGAGCGAGGTGAGCATGACAAGGATGGAGTGTGGGGTTGGGAAGCATCAGTCCTCATCATTTGGGGGTGGGAACCTGATGCCCTCCAGGTGGGCTCCCATCAGCTCCAGCCAGCACAGCCAATGAGCAGGGATGTTGGGAGTTCCAGCTCAACAACATCCAGAGGGCATCAGGTTCCCCTACCCCTGCTCTTTGTGAACTCAGTGGAAGAGTGTGGGCTTTGCCCACAAAGTGTTCCCCACCACAGGAGGAGAGGGCCAGAGGTTCCCACTCATTTTTCATCTCTTTGGGGGTTGTGAAGACCCTCTGTGATGCCTTAATATCTCACTTCACCTGCAATCTTGTTCCTAAGGGTAATTCGAGGGCAAAGCTCTCTCTCAGCTAGAGGTCAAAAATACTGGACTTAGGACTTTTGGCAAAAGGTGTTGGGGAATATAAATAGAATTCCTTGCATAATTTTTAGTTTTGCTGGTTATGGGAAAGGCAAGGACTGTCTCCAGCTATTGGAAACCCTATTCAGCTTCCCCTCTGGTTTCTGAAGCTTCAGTGAGCATTGCCCTAACCGTAACCAAAAAGCCTTGTACGCTTGGGACCTATATCTGAGGAGTCCTAGTGATAGATGTACTTTCATGTTCACACTTCCACACTCTTGTTGTCACATGCAGGTCTGGATTGATCTTCTACCGCAAAGGTGCCCGTTCCATAGACAAGAAGACTGGCAAGGAGATTCCCTACAATCTGGAAGAGAAGATCAACTTTGCTGTCTTCCCTTCTTTGCAGGGAGGGCCCCATAACCATGCCATTGCAGCTGTCGCTGTGGCACTGAAACAGGTGGGAAAGGGGAATAAGAGCCCTGCATACCCTTTTGGACAGGATTTTCGATGTTAACTTGTATCACCACTTCCGACTCCCTCGGTGCCCTGAAATGAGCAACATTCACTCTTGGTTTCCCAGCAGCCCCTGCAAAAGAAAACTGTTGATTGGCTAATCAAGTGCATTGCTCAGTGCAAATGATCTGTACCCCATAGTAAGCGCTTCTGTCTCCTTTTGAAACGCGCCTTGCCTTCACGCTTTGGCATTTGTTGTGTGCTCAGTTCTTGTCTCTCCTGTCCTGCCTGTTTGCCTTGGTGGTCTGGACCAAGCCCTGTGTTTATCCTGCCCTGGACCTCAATCCTTCTTTCCATGGTCCTGATTCTGAAAATTCAGCTCATGAACCAGTGAGCCTGATATATATATGCTGTTCCATTAAGTTCTCTTATGTCTGAGAGGAGCTACCTTTTAATCAAAAATGTTGCATCACAGGAGCAGTAAGGGCCCTTTGCTCCCCTGTCCTGCTGGAGTTGGGGCACAAACTCCCCATTTAGGCGTAGGCGCCCCCTGCCTTCTACTCTCCTAGGAAGCTTCTGTCCTCTATATGGTCCGGTACGTTGGCTCTCTTAATTCTGCTAGGAGAGGCTAGATTCCTGCATCTTTTAGAAGATTAGCTTTGATTTCTTTTTATTTCATGTTTTGGTATACTGCCCTTCCTATCCGAGGGTAGTTCCCTCTAAGCATTTACAATGCCAGACAATGACATAAATAAAATGCTACCCCAAGAAAGCAGTTGAAAGAGATGTACTTTACAAATTCACCACAACTTCAGAACCAATTTGGAAAGCGGAATGGGCAACTCATTGTTTAAAACATCATTTTCTTTCTTCTTGGTTTCATTTAAAGTGCTTGAGAGAATAAAAAAATGCCATAGCCTAGTGCCTAAATGACAACAATGTAGGCACCAGATGAACTTCTTTGCAGAGGGGATTCCACAGCTGGGTTGCCACTGATGAAAAAGCCCCCTCTCTTGTTTCCAAGAGCATGGCTATCTCTCTTACAGTTCTAATAACTAGTATTGGTAAACTAACTAGTATTAGTTTGCCAATATTGTGCCAGCTAATTGACTGCCCTCCTTTTGACCAGTTAAGTGCCAGTGTTGGAGAGTGTTCCCTAGAGCAGGACGAGGGAATATCAGGCTCAGGAACCAAATGTGGGTGTCTAAACCCTTCTACCTGACCTTTGGGACACTCAGGCCATGCCCACACCCCCAGTCCAAACACCCCTCTCCCCATTCCACAGCCCTGAGCTGCACCCTCCTTGTTCAGTTTTGCCTGTCTGGAATATGTTTGTATACCCGAAGGAGCATCTCTGCTCTCATCGATCAGCCCGGGCACTGAGGTCCAGCTCCAAGGGCCTTCTGTTGGTTCCCTCCCTGTGAGAAGTGAAGTTACAGGGAACCAGGCAGAGGGTCTTCTTGATAGTGGCACCTGCCCTGTGGAACGCCCTCCTGTTAGATATCAAAGTGCTAAACAATTAAACAACCTTCCGCAGAAATTTGAAGGCAGCACTGTACTGGGAAGCTTTTAATGTCTGATATATTGTGTGTTCTTTTATATTTTTTGGGAAGCTGCTCAGAGTTGCTGGAGCAACCCAGTCAGATGGGTGGGGTACAAGAAATAAATGGTGATGATGCCCTTGAAATGTGATAATGCCTCTTGCTTGTGTGGATGGAGGAAGATGTGTAGAAACATGTGGCTTTTTTGCATGGCTGTATAAAGGCCAAAGTAATGTGCATGGCTCTGCCCACTTTTACTTCTGGTTCCGGCATTCAATTTTGGCTCGTGGCCCAAGGAAGTTTGTCCGTTTGGCCCTTGTACTGAAAAAAGTTCGCTCTCTCAGCCCTGGAGTTCTGGGCTGGGAAGAAACTGAGAGAGTGTTGCCCCTGTGGAGTGACAAAATGCTGCAAGCTGTGCTGCTTAAAGGAGAAGTGCTGATTCTGGCCCACTTTTTCCATTGTAGGCCAGCTCACCTATGTTCCGGGAGTATTGCCAGCAGGTACTGAAGAACGCCAAGGCCATGGCAGAAGCATTGCTGCAGCGAGGATACACTCTGGTTTCAGGTATAGTGAGCACCCTCCGTTTGCTTCTCAGCAGAAGCACACAACCAGGGGAGTCACATGGCAGTAGCTTTTACTGGGCTGTACCATTTCAGATTGCAGGTAGATGGCACATTTTTGGCATTCTCCTATATTAAAAGCTCCCAGCATATACAGAAATTGGTATACAGGGGAGAAGAATTCTAGGCTTAGTTATATCTCTGATATTCTAGTTTAATGGTAGGCACAGGGAATTTTTAATATGGGATGGGATTCAAACATGTGCTTCCCCACCTGCAGTCTGAAATGGCACGTCCCAGCCAACGCCATGCCATCTGACTCTTCTGCTTGTGTGCTTTAGCTCTGGGTCTTGACTTTATTTTGGTGCAGTGGGAAGGGAAGTGTTGGGGTAGGTTAGCCAGTGAGTAGCACATATGGACACGGGTGGCGCTGTGGGACGCGGATGGCGCTGTGGGTAAAACCTCAGCGCCTAGGACTTGCCGATCATATGGTCGGCAGTTTGAATCCCCGCGGCGGGGTGAGCTCCCGTCGTTTTGTCCCAGCTCCTGCCCACCTAGCAGTTCGAAAGCACCCTTAAGTGCAAGTAGATAAATAGGTACCGCTTTATAGCAGGAAGGTAAATGGCGTTTCCGTGTGCTGCGCTGGTGCAGGATCGCCAGAGCAGCTTCATCATGCTGGCCACGTGACCCGGAAGTGTCTCCGGACAGCACTGGCCCCCGGCCTCTTAAGCGAGATGGGCGCACAACCTCAGAGTCGGTCACGACTGGCCCGTACGGGCAGGGGTACCTTTACCTTTACCTTTTAGCACATATAGAGATGTGAAAACCTGTAGCTGTTTGCAGAAGCATGCTATTTGGAATGGGTGGAATAAGAACAGCTGTGGGAAAGTTTTAAATGCATTTTGATCAGTGACCGGAGTGCTGGTTCAAATCCCTCCTCTGCCAAGCACCATATAGTAGTCTCAATCAAGAGGATATCTTCACCTTGGAGATGTGAAAAAGGTGCTCATATAGGACACTTTTTTGAAACTGCTGGTGTTCATGAATCGACCTCTAAAGCAGGGGTGCCTTACCTCTAGCCCTCCAGATGTTGCTGGACTCCCTCTCCCATCAGCCCCAGCCAGCATGGCCAATGGCATCTCACAACATCTGGAGGGGCCACAGGTTAAGCAACCCTGCTCTAAACACAGTACTGCTTCTTCTACAACCAAGCAGTATATAAATTTTATGAAATAAATAAATAAAAATACATAGGATAGTCTATGAATTCAGTGTCAGTTTTTCTGGGGGGAGTGGGTGGGTGGGAAAAGGTGGTCACTAGGATGATTAGATAAATTCATGGTGGATGGCTCCATCAACATGTCCGCCATAATGAAGAGGCTGTGTTGGCAAGCAACTATGAAGGTCTTTAACCCAGCAGAGTAATTCTAATGATCATCATAATTGTTATGAGATGGACCTATTATTTGAGTGTTGAGAATGGATGTGAGTTAGGAAGGTTATACTCTCTCTGTCTCTATCTCTCTGGTTAGGTGGCACTGATAACCACCTGGTACTTGTGGACCTGAGACCAAAAGGCATTGACGGAGCCCGGGCTGAGCGGGTGCTAGAGCTGGTGTCCATAACAGCTAACAAAAACACCTGTCCTGGGGACAAGAGTGCATTGACACCTGGTGGCTTGCGGCTTGGTAAGAACAATGGCTTGAATAAGAAAGTCAGGTGCATGGCTGTTTCTGATGTTCAGAGCTGCGTATAATTACACTGAAATAATCAGATTCTGCCACAAGAAAAGCTAAACTCTGCTTTGAGACGCCTTCTTTTTAAATAATGTCAATTATTTTTGCTCAGGACTGCTAGGGAGAAAAACAGTGGGAAGGGTATGGAAATCTGGGAATAGGTGCACTATTCACTTTCCATGGATGCATCTTGTGAGCGCTGAAATCAGTACTGGGCCCAGAGTTCAGCAAGCTCAGAATCTTACTCATGTAATAAAACAACAACTTTCTAGCCCTTAAGGCTGCAAAAATAGGCTTGAAAGTATCCCAGAAATTAGAGTGAGGAAAGAAAGTTCCAGTATCTTGTGTAAATTTTTGCCCCTAATTAGTATAATAAATTAAGCAGAGTAAGCAAATCACCTCATTTCCAGGTTCTTGTTTTCTTGGCCCAAATTCCTTCCTTCATTCCTTCACTTTTAGTGCAGATTATTTATACTAATGGGGAAGGCAGGCTGAACTGGGATAGGACACTACAATCCATGATGACTCTTCTCTTCTCACCCCCTTCCCCAACACACACCTGGAATACCAATTGCAGAAAACGATATTGGTAGTGTTTTTGTAGGCAATGTGTCAATATGATTAAGAAAGAGAGTAAGGAGAATGGAGGTCTTTGAACTCCTTGTCAGGTCTATGTGTGTGTCCTCCTCCTGCTTATGAGCTTTCGCACCGTCCAGGGTGTTTATTCTTTCAAAGAGAAGAGCTGTTCTCTTCCAATCCCTCACAGGGGCACCTGCACTTACCTCCCGGCAATTCCGAGAAGGCGATTTCCAGAAGGTGGTGGAGTTCATGGATGAAGGAATCCAGATTGGGCTGGATGTCAAAAAGAAAACCTGTAAGTTGTTGGTGTGTTATGGAAAGGCTAGCAGGTTGAATTGGGATGGGTTGTTTGCATGTTGCAGTTACTAGTCCATGTTGACTATCACTAACTTGAGACTTTGACTTCTTTAGTGGGACATCCGGGTGATCTGTTTGATAGACTCATTATATTCAGGGCTCTTTTTTCCAGCTGGAGCTCACAGGAGCTCAGCTCTGGCACCTCTCAGTGGATGCCATTGTCATTCTAAGAGGACAAGGGAGAAGTTTACGGTGAGCACCCACACCTCTTTTTCTAGAAAAACAGCACTAATTACATTTGCTGTTTCTGAATGATGGATTTCCTTGATTCAGCTGAGACCCAAGAGGTCACAGAACATCCTCTGAATGTCAGGTCCTGTCCCCCCTCCCCGAACTGCTTTATTGGCCCTGCTCTGTGCCTTTTAACGCAGAGAAGTTGAGCAAGTCAAGATTTTTTCACCATGTGTCTCTATGTAACCAAAAGTTGGTTAAAGTGGCAAAATGGGGGTTCCTGATTTCTCAGGCTTGGCCCCAGATTTAGGAGTAAAGAGTACATTCTTAGATAATTGAAACTCCTCCCTCTGTGCCTCAGTCTCCCTGTGTTTTTGCAACTCCTGGTTTACTTATATTCCTGCTCTCCTCCTTTTCCCACAGCCAAGCTCCAGGACTTCAAAACCTTCTTGCTGGCTGACCCAGAGACGAAGCAGCGCCTGTCTGACCTTAGGCAGCGAGTTGAGACCTTTGCCCGTGCCTTCCCCATGCCTGGCTTTGATGAACGTTGATGTCATGCCCAACCAGAGACTGTCTGACTACCCCCAGCTGGGCGGGGCTTGCCAGAGGCCAGGTGCTTGGGGTCCCTGTAGTCCTACCTCTGAGAGCCAGCCAGCAGGTGCCCTTTTCTGGAAGGGAGATTGCCTTGGCCACCTTTTCTCCTTCTCCCAATGCCCATTTTATAGTGACTCAAAAACAACTGACCTCCTTTCCGTTTTATAGCAGGACTAGTCTCTGATCCATGGTACCTGTGTAATATTTTCGCCTGCCCACTATGCAAGATGGGTTGTAAGAATTAAACAGCTTCATCTCTCTCCCTTGGCTAAACCAAAACAGAGCATTTTTGAAACTACCTTCTAATGTCGTGCCCTTTGCCACCCATGTTTGAGAGTGTTTATGTATACATGTGTACATGCTCACAGTACCTTCTCTGGCCAGAAGCACACGGCCAGCAATATTAACATGCACACTTGTGGGCTTCTAAGTACCATGCAGACAGAATTATGCTTTGTGAGATTGTAAGAAGAACCTTGCTGGATTAGGCCAAAGCATCCTTTGCTCCCAGTGGCCAACCAAGTGCCTCTGGGAGGCCCAGAGCAGGACCTGAGACCAGTCACTCTCTCCTGCTGCTCAGAGGCCTGTGCCTTCCATCCTGGGGGTCGGCTCAGATGACTTTAAAAGGAGATTCGACAAGTTCATGGAGGACAAGGCTCTTGGTGGCTTCTGGTCATGATGGCTGCATGCTACCTCCCGATTCAGAGTCTGTGTGCCTGACTATGTAAAGAGAGCACCTTTCCTGTTAATTACAGAGCTTTAACATTAGCTTGTCCAATGAGAGCACAGAGAGGAGTCATTTCCTTTGACATGGTGAAGGCAACATGACTTGCTTGTTCCCTGAAATTCTGCTGTGGGGAAGTGGTTCTGTCAATGCTCCCTACAGGAGCCAGAGATGCAGCCCCTGCATCCAAGTGGTTCTTGCAAGTTTTCCAGTATGTTGTCTCCTTGTTAGGGCATATGTAAGGCTGCTTTCGCAGTGTCAATATTGCACAAAATATCTACTTGCTGTAGGTTTATTGTGTGAAAAATGGATTCATGGATTGGCCCTGTTTTATTAAACAGGAGAAGCACATCCAGCCCCTCCCCCCCTCAATGTGAATGTAGGTAACTTTACTACTTGGTAAGCTGGTCTTCTCCTAAATCACTGTCTGCTTTCCTTCATTTCTGGTTGGGTGAAGAAGTGTGGTTTAGGTATTTGTTCTGACCAAGTGGCTTAACGACAGGATTCTACATGGTCAATGGACCCCACTCTTCCACTACAGACAGGAAAGGAATTGAGAGCACACTCGTAGAGGAGAAGTGCAGAATATTCTCACATGCCAACGCATGCAACCTTTTTAAAGCTGCAAACATAACTCCCAACTCCTGCATATTTTCTGTTTCTCAGAATTAGGCTCGTTGCTTACTTCTGCATGCTGACTCTGCCTTCTGTAGAGGGATGTTTCTTGTGGAGAGCACTCTACATGAATCTACTAAACTAGATTTTATTTGGATGAAGGATGGTGAACACAAGCTTCTCTAAGTCTGGCAGAGGTGTCTCTGTGAACAACCCAGAAGATGAATGGGGAAGCTTGCAGCAGCCCTTCAGGTGTTATTGAACTGCAGCTCCCAACATCCCTCGCCAGCTTGGGCTGATGGGAATTGCAGTCCAACAACATCTGGAGGGCCTGTGCTAGATGGAAGGGCAGTTGCTGCTGCTTGCCTCCCTGGGGAAGTAGCAATCTCTGGCCATCTATTATTTGTCCTTGGGGCACAGTTTGTGTGCGCATGCATGTCCACAAATGCAGTAGTAATGACATGTGGTGAGAGGGAGAGATTCTTTTCTATTGTGTTCTAGAAAAGCATGTTTCTGGGCCGAGGCTTGCTGCATTCCTCAACTTGACTCTTTCCTGGTCCTGCGCACTGGGATCTTTGGTGGCATAAGGTCACCAGTAGGGACCATGAGTATGTATGTGTGTGTGTTTTGCTACCCCAAAGTACACAGTTTTCAAAAGAATTAATCTCAAGCCACAGCTTCCAGCATCTGCGTCTTGCTCACTGTGTGTGTGAGAGAGAGAGACACGTTTGCCCTGGGGGGGGGGGGAAAGGAGGAATCTGCATATAAAATTTGGAACACAACACAAATCGCATGACTGGGAGCATCTCTCGGCAGCATTGTTCTCGTTTCCTGCCCAACCCCACTCCCCCAATTTTCTCCTCATCTTTTAGATTAATGGTCAAAGCGGCAAATAATCCCCCTGATACAGTCTTGTCTCCCTTTCTTTTTCCTACATGCTTGGGAATTCCTTCTGCTTATTACTAAATCAACCTACTACATTTGTTTCTAGTTTTATGGAGGGAGTCTATAATTCACCAGAAGGCTTCAAGTTATGGGGAACTGTTCTCTCTTCGCTTCCTCCAGCCAATGGCAGCTTGTCCTGATGATTAATTGCTCTCACTGGTGACAATTGGTGCCTTATTTCTCATTTGAATGGATCCTGCTTTAACTTCCATTTGTTCTTGTTCAGTTTCCCTCTGCCACTGCTTGCTTTTGATCACATAGTTTGGTTTTAAGCTTATTTTTGTGTGGTGCTTCCCAACATGCAATGCTGCACACATGTAAACACAGGAGGAAAGTGGGTGTACTATGGTTAGCTGTAGTGACATTCCTGGTAGGTGGAAGCATGTTACTGTAGATAAACACATTCACTGTCTTTCACGTGGGGAGGAGCACACTGTACCAGCAAAATTAAGCAGACATGCAAAATTTCCCTAAGATAAGAGGCCCTCAAGAATCAGGTCTAGAGGGGTGTGTGTGTGTGTGTGTGTGTGTGTGTGTGTTTGAAATCCAACATCCGACAAATGTGTGTATCTTATGCAAAAGAGCAACATGCACCCATTACACTGCCAAATTCATTCTACCTACAGAATTTCCTAATGTTCCCATTCCCGTGAGGGCCCCAGGACTGCGAAAGGGGCCAGTTTCAGGGCCTCCGCCACCCCTGGCTATTCCTAGACTCACGGTGCTACAGTTCCCAGATGGGCATAGGATTCAGAGCCCTCATCAACTCAGGTTCCCTGGCACATTTTCCAGATGTAGAGTTTCCTGGGCAGAAATTCAACAGTTTAAGCCTTTACTTACATTGAAATATTATTATGGGGAAATGTTCACTGTGATTGTGCTTTTTCTAATTTGGCATTTTGCCACACACCCATGAGAGCCATTTTGTGACTGCTGCCCCCACAACACTCTCAAACAGTGCCAGATTACCAAAAAGGCAGATTAGGCACCAGCCTATGGGCCCCATGCCTTTTAGGGGCTCCATGATAACGGATCAAGTCAAGCCTTCTTTGTTCTGTGTCATCCCACTAGAGCGAGAGCATGAGAAACCTCCAGGTACAAAGCTTTCTGTGAGTTAGTGTGTCATGAGTTCCACTGACTCCAGATCCTAGTAGAATATTAATGAGTATTAGGAGAGAATTTGCAAGAGCTTCTCCCCCCCCCCCCATGCAATTTCGACTGACTAGGGACCTCCACAGGGTTTAATCTAGCACTGCTCTCAAAATATGCCTCTTGGTCCAAAAAGGTTGGTGGCTTCTGCAATGAAGAGATAAAGGGCAATTGCATGAAGGTGCTTAACGCTGCCACATTTTATGTCTTGAGGTGGTATATTTATGCTGCTGGCACTGTTAATCTTGAGCTCAAACATTGATTTTTCATGTAACCTGTTGCAGAGGCTTGTCAAATGCACACCTGATGCTCAAGCACTGCAAGGAGCTGAGGTTATTAGGGAGATGCCAAAATATTACAAGGGGCTCTGCTCTGACATAATACCTCATGGCTTCAAAAAGCTTGTTCTTAAATCAGGTTGCAGAGATGGTAAAGTTTTTGCAGTATTGATCCAGGAAATGTAGCCTTTAATGATGTTTATCTTAATTGGCAATATAACATTGTTTAGGAGGCAGACCCCAGCAAACAAATGTACATATTCTGCCCCTTGAGTGAAATCGACTGCATGAAAAATGAACAGGGAGGCAAGATTTCAGATTCAAATGAAGAGGTAGAACAGCATGGACATCTACAGCAATAATGTAGAATTGTGGCTTGTAAGGTTGCTAGGTTGCAACCTGGAGAACAGACTTCTTTTTTTAATGGTCTTGGAGAAAGAGGATTCAGCTGCAGCTTCTTGCTTCGCTAACTGACCTCTTTGCCTTCCTTTCTCACCCATGTGCTTCGGGGAACAGTCTTCTTAAATCAGTCAGGACTAGAGAATCTTGAGACTGAGCCCCATTTTGCTGCTGTTAAAGCATCCTTCCTCAGACTTCTAAGAGGCATGCTGAGGCACACTGTTCTCTTGGAATTAAAACAGAAGGTGTACTTACACCAGAACTGGTGGGGCTGACAGCAAACTATTGCAGCGTGAAGTGCTTCTGTTTAGGTTGCCAGCCAGGCACACCATCTTTCAGGATACTCCATTCCATTTCCCTTCCTCAAACACCAGTTCCACGACCACTAATATGCTCAGTCCTCATTGGACGGTTTTTCGGGTCCCCACCTTTAGGCATTAACTTGAGAGTTTTTGTACTTCTGCAAGCTTACAAATACCTTCCTCTTATGTGTGTGGATGGAGCTACTTTCACTGCGTCTTCACCCTTCACTGGCTATAATTCTCAGCACCCTTAACAAACTGTAGTTCTTACGATTATTTGGGGGAAGGCATGTGCCTTAAATGTGCAGTTTCCTCTGAGGGCAGATACTTTTGCTGCCTCTTCATTTAGTGCAATTAGCTCACTCCAGATGTGAAAGCACAGCAGAATGACCGAGTCCTAATAGTAACAGCTGCCTTATACAAATATAAGCCATAAGTTCATCAAGCTCAGTACTGTCTGCACTGACTGGCAGCAGCACCCCAGGATTTCAGTCAGGAGCCTCTCTCAGTCCTACCTGGGGATGCCAGGGATTGAACCTGAGACATTCTGGATGCAAAGCAGATGCTCTGCCCCTGAGCTGTGGCCCTTTCCCTGTTAAAGGTGGTCTGTCCATTTGACCTCTGTATGTGAAGTGCGAAGGGGTTCCATCCTGTCTTTGGTCTCAGGCAGCAAAATGTCTAGGATCCTCACTGTCCTTAGGGCTCTCCACACTTGCATGAAATTAGGCCAAGGGGGTTCTTGAGATGCAAGTACACCACAAATCCAAATTAGTGGTGTAATGTTGGAAAATGTTGATTTTTCCTACCTAGGCAGTTACCTTTCCACAAGGACCAGCACTGATGCCAAAATCCAGCATTGCCTGAGCTCTGCGAGTGCAGCTTTCTCCTGCATGAAGAGCAGAGTGATTGTGGACTGGGACATTTGCAGGGAAACCAAAATGCTTGTTTACAAAGCTATTGTACTACCAAGCTTACTGTATGCTTGTGAAACATGGACCACTTAATAAATGCCATCTCCAACTCCTTGAAAGATTCCATCAACTGTTTCTTAAAAAAAAAAAAAAAAATTACATTATCACTTGGAAAGACAGGCAAACTAATGTCAATGTACTGGAAGAAGCAAAGAACACCAATGTTGAAGTAATGATTCTTCAACATCAGCTTAATTGGACTGGTCATGTTGTTCAGATACAGTACCTGATTATCTTATTCCAAAGCAACTACTCTATTCCAAATTTAAAAATGGATAGCATAATGCTGGTGGACAACAAAAGAGGTTTAAAAATGCTCTCAAGGCAAATGCATTATAAACACCGGCATCTGGGAAACACTGGCCTGCGAACGCTCCAATTAGAGAATATCCTCTACCAAAGGTGTCATGGACTTTGAGGAAGCACAGACTCATGACAAAAGGGAGAAATGAGCTAAGAGAAAGACACATTTGGCAAACCCTTCCAGTGAACAACTCCTGCCCGGAAACCCGTGTCCCCACGGTGGAAGGATGTGTGGATCCAGAATTGGCCTCCATGGTCACCTACGGTCAGTCACACTGTTAAGGCCATATTCATGGGAGATAAACCTACACCGGAAAAGAAAGAAGAAGAAGCCCACTTCTGGGCTACATTGAGCCAGCATAATCTGCTCAGCATCATGGTCCTGTCTCCTGAGTGGCAGATCTGAAATGGAAACCTGAAGTGCAGACTATGTGACACCCTTGTTTTCCATCACCCAGCCCTCCATCGCTATGGTTGCCTCAGCCATACCTGGAACTGTTAGGGAGGTACAATCAAACAATTCTCTAGGAAAAAATTGTGCCCCTTTGGCGGGGTGGGGAAGGGGAGAGACAAAGCTAGGCTTGGCCAGGCCAGTGTGTGGGGATGGTTAAGTTTCCCTCTCGCTCCCTTCTTTCTCTGCTTGGCCTGAAGCCTGGATGCTTTTCAGAGCGTTTCTGACGCTGCCATCGCTTAAACCAGCAACAAACTCTATTAGCTGCTACTGCAAATTGGATTTGTTCAATGCGATTGGATTTTGCCTCAGGCCTATGTGGCTTTGTTTGGGTGCGGGGAGTGGTGGAGAGTGGGGAGGAGAGGAGAGGAGGGTGGAGGGCGGCGGCAGCCACTAATAATAGTGACTGTTGCATTTGTCTCCACAGTTCAAGCAGAACAGTAATCTGCTCCTAGAGGGCTGGATGAAACAATAGATTTGGGGAGCAGGAGGAAACCACAGGTGACTGCAGAGGCATCAGACAGTGGTGTTTCCTACTCTCTTCCCGAGCATCCTTTTTAGAGCTTTCACAATGTGGAGCATGGATGAAAGCAACTGGTGTGTTTTTTAATAAAAAGAACCTGGTAATGCTTATCAGTTCTGCTGAGGACCAAAACAGAAATGATGCAGAAGATCTGTGGTTGCATCGCCTGACATTCTCACTCCCTGCCCCCACTTTAAAACAGCTGGAGTGGTGGTGGAGCCCTTTCCTCTCTGCAATGTTTTCCTGGTAAAAATTACCCTTTCCCAAAATGTTTTAGGCTCCCTTAAGCTCCTGCTCTGACTAAAAGCAGAGCCCCATTTCCCCCAACTGCTTTAAAGGAAGAGCCAACTGTGGTCACATCTGAAGCATTTTAATCCCACTTTAACATTCATTGTCCCCCCCCCCCCAAATCCTGGAAAGTATAGTTTGTGGGATAATCAGCCTCATATAACCAATATGCTTAAGTCTAATTAATGCACAAAAGGGTTAAGACCATTGAGTAAGCTGTCCTGCCAGGCTTAGCTCACCTTGGGAGGGATTAGGTAATCAAGCGTTTGATCTCTCCCAGTCTACCTGAGGAGCTCAGTGTATGAGGTCTGAGCTGCTTGCTCCAAGCTCAGCCCACATGGCCCTAACAAGCCACTATTCGGTTCCTATATCAATAATTTAGGAACTATCTCCACTGTATAACTAAGCCAAGTTTTACTGCCTGTGCATGGATTTGATCTTTGTAGAGTTTGTAAGTGAACCATTTTTAACATACCAAACAAGAATGCTTGGGTAAGAGGGAAGTTTTGGAACTCATACCAACATATTTTAAAGGTCTAACAGCCTATATTTCCATTCTTTGCTTTGCTGCATATTTTGTGATCTTAAATCTCTCCTGGGGTTCTCTCACCAAAGAGTACTTGTCTCAAACCTGTATTCTGGCATCCAGGAATTCTCCTTTCTATATAATATTTTTTTCCTGCACCAACAGTTTGTTAATGGTGCTGAGAGTTGTTAGGGGACCCCTCACATAGATGCAATTCCCCGCACCTTTAAAAAACTACAGTTCTGATTATTCTTTGGGGTAAGCCATGATTGTTAATGGTGGCATAACAGTACTTTAAATGTATGGTGGGTGTGGACCTGTGAGAGAACTCATCATGGCTTTCCTGTGCCATGTCTGTTTTGGCTCCTTAGCTACAGGTGGCATCTGTTACGTGTCTTCAAAAAGCCCCATTAGCATCTGCAGTGCTTCCAGTAGCTGCCTGCACAGTAGCACGTCCTGTTCTCAGATCTGGTCTCTATTTGTTTGTTTTTTCTTGGAGCCAAACCAAAGAACACAGAAGGGAGGCAGGCAGCAATTTTTGCAGAGAGTTAAACAGCTGCTTGAAAAAAGAGGATTTCTGCTTTTGGTCTGTATGCTCACATTCCACTTTGGTAAGCAGGTTGTGCAGGTTCTTATATTTGTTTCAAAAATCCAGAACCCCAGTTTAACTGGAGGTGTCAGTGGCCCAAAGCAAATATGTATGTGTATGTGATGTGTCTGTGTCTGTGTTTGTGGTGAACATATACCACAGAAAAGTAAAGTAGCTTTCAGATGTCCTGTTTACCAATCATTTGTCCTGTTTGCAGGGAAAGTATAGATGGCATCAGCTATTTATTGAGCCTTCATTCCAATTTCTTTGTGGGGAGGTTGTTGATGGTGTTGCCCCAAGTGACATTCCACACCTCCCAGTGCATTTTACTGACACTTTGCTTGTTGCAAAAAGTCCAGTCTTTGGGGGCAGTTGCTTTGTTGTGCAAAGACTTCCAACTCAGCCTTAATTTCATAACCTGAATTTTCTGCTATGTGACTGAATCCCATTTTAAAATAGCAACAGTCTGTAAGTGCCCTAAGGGTGCTTCCAGATGGGTGTTTTATGATCAATGTTGCTCATGCATGCTTGTTTTGGTTTGGTTTTTCCCCACATCCACACAATGTCATTGGCATCAAGATTATCTGGAATTTCCCCCAGATAATAAGTTCTTGCCACCTATTTGCAATATCTCAATAAAACATAGGTAATATTGAGGCCTCACCTGGAAGCACTCCAAACCTCTTTCAAAACACTTTCAACTCTCTTTAAGAATGCATTTCTTCACTCCAAGCTCAGTTGCTTCTAGAGGTTGGAATCACCTTTATTTTGCACTTGTGTGATGTTTGTGCTTCTTCCTTCACACGAGTGGTTCAGAACAAGTGACAGACTGCTTGCATTTGCCATATAAAATCCGTATTCAAATTCCTGCTCAGTTAAAGGGCTCCTTGGATGGTCTTTGGCAAGTCCCTCTCAGGCTAACCCAGCTGGTAGAAGACTGAAGCTGCTCTCTGGGCTTCTTTGAATGAGGGTGGTCTACAAATAAATAAGCTTTCTTTGGCTTTCTGGATTTTGGCTGGAGAGGCAGCATCTGCCAAAAACAATACTCACCCATCATTGCACAAATTATTATCGCTCAAATGCTTAATTCTTACACATGCATACATAAGCGACCTCCAAAGGCATCTACTTACCATTCAGGTATGTAGTTCTTCATTCATGTATGTGTAATCAAAGACTGCTGTTCTTATGCATATGGGGCAGTATCCAGTGCACTCATTCCACTAATGCAAGGCTTTATGCTTTTGCAACTGTACATTCTGCCCTCTCCTCTCACTGTGCATGCCCTGCACCTCCCCAAATCTGCTCCAGAGGGTTGGGGAAACCCCAGTTCCATTGGACGAGTGTACATAACAGATTATTTAGCACTGCGTTGGCTAATACCCATAGCATGTATTTGCGTTGTGTACACTGTGTTCATATACACACAGAGAAACATGAGAGAGAAGAGAGGAAATGTTGGGGCTTAATTTGGCTGAATACAAAAACTGGGACTTATTTCTGCTTAACCCACATGTGTAGAAATGGGTTGTGGTTACTTGGTAAATGAAATGCACTCTAGAGATGCTCTACAGTCTTTGTGACTACTTTGCATATTCCAGGGCTGTATGTCTTGGCACAGAAAACAGATTTCTGGTCCTGGCGCAAATAAAATAAAAGCCTGGTTATTCACGTGTAATACTATATACCGCTAAGTAGTCTCCATATATGCCTAGTTGCATGGATGCTAGGTGTACGATAGTATGCTTTGTATACTTATATTTATATAACATTGTGTACCCAAATAACTACGTGTGAAAAAAGAAGAACAAATTAACACACGCATGCATATGTTAGTGAAGACCTTACTTGGAAGGTCAATACAGCCCAGGTGGTCCGGAAGGCCCAACAGAGGCTTCATTTCCTTAGGGTCTTGCGAAAGAACAATGTTAGATAGCAACTGATGATTTCCTTCTATCGGTCCACGATAGAAAGTGTTCTTTCATACTGTATTATGGTGTGGTTTGCTGGTGTGACAGCCATGGACAGAAAGTCCCTACAGAGGGTGGTGAAGACAGCACACGATATCATGGGCTATCCCCTGAGTCAGCTAGATGTCATCGCAGGAGACTGTTGCCTCAGAAGAGCGAGGAACATTCTCAGGGATGACTCACACCCTGGCCAGCACCTTTTAAATCTCCTGCCCTTGGGCAGGAGATATAGAAGCCTAATAAGCTGCACCAACAGGTTAAAGAACAGTTTCTACCTGTGGGCCGTGAGGCTGCTGAATGAAAGACAGCAACATTGCAGCTGACGTTCGGAGTTGGTACGTACAACAGTACACAGAGTGTAACAAGGACTGAGAGATTGTGGGGGGAGGGGGGCTCATTTAATCTCACTGTAAACAAGTGGTACAGTGACAATAAAGTATTTCTATATATTCCATATATGCTACGCCAATACCTCTATAATTATCCTTTGATACATAGGTAGAGCAGTCCAGATCACCACAGTACCTAACTCCACCAACTGCTGATGAATCCCATGAAAATATGCTATAACATTTACAACTTGCACTGCACCATTCCTAATGAGCCTTCTCCCACCAAGCCAGTTCCTTCAAACCAGGAGTTGCCTGTCTTATGGAGGGCACCTCCCCAAAGGCCTCGGTAAGCGAGATCGACTCTGGGGTCTATTATTTGGTGCTGACCTTTCTCTGTGGGAATAATACAGTTGAGCGTGGGAGACAGGAAATGCAGCAAATTAGGTTCAGCAGGGGCATTCACAGGACGGGGCTGGGAAACACAGAACCAAGAAGCCTCTTAGGACCCAAAGGGAACACACTTTGCTCCATTCCTTCTCATTTTCTCCCTCCACCTCTTTTAATAAAAGAGCTATTTGTTATCCAAGGCGTTTCCTAGAGAAAGAATGGGCTAATATTTTGCTTTGCTTCTGCTGAATGGGCTGTAGATATTTTATTGGCCATCTGTAGTGTGGCACCAGCGAATCAATACATAGGCAGGCAGGAAGCAGTAGCATGTGTGCAGTTTTAAGGCATGTACACAATTTAAGTGAAAGATGATTAAAGACTCAATGTGAGAGCGGAAGATGTGGCTGTGCAGAGCAGCAAGTGGTTCTTCCCTGGACATGGCAGGAGCTGGAAGATGGCCGTGGCACCCTCAGAAGTCTGGGCGATCTTTCTTCAGGGTTTTGTAGTCCGTGGAGACAGCCATGAACTATGGAAGAAGGTGTTGCTGATGATTGATGGTTTGCTCTCTTTGCCCCGTTGGAATTACTATGGCATGATGTGTCATCCCTCAATGCCCACTCCCCAGCCTTTCCAGGGTTCTGACTCTTCCCACTCCACCCTACATCTGACATGGTCCAATTGGACATTTTCTTCATTCTCTTGTTTTTTAGCTGGGGTGATCAAAACATGTAACCTCCCACATACCTTGTACTGTTCATTAGGACTCAGTTTATTCCACGGTTCTGGATTATTCTTCCTATCCCAACTGAAAGGGGGAAAAGGAAAGGAAAGCCACATATAATAAGTTTTACACATCTGGATAGTGCCATTGAGTATAACCCTCCCACCCTGAGGCAGCTTTGATTTCTTCATCTTTTCTCCTCATAGTATTTTATTATGAAGGATTCATCCAGTCACATTCACATCATTTAAAGCACAGGGCTTCCCACTGCAGAATCCTGGGATCCATAATTTGTCCATCACTAAGCTACAACTCCCTTAACAAACGATGATTCCCCAGTGGTTCATTGTGCTTCAAATATGTTTTGTCTCTGATCACTGCTCTTCTGAGGCTTCAGAACTCTTATTGGCCAAAGCACTGGTATTCCTAAGCTACAAATAACACAAGAGGACAGAAAACCAGGCAGGGTCCTCTCTTACTTTGATGGGTTTCTTGGCAGTGGTAGCCAATGTAGGATTGCTCTGAGGCATCATGGAAAATTAAAATGGAGCCCAGTAGACTTGGCTGCCTGATGCAGAAGGCCCAGGGCAACTGCAAACACTGATGGGTCCTGCTGTGGGACACAAGCTGAGCAGCTGCCCCAGGATGCCACATGCTGGTGTTGGTCCAGAAATTACATTACAGCCTGGCTCCAACTACCTAAGCTACACAATGGTGCTTTTCTGTGAAGGGAGTCTCTTCTCTTTTTTGACTTACTGTATTACTTGTGAGATGTATGGAAGTGAAAGCTGGACCATAAAAAAAGCTTATCGCCGAAGAATTGATGCTTTTGAATTATGGTGCTGGAGGAGACTCTTGAGAATCCCATGGACTGCAAGAAGATCAAACGTCTCCATTCTTAAGGAAATCAGCCCTGAGTGCTCACTGGAAGGACAGATCGTGAAGCTGAGGCTCCAATACTTTGGCCACCTCATGAGAAGAGAAGACTCTCTGGAAAAGACCCTGGTGTTGAGAAAGATTGAGGGCACAAGGAGAAGGGGATGACAGAGGACGAGATGGTTGGATAGTGTTCTCGAAGCTACCAGCATGAGTTTGACCAAACTGCGGGAGGCAGTGGAAGACAGAAGTGCCTGGCGTGCTCTGGTCCATGGGGTCATGAAGAGTCGGACACGACTAAACAACTAAACAACAACAACAACATTACTTGTGAATTGGTTGGAAGGTTCCAAGTCCCATGTGTAAAAGAGATGAGATCAGTGGCTGGGAGTGCAAGATCTTCCTTATGAATTCACCTCACATGTGGTGATGATGGCAGAAGTAGCACATGAGGCCAGAAGCATTTGATCTTGTCTGCTGCTTCTGGCATTGTTGGTGCTGCTCATATATTCTAAGCTTATCAGCATGCTAATGCCTGACCACTGCTCTTGCTGCTCCTCATCCTGCTTCTGCTGTTTCCCAATACAGTGGTACCTCAGGTTACAAACACTTTGGGTTACAGACTCCACTAACCCGGAAGTAGTACTTTGGGTTAAGAACTTTACCTCAGGATGAGAACAGAAATCGCGCGCTAGTGGCACGGCGGCAGCGGGAGGCCTATTAGCTAAAGTGGTACCTCAGGTTAAGAACAGTTTCAAGTTAAGAACAGACTTCTGGAACGAATTAAGTTTGTAACCAGAGGTACCACGGTACGAGGTGAGCAAGGAGGCTGAGGTCAATCTGCAGCTGCCATCCTTGGAGGACTGGGGCATGACAGGTCTCTTTTAGTCACCATGAATGAGCTTGTGAATGCTCCTCTTCCAGCATGGCTGCAATGAGGCAATTGGAAGTGTTTGCTCCAATTTTTAACTAATCACAGGATTGTGCCTGAACCTGAACAAACTGTGGTTAGTCTAAAAAATGATTTATAAATTGAAACAAGCCAACTTCAAGCCTATGTTTTCAATAAACCATAGTTTAGCCATAGTTTAAGGTTCAGACATAATGCTAAACTGTGGTTAACTGAAAATAGAAACAAGCACTTTCATTCTCCTCTCCTGTGGTGAATGAAGGGCACTTTGTACATGTTCAGAGGTGCTTCTATATACCCTATGGCATACAACTGAACCCTGACATGAAATCTGGATTCTGGAGCTAACCATGAGTCCTGATTTTCAAATTTAGCCTTACATGTAAGCTTCTCAGGACTTGTCTTTAAATGTTGTCATGTACATTAAGAAAAAGTGTCATGTAAATTAACAAGAATAAAATGTCTATTGTTGTTCTTGCAAAGGACTAACAAGTATCTCTCATGAAAATTTGGCCCATATACAGTTTGAAACCAGGTCCCCCAAGGCCCACACTGACATCTGGACAAGCGTTTTCTCTTTCCATTGAGTGATGGAGACCAAGGCTATGGTTCTAGCTCCCTGGATTGGGGGTTGGTTTTCAAACATCTGATTTGGTTGTGGTTGCTTTTATCGAGATGTGTACCCTCATATAAATAATGTGTACACACATGAGGGTCCCTCCTCTGAATACACATCTTCCTGCTGCCTCCCCCCCTCGCCACAATCACAGACTCTTCAGGGTGTTTGGGTATTTAGCTGCTGACTCTGGTTCCTTAGCAAGTAATGCAACGTGCTAACAAGATGATGGTTGTAAGCCACAAACTGCCAGGTCTTGTTACAATCCTCTTCTGTTGACTGCACTAACCATATAATCAATGTGGAGAGAGAGATTTTTGTTTCGTTTTTTGTTCAGAATTGCCTTTTGAGGCATCAAAGTATTAGAAGTGAACAAGAAACCATTTGAAAATCTTAGTTCAACAACAAGGTGGGGGGTGGGGCGGCTTCTGCAAGGTCGGGCTAAGACATATTGCTGCCTCCCCCCCCCCCCCAGCACGTAAAGCTAGCTAAAGAGGAAAATCCCACAAGTGCCTCTCCATGGTCCCAAGAAATGAGAACGCAGCCATTATTATTCTTTTGCCCTGATAGGGGCTCAAATCAATGATTAACAATTTCCTGCTATGTCATTATGCTAGGGTAGCCATGTGAGTGACCTATGTTACAGAGAACCATCCTCTATTTTGAAGGGTTATCAGAAGATGGTCTGCTCTTTGAAGGTGTCCTCTCTTTGAGGACTGCCCAGTCCTGGCCTAGTTTAAATAAAAGGAACTTTTAAGAAGAGAAAAGAGGAGCCCTGAAGTTGCCCACCAACAATCAGGAGCTCCTGGTCAGCCGACTGAGCAGTCACACAAGTCACCTGGTGTCATCTCAACCACAGTGATAAATGCATTTCCCTTCTCTTTAAATTACATTTATTATTTCCAAATTTGTGCCTATACATATAAAGGACCACATGCAAATCTCATGCATGTTGGTGTCTTCTATTTGTGCCCAAGGGTAATTTGAAAGTGGAACAGCCTACCAAGGTTATGCATAAAGAAATGTTGGGGCAGAAGTAGTGCTTTAGCAATAGTGGGCTCCATATGTTCTAGAGCTAGAACACAATTCTGCATAAATGTGAAATCTAATTTATTTTTTGGGGTGAGGGTACAGAACCATTAAGATGTAAACTGGCAATGAACCTTACTGCCTGAACCGTGGGTGTGAAGTGAGTTCATTGCATCAGTGATTGTCTCCACAAAAGGCTTGACAATGCTGCACAGAGTGGAACACGCAGAGGAGCATGTGGGGCGCCCCGTGAGACTGAAAAGAAATGCACAAAGATTCAACAGAACCAAGGAGATAAGGAACTATACAGTGGTACCTCTGGTTATGTACTTAATTCATTCCGGAGGTCCGTTCTTAACCTAAAACTGTTCTTAACCTGAAGCACCACTTTAGCTAATGGGGCCTCCTGCTGCCGCCTCACCGCTGCCACGTGATTTCTGTTCTCATCCTGAAGCAAAGTTCTTAACCCAAGGTATTATTTCTGAGTTAGCGGAGTCTGTAACCTGAAGCGTATGTAACCTGAAATGTATGCAACCCGAGGTACCACTGTACAACCTTTAGAAGACATCTGAAAGCAGCCCTGTATAGGGAAGGTTTTTTTAATGTTTAATGTTTGATTATGTTTCTGTGTGTGTTGGAAGCTGCCCAGAGTGTCTGGGGAAACCCAGTCACATGGGTGGGGTATGTAATAATAATAATAATAATAATAATAATAATAATAATAATAATAGATGTCCCAATTTTCATTGTAGAAATGTTGGAGGGTAGGGTTAAATTGACCAAGGGTCTGAATCAGTAAAAGCCAGTTTAACATGTTCACATGGGCTGACTCTCTGTGAAAGGCAGGAATGGAGAACCTCCAGTTGTTGCCAGACTCTAACCTTCATCAGCCCCAGCCAGCCTGGCCAATGACTAGGGGTGATGGGAGCTGTAGTGCAATACTCCCTGGGGGGCCACAGATTTCACCGTCCCTGGTCCTAAGGTGCCGCACTTATCCACGGAGCTTTCTGACATGGTTCGGAAAGTAGAATAATTTAGAGCCAGCACTGACAGATCCTGCAGATTGTGAGGCAGTAAAAAGAAGAAGAAAGTGGGGGGGGGGGGAGCAGAATAGGTGGATGCGAAGCATCATATGATGGAGTGATGGGGAGATTTTGTGGGGTTTTTTGAAACATTAGACTGAATGAGTCAATAGAGAATACACTGTTGAGAAGAATCACACAATAACTAAAATAGAGAGAGCTAAATGAAGCCCAGGAGAAGATTTCTAGTGTAGTTGTGCGAATTTATCCCATCACAATGAAAAAGTTAATGAAAAAACACGATGCTGAGTATTTCTGAGTTATTCTTTGCCCAGTGCACAAGGATGTAACTTTGCGTCCATTGGTAGCACCAGATTACACTTCCACTCACCTTTTGAATGGTTTCATGAACTTTGTGGGTGGCTGGGGAGTAGTCTGGGATACCTGAAAGACATCTGCCTAACCTGAGGGCAGAGGCAGCCCTAGACTATCATGGTAGATCAAGTCAACTATTCCCCAATTCCAGTATGCCACCCCTGGAACTGACCAACAACAGTGTCTTCTGAGAAAAATATACAAGACTTAGTCGTGTGCATTCATTTCAGTGGTTTTACTCTGAGAATGACTTAATTGCACTCAGGCCTATCCATATTCAGCTGCATGTGCATCGGGTCTATAAAGTGGCAGGGATCTAACTTGTCTGCATGCCCGTAGAATACCTTCAGTCTATGGCGGTTAAGGGTGGAGCCAGCAGATACAAAGAGGCTGAAAGGCAAGGTGGGCCAGTCGGAGTGATCCTGGTCCCTCGCCATACTCTATGCTTGGATCCAAGTGTGAAAACCCTTACCTCATGGAGTAACTTGCAACTGCTTGAATGAATGTTCATATGCTATAGTCTGCTAGCAGGACGTAGTGGAATTGAATGGTAGGATGTGAAGAGGGAAATTATATTTGAAAAGCTAGACTGGTGTGCTAGCATGGAGTGTGCCAACTTTGGTTTAAGTTAAAGATGGCACCCTGGGCTGGTCTCAAGGCTGACCAAGGTGGGCAGGCACCGTGCATCAATGGGGAGCTAAGACAGATTCTAGAAAACTGATGGAGCTGGGTACAACTTGGCTAAATGAGGATTTCTTGGCTTTTTGGAGGCCAGGATAGGTTACCTGACAAAATGTGGTTTTACTAGTGGTCATTGTGGTCAGGCCAGTAAAATGCTGGCAGACTGGCAAGCCTCATTTCTAGATTTTGGTTTCTCATTCATGCAGGGGGACCAGAGAGTAAATATAGTAAAATAAAATATATTAAGGTGCTTAGATATTATGGTAACAGAGGCTGTTGTAAGCTGGGTAAGTTATAGACTTGAAGAATGGCATTTTAATGCATATTTACCTGTCAGGCAATGGCCACAGATCGTGGTGAAGTGCCCGGGGGAAATAACCTGCATCTTTCCATTTAAATGAATATCCAGGACAACGGCTGACGTGATATTGAGGCCTGACAGGAGATGGAAAGCTGACTGTCAGCTGCAGGCCTGTCCTCTTATAATGGGGCAGCGTTAACTCTTTTCAGGTCATCACTGAGCCTAACTCACCATTTAAAATATAATACAATCTTAAAGCAGAGGGAAGATTGTGGGGTGGGGTTTACTTCATTTGAAGCTATAGATGGCAAAGTAATCCCTGCTTTGGAAGGAACCTGATAGGATGGGAAGACATTTTAAAGAAAATAAGCTTGGCTTCAGAATTTAGACTCTGGGAACATGGAGCTGTTGTTGTTATTGTTGCTATAGTGATGACGATGGTGATGATGATTAATCAGCTCCCCCTTCCTCCAAGAAGGTCAGAGGAAAATGCAAAAAGATAAGTGTGCCTGCAGCTCACAGTGCAAAATATGCAAAACAAAAGGAAAAAGGAATGGGCAGGGAGGAAGAAAAGGAAGCTTTATCTCATATTACCCTTGCAACTGCCCAATGAGGTGAGGCTGAACAGAGAAATAGTGGCTTGTCCAGCACTCTGCCCAATACCCAGCACAGGCCCCCTGTATTAATTTTCATTTCTTCTTACTTTGAGGGAGTAACAGCAGTCACCTCTAGGTGATCAGCTGTTGCAGGAATAGGGTTGTACACCCCTACACTCTGTTGACTGCAACCAGGGCTCCGTCATTCTCTTTTCTGTCCTTAAAACATAGCTGGCTTTTTAATGTTACAGAAGAGATGGGAACCATATGCAGATCACAGAACCACAGACTCACATAATTGTAGATTTGGAAGTGATCCAAAGGGCAGGAGCGGAGGAAGGGGGTGCAGTGGGGGCAGGCCGACCCGGGTGTCACCACTGAGGGGTGTGACAAAATGCCGGGCGGCACTCACTGCGGGGCCTGCAGTGTGCCCGAGCCATGCGTCTCTCCAAACAGTCCGCCCGCTGCCTGCCCCTCAGCTGTAGGGCAGCTGAGTGGGAGGAGGCAGGCAGACTCCTCAGAGGCCCCGCAGATCGTCCTGCCCCAGCTGGCCCCGCCCCGCGGGGGGCTGGCCCTGCCCCTGGGCGAAGGGCATGCGCACTGCCCCAGGCGCCCGATCGGCTTGCTCCACCACTGTCTAAGGGTCATCTAGTCCAACCCCTTGAACATGCAGCAATATCTACCAAAACATTCCTGACAGATGGCCATCCAAATTCTGCTCAAAAACTTCCAATGAAGGATAGTCCACCACCTCACACTGGAGTCAGCTCTTACTGTCAGAAAGGTCTTCCTAATGTTTAGTCAGAATTTCCTTTCTTGTAACTTGAAGCCCTTGGTTCGGGTCCTGCCCTCCACAAAAGGAGAAAACAAGCTTGTCCCATCCTCCATGTGACAATCCATGATATATTTGAAGATGGCTATCATATCTCTTCTCAGTCTCCTCTCTTCCAGTTGACTCCATCAACTGTTCCTCATAAGACTTGGTTTTCAGACCCTTTATTATCCTGGGGTGGATCTACACTCATGGTTTATAACATTAAGAAAGAGTTAAGGCATGGTTTTCAAAACATAAGGGTTTTGCTAAGAATGCTAAGAATGTGTTATTAAAACGTGACACCAGAGGGCATTGCAAAGCAACCAGGAACCAGGCAGTAAGAGGAACTGTTATGGAGGAAGAACGTTAAGGTAATGAACTTTTTTTAAAAAACAACAACAGTATGCCCTAGGACATTTTAGAACAATATAGCTAGTATTGTTTTAATAATGTTAAAAAGGTCGGTGTAGATCCAGCCCTGGTCACTCTCCTCTGCACACGTTCCGGAGCTTGTCAATATCCTTCTTAAATTGTGGCGCCTAGATATGGACACATTATTCCAGGTTTGGTCTGACCGAAGGCAGAATTTCTGCTAGAAGATTTAGAGCTACATATAGTCAAAACATGTGGGTATTGGATTTGGGACTGTAGCAGTAAGCCCCTCCCTGACCCACATGCATTTAGTTGTATGCATACAGACTCCATGTAAGATGGCCAGTTATTTAACAGAACACGGTAGGTCGGGGGGGGGGCTGTTACCACAACCCCACTCCCTCCATGTGCTTTCATTGTACTCAATTTGAATGTCTTGTCTAGTGCTACAAAGGACTCAGCATGTTGTCTGTGTAAAACAGGGCAGTACTCCTCTGATTTTCCCTTCTGGCCTTAGATTCACTCATTATTGGACTAAAAGGGGAAATAGGGTGCTGTCGGTTAAACCACAGAGCCTAGGGCTTGCCAATCAGAAGGTCGGTGGTTCGAATCCCCACGATGGGGTGAGCTCCCATTGCTCAGTCCCTGCTCCTGCCAACCTAGCAGTTCGAAAACACGTCAAAGTGCAAGTAGATAAATAGGTACTGCTCCGGCGGGAAGGTAAACGGCGTTTCCGTGTGCTGCTCTGGTTCACCAGAAGTGGCTTAGTCCTGCTGGCCACATGACCCAGAAGCTGTACGCTGGCTCCCTCGGCCAACAAAGCGAGATGAGCGCTGCAACCCCAGAGTCGGCCACGACTGGGCCTAATGGTCAGGGGTCCCTTTACCTTTACCTTTACTCAGGATTTAAGCTTAAGGGCCACAAAGTCTAAGGCTAGAAAGAGACAAGGAGAGCCCAGTCTACAGCTGCTATAGTACTGCCTTGTTTGACACAAGGCTATGCTATAAATGCTGTGTATTTCAGTCCCTGCTGTTGGTTCTAGACAGGTTTAGGGGGGGGGGCAATCAGGAACATAATGGGTGGGACAGCATTGAGGTGGGTGATGGCTACAACCTGAGCAATGATTTGCAGGCAAGTTGTGAGATCCTTGCTCACTAATATCTTGGGATATTGTGGAGTATCCCAACTTGCCTGGGTATAGCTGGAGTAGGTGACTGCAAATCATGACATACTCAGTGGGTAATTCAAATTCCGAATGTGAAAATTTACCTCAGTATTTTAGAACACGAGACACTTTGGCATTTCCTGACTGCTTTGATTTTGGCAGGTATCAAATATGAAATTTCATCAAGCTGTTAACTGTCAAACACTAATACTACCACATGACATCTGTCAAATACAGGCAAATATCCATATGTCAGCTATAATCAAATACGGTCAAATATTATTTATCACATTTTTATCCCAACCTTCCTCCAAAGAACTCGTGGTGGTGTACATTATTCTCCCCACTGCCTCATCCTTGTGATAATATTATGATGTAGTTCTGAGAGAATACATGGCCCGTGGCCATGCAGGGAGCATCATGGCTGAGCGGGCTTTTGAACCCTCATCTCCCTGATTCTAATTTGACATTCTAACCATTACATGATGTTGGCACCAAATAAAGAAATACTATTAAAATGCTATTGCATGCCAACTGTCAAATATAAAATGCCATTGTGCAATGGCTCTCAAAAATTGTCCAGTACTAAACACTCAGATCAAATACAACCAGGTGTTGTATGCAGATGTAAAATATTCAGAGGAAGTCCAGTAAATATTTGAATATTCAGAATACTGTGACTATTTTGCATACCAATTCTCTGATGAGATATTTTCAAGCAAATTGGTTTCAGATCCTACTACTTGTCTTCTAACTTCCAGTCAAAATCCGCCCCACCCCCCGCCCAGCAGTCCTTACTCTGAAGAAGTCACAGCTACCTCACACTGGGTGTTAAGGAGAACAAGGACAAGATCTCCATGTGTGAAGCTGAAGAGATGGAATTAAGCCTACAAAATTAACACTAAAAAAACTTGAGAGACTCCTGTGAACTCCTGTAGCTATGACAACTGGCTGCTGGGGAGACTGCCAGGCATGGAGCCATATTAGAACTCCAGCTGCTTGTAGCTGTGGATCCAAAAGGAGGAAATGAACCGAGCACGTGGGTCCCCTGGAGAAGCCACATTTGCCCTCCGCCACACAGGCACACGCGTGCCTCTCTCCAGGATATTCGGTAATCTATGCGGCTGGTCTCACATGTTTAGATATTTAGGTATCTGCCTGTCAGTGAACAACAAACGAATATCCTGCCATCCCATCTCAGTCTTTCTCTTTCATTCTGTGCACCCAAACACAAATCCTTTTATGCTAGGGATTCCCAGCCTTTAAAAATAACAAAGCCACCTCATCCTAAAGTTGCACCTTGTACTCTGAGCTGCGGATAAATGAATCTGTCAATTTAGGTTTCTCTCAATTTCCCATTTTTTCCAAGCTTCAATTCAGTCTGCCTATTTCCACAGCAGATTTTTTCTCTTTAAGCCCCACAAAAATTAAGCTTTTTTGTACAACTTTCTCCTAATATGCACATTTTTAATGAAATTTTGCCCCATACATACATTTTCCTAAACATTGCTTCATAATTGCTGTATAGTTTACCTACGGCATTTTTACACTTGCCCCTGATGCACAAATATTTGTATGCTTTTTTGGCATTAAAGATAGCAAATTTTGTAGAAGCACAGAGAAGAATTGCAAGGTATAGTTGTGCTTCAGTTCACATATTGGTTCTGGAAGTATGAATTAGGCAGGTGCAAACTGCAATGTGAATCAAATGAATTTCTCCACATACCCCCCCCCCCCGCTGTCCCACCTCTGAGCTCCTCTGTGGAGTCTCCTCGGTTATTAATGGTATGAGTTCACAGGCCACCTTAGGTCATTCTTTGCCTCTGGTTTGCTTTGTCCATCTAGCTAAGATCCATGTGTGCCGCCTCCTTGTTATTTCTTCCATTGCTGGTTGTCTTATCCATGTATTTTCAAATTAAGTTATGCTGTTGTGCTTCAGAAGAGGCAGGCAATTAGAATTTCATCACTAGAGTGACCTGATGCCAAGCAGAGCAGGGCTCTCTCTTGTATTCCTAATAGATATACAGCAAAGGAAATTTCAACAGGTCCAGCTTGGCTCACCTGTGCAGCGCTGGGAGATGAAAAGCTGACCCATACCAAATTCCATCTTCTAAACAACTATTAAAAGTATAAGTAGGAGCTTGCTTCTCTTTTGCATCTGACTACCCTAAATTTCACTAAACCTGACCACGGAATTTACATCCCTCCAGCTTTCCTGTTCATTCCATTGGGATGGGAGAGAAATTCTATTCAGTTTGCATTTAAAAGTGAACTTTCTGAAACAATATGCAGACCAAAACACAGCCATCTTTTGAAATTCACACTGTTCCATATTCTGCTGTGTGGTTCTCCAACCAAGTAATGTGCACAAAAATGCATATATTCATGAAAATAACATAGAAAAATGCATTATATTATGGGAAATTGGTTTGCAAAAATGTGTATATTAGGCAAGACTGCGTACGAAAATGAATATTTTAAGAGACGTTCACACTAAAATGCTGATGAATTTTCATGATGAGGTTTTTAAAAAACAAAAGTTGATGTGGAAAATTTGAGATCTGAATGTAAGGTTGCAAAAAACCTTTTCATAAACCGTGCTGAGGTTTCATTACAATCAAGCAGTATATTAACATTGTGAAATAAATAATATAATACAAAAATGAATTATATTATGGGAAATTGGTTTGCAAAAATGTGTATATTAGGCAAGACTGAAGAAGTGTGCATGCACACGAAAGCTCATACCAAGAACTAACTTAGTTGGTCTTTAAGGTGCTACTGGAAGGAATTTTTTTATTTTGTTTTAAATAAAAATGAGACACTGAGAGAAACTGAAATAGACAGATTCGGTCACCCCTTCATTCCAGTCTGGCAGTATAGGCTGGTCCATTAAGGAAAATGGGACCCTGGACCACCAACCTTAGCCTGCCCCCATTTGCCTGCCTTCTTGCTTATATCCAGTCCAGGGGATGGCACTGCCTGTCAACCTCCCCTCGTCTCGGTCTCTGTCCTTGTAGAACTCAGCAGAGATGAGGACATTGGTTCTGTCATTAGTTCTGCCTCCACCTTCTGTTGACCTCGCTACCTTCCACCCTACCAGATCCAATGGGCACCAGGCACCAGTGGGCCATGTTTTTCTGATTAGTTGTGTATATATCTTAATTCCTATGGTCATTGCTTTGTTTATCCACACATTCCCTCTGGACTGCATTAATCCAGCTCTGCTTGCTCAGTGCCCATAAGGAAAAGGATCCCCAGAAATGGGGAGAGTTGCTGATGGGATCTCTGTGGCTGTTTGTGTTGATATAAAAAATGATTACTGATAAAACTCTTGCAAGGTGCAGAAGTGTTTACCACCTTTAGTGAATCTGTAAGTTCTCATTATTAGTCCCTACAAAAGGGAGACTGGGGCTGAGAAACAGCAACTTGCCAAAGGCTAACCTTGCAATGTAATGACAGAGCTGGGGATTATACTCGTGGCTCCAGGACCAGCCGCAGATGTGTTCTGCTGGGGCATGTGTGAGCAGGTACAGTGGAGAAGAAAACCTGTAGAGAGGAGTAGCCCCATGTGCTGCTGTGCCTATTTTGCCACAGAGGCTGAAGGTGACTGTACTGATGCCCCAGGTATGATTTGCCCCTCACACCTCATTGCGGAACAAGTGTATGGTCCCTGTCATTTGCTTGTTCATCCACCATGCCTGTGGACCTGGCAATAAGACACTATGTCAGACCCTGTGGTGAGAGCATCAGCAGCTTGGGTTGCGCCCAGGCTCTGCAGCCTCCTGCTTTCCCCCAAAGGTGAGATTCCATTACTTCCTTCTGGGCAAGGCCATAGGTCAGAGGCTAGATATCCATGGATTTACAGGGATATTCAACCTTTCTCAATTATGTGTGTACCAGTGACAAGACCTATGCAGGTCTTAGTCTCAGGTCTCCCTCTGCCTCTTTCAAATCTATAACAGGCCTAGTCCAACCATTAGGCCGAATAGGACAAGTGCAACAGGTGGCTGTTCCTCCCAAGGCTCACAGCCATTCTCGTTTGTTGCCACCTAGTCTGTCCTGGGTCTCCTAATGTGGCTCTCTATCACAGATGTGGTGCAGAATGCCAGTGCTGAAGTAAGAGTCAACTGCCAAGTCAGTCAATGTGCAGAGGGCACCATATTGTTTTTTGCCTCAGGCAGCAGCATGTCTTGGGCGAGCCCTGAATCCATCTCTCCCCACCCATATTTCTTCCATTGTGTCCTTCCTCAGCCCTGTCCCAGAAAACACTGCTGTCAATACACAATAATAAGAGCAGCCTACCACCACAGACAAATAAAAAAAACAACCAACAAGCCAACATCCTTCTCCAGAATGGCCTGGTGCCTTTGGCAGCAATGCAGCTTGATCTGCAGTATATGAAACATTCCATGGCAAGGAGCTAAAGATGGTCACCTACTAATGTCTGTGGTGAGATGTATTTAACACTGTGTCCCTCTACCAGTCCCTACCTTGGGATGCGGGTGGCACTGAGCCTCTTGGGCTTGCCAATCAGAAGGTCAGCAGTTCGAATCCTTCCGATCAAATACATAGCAGCAGGTTATACGGAGCAAGTGTCAGTCGATTTGGGAGAGGAACATCCTTAGCTAGTCTGCTCTCTTCTGGTACTTTTAAGGATTTAATATGGGAAAGTGTGGTATTGGCTCTAACTCCAGTGTGCCCAACTCTCCTAGCAAGAGGAATACATGCTGGTCATTTCTGCACTACAGACTCCAATCATCATGGAAGTCCTGGAGGTAGAGGTAGAGGTAGGGCCAGGGCCAGGGCCAGGGCCAGGGCCAGGGCCAGGGCTAGTGCTTAGAGCCAGGACCAGGACCAGGACCAGGACCAGGACCAGGACCAGGACCAGGACCAGGACCAGGACCAGGACCAGGACCCAGGCAAGGTTAGGGCTTAGAACCAGGGCTAGGGCTAGAGCCAGGGTTAGGGTCAAGGCTTAGAACCAGGGCTAGGGCCAGGACTTAGGGCCAGAGGAATATTTAGCATCTTCCTGAATGACAATCCCCAGGATTCTTTGCAGGAAGTCATTTCTTTAAGAAGGTATCAAACTGCCATAGCAATATTTGTTGATTCTGCAACTGACAAACACAGATATCCCTCTGGTGTAAAACTGATGCAAGTTTGTAGTTTAGACATGCCTATGAGCTGCTGAAGAAACACTGTGGTTCAAAAGAAAAAAAAGATAACAGACAATGGTTTGACTGTAAGGAGAAAAGGATTGGTGGACCAGGGCTTGAGATCTTTCAGATCTTGGAGATAGGACTATGAGATTTCAAGAGACACCAGCTAAGCTGGTGGGGCGGGGCGAATCTGTCTTTGTCATTTCATCTCCTAAGGGTGATTGTTGTTGAAACATTAAGTATCTCAGAGCTGTTTTTCATTTTAGCTTTGAGGTATTTGTGAACAAGCAGCTCATGATGTGGGTTGGGACGGGGAGAGGTTAAGCCCAAAAAACAGTCCTGGAGATCAAGGCCAGGAAAGTTCCCACGAGAAACTCTTTCCCACACACTCATGAACTCCTTCCTGCTCCTTTAACACTTTGGCCCTAGACAGGAAGCAGGAGACCAAACTTTCCATGTGGGAATCAGGCACTGATGATAAAAGAAGGCGCTTGCATTGACAGTGGCAGAGAAACCAAATCTGGATTCTTTTACCTCATCCCACATCCGTGCTTGGGGTTGTTTCCAATGTTAGTCCTACTCAGATTAGATCCATTTGAATTAATAGACCCAAGACATTTATGGTTCATTAATTTCAATGGTAGCAACCCTTGGGTTTTATTTTTTCCTTCATTGCTTTGGCCAGAACCAGCAGTTAGTAGTGACAGACCTTTGCTGGGAGGACTCAGAAACTGTTAAGGGGATTAGCCCCAGTTTCCACTACACAGAGAGGGTAGGGGGCATGAGAAAGAGAACGAGAGAGAGAGAGAGAGAGAGAGAGAGAGAGAGAGAGGTGCTACAATTCCCTGACCACCCTAGCATAGGGGATTTGGGTTCAGATCTACACAGATAATAAATAGAAACTGATGACATGAGTGGTGGAAATAACCGCCTTTGCCTTGGAAGTCCCTCCCCCTATTTCCTGGCTTTTGAAGCTGACTGTGGTTACACAGTGGAAAGGAAAAGCACACTGTACATTCTCTAGGACATGGTCTTCTCTTGTCTAGGGGCGCAATGGGACTAGGAGGGCCCATGGAGGGCCCTACAAAAATCTAGAGCTGGCTTTGCCAATGCCTGTTAAGAGGCTGGTGAACATCCCCGGACGTCTGTTCAAGTGTTGTGTGCACAGCTCAATCCCAGGCACAGGGGCTCTAGAGCTGATAATTGCTTTGCTAAGTGCCCTGGGCAGATGGTGTCAAATTGAATCAATGATAGTTTTAGCAGAAGCAAACAGATATTATAAAAGCATTAGGCATCTTCAAAGGGTGACTCACGGTGCACTTGCCAGAGGCGCAGCGGCCTGGTGTTTGGCAGGCAGGCACAGGCAACTGAGAGAGAGGGATGAATAGCCATTTGCCCCTTTGCTGTTCCTTCCTCCATTTTTTTCCAGGGCAGTTTTGCACAGGTGCAAACTGCAAATCCATCCATTAGTTCCACCTTGGCTATTTGCCAGTATGCTATTGGGGAACTACAGGGTCCCAATAGCAGAATGGAACAACCAGTTATTGGGACTGCGCAAGGGCTTGCAATGGTGTCAGACTCTGCTCCGCTGCAATGTGGAAAGCAGTGCTGGAATGATGGGGTTGGGAGATGTAGCTCTATAGTTCACACATGTACGTTGCTTGATTACTATAGACCTGTTTGCTGTACACTTGATGGCTGCTTCATCTTGTGGGAATGTTCAGGGATGCAGGAGAGGATATATTGACTGATTATATCCTTATCCAACTTGTGTTAACAAGTTCCCAAAATATCAGCAGAGTAAAACATTCCCCTTTATCTTAACTTTTCAACGGCAGCATTTGCTCAGGCTTGCTTAAGCCTCTATAATAATCATTCTGGTAATTTTCCCTTATTCCCTCTTAAAATAGAAGACACGACACAGTCCTTTACAAAAGTATAAAAAGAGTTTACTCACATTCTGTTCACATCAGATCCCAGAAGGCAGACTTAAAGCTTAATAAAGTAATATACATTTGGATTCTATCTTATAAGAAGATAGTCCCTTTCTCCTCTCTTGGCTGGGAGCCAAGAGGCCATCTTTAGCTTAGTAGATATTGCTTGTTCGATGGAAGAGAGGCAAGAGAGGTAAGAGAGAGATGGCTGCCCCTACCCGTTGCTTTTATCATTACCTGCACAGGTGAGGCCACACCCACCTCTAGTCACATGCAGAGGAAATCTGTCCCAGCTCAGAGGGAAACAGGAAGTTTACCTGCTGGCTGGACAAACATCCCTCCCCATGTCTAAACATGTACACTCTAGGAATGTTGTAATTGACTGCTCCTGTGTTTCACATCCCACACATCTGTGGCAAGTTAGTTTCCTTAAAGATGCAGATGTGCATAAATAAATAAGAAAAGTACTCTGGACATGTACAAAGCCTCTTTCACTTACCGCTGAGCAGTTGAGCAGGGCTTCCTTCCCAAGGCAGACAGTACATCTAGTATACCTGAAGGAGCGTCTCCACCCCCATCATTCAGCCCGAACACTGACGTCCAGCGCCGAGGGCCTTCTGGCCATTCCCTCACTGCGAGAAGTAAGGTTACAGGGAACCAGGCAGAGGGCCTTCTTGGTAGTGGCACCCACCCTGTGGAACGCCCTCCCATCAGATGTCAAGGAAATAAACAACTACCTGACTTTTAGAAGACATCTGAAGGCAGCCCTCTTTAGGGAAGCTTTTAATGTTTGAAGTTTTATTCTGTTTTTAATGTTCTGTTGAAAGCCTTCCAGAGTGGCTGGGGAAACCCAGCCAGATGGGTGGAGTAGAAATACATTATTATTATTATTATTATTATTATTATTATTATTATTAATCAGAGGCACCCTTTCCCTTCAAAATTAAGCACTGGCTAGACCTTCTTGACATAATTTTGAGAACATGGATCTGTTTCTTTAAAAACTATTGAAACATATGGTGATACCCTCAGCTAAACATTATGCTAGAATTACTTGGTCACTTCCATCTATGTCTAGTGACATCACTCTTTCATGATCGCCAAAGAGTCTTCCAGGTGATCATAAGAGGTGCTTTGGCGATAGTTAAAGGCTGGTGCCAAAGCACCTCTGGGAGGCTAGGCCTGCAGCCACAAGCGAGGGAGAAAGGGGGTGGGTGGACAGGCAAGTGGTGACAGGGGAAGGGGGTGAGGGGCATGGATGTGTAGCAGCACCTATTTTTCTTGGGGGGGGGGGAACCACTGGCTGCACCTGTAGAGAGGGCACTACCCTTCCATTTCTTCTGAAAAATAAGTCCCCCTGGTCTGGGGGGGAAAAAGTGGGAAGAAGCGCAGGGAGAATTCCGGATGACTATGATTGAATGATGGGGTGCCACTAGGGGCGCATTGGAAGATGGCCGACAATAACATCTCTCCGACCCACACGAGGTAATTAAGAGGCTGTGATGGGAGTAAGCAGCCTCCTGGCCCCCCCAAGCAAGTGGGGGGGACTGCCCTTGCCTGCTGTGCCCTATACCACCCCCGAACTCGAGGGGGTGGGGGCACTAGGCAGAAAGCCCTTGTGTGGACCTCGGCTCTCCTGAACGCTGTCTCTGATTCGCGCCTCTAGCTGCAGCAACTTCAAAAGAAACAATTAGGAGGAAGCTAATGCACATATTTCAAGGAAGAATGGGGAGTAAAGACTGCTAATTGAAGAGATCTCTGAGAAAGATGACGGGTTGGATAAACAGGAATATATCATGAGAAGATACACCAAGGCTCGGTATGTCGGCAACGGGACTGGATGGGGGGGGGGGAACTTTCCTTTCTTTTCTCTATGTGATTAACCAAGAATCCCCCCCCCACAAGTCAGAAATGCCGCTTAAATGATCTAAGCTGATGATTTAAGACTGTGTGGAGATAATTTTCTAACCAAAAGCATGTTTTAAGGAGATCGTGGAAAGTATAAGAGCTTTGGGATGATGCAGTAAAAAACAGCGTCGCCATTGTGGAAAGTTCTGTCGAAAGACTTATGTCTGGGAGGAGGAATGGATCTGCTTTCATATTGCGGGCGAGCCTCCTCAGAGGACTAAAAGAAGGTGACAGATTTGCGAAGTTTAATGATGGAAAGAGTGCTTTTATTTATGGAAGTGATGATATATGGAAACCATCTCGATATGGTGATTGGATGAACGGAAAAATTCACACAGGATTATAACTGGTGTTTACTTGCTTAAGGAGATTATCAGAAGAGATCACAAAGAAAAAAGAAAAATATATGAATAAGATGAGACGTGGGAACAGCAAGATAGGACTGGATAGAAATATGAACATTATTTGGACAGATTTGTGGATATTAACGCAGCAGTAAGAAGATGATTGGAATCCCATTCGGAACTTGAAATATGGGTACCCCCAACAAAAAATTTAAAATTCAGCTTTGTAATTTGGAATTTATGTGATGTGATTTGATTTGATTTGATTGGTCGGTTAATAAATATTATTTTTTTTTTAAAAAAGACTATGATTGAATGATGGTATTGTGTGGATGCCCTACCATAAATGAGTGAACAAAGCATTACAAATCCACACAGGTCTATTAATAGCATCAGGCCTATTACTATCTGTATTTTATTTATGTTTTGCAACTATCAGTGAATGATCTGGAAATGTTATTATATTTTATTCTGTGAACTTTGCGAATGTGAGTCGTTCTGAGCATGGTTTAGCACAGGAAAGTGGCATACGAATAAACTGATGATGATTCCTGTGACTATGCTGCGACTAACTCATTCTCTTTGCAACTGAGTAGTGATCTCCCTCCAGAAACGTACCTGACGTCCGGGCTGTAGATGGCCAGCCTCAAAAGGTAGAGGGCAGCGCTGCCCAGTCCGAGTCCAATGAAGCCAATGAGGGGGATGAGCTGGAGAGAGAGAGATGAAAAATACGTAAATAAAATGAATATTTATCAGGGGGACTGGGGAGTTAAAGGGAGCCCTGACACATCAGGAGATTTACAGGGAAAATATGGCACAGCAATCGTATAGCCAAGCTCTAGTACACAGTGTAGCTGTCAGTTTGAGTGACTGAATTAAAAGAGGGGGAGAAAAATAGACATATCTAGGGGAGGAATTGGATCTGGGGATGAGAAATTGCCTGCCACTCCCCATACCTCCCGGGATGGGGGAGAGCAAGGCCTCTTAACACTGGATATTGGATCATATTGGTGGGTGAGTGGGGAATTCTAGGGGCAGTAGAAGGAAGCATGTATTTTCTCCCTCTGCCTGCTGAGCCCTGAGGGAGATGGTTATGAGGGGCGTTTTGTCAACAGCGATGTAACTGATGGAGCTGTGGTTGCTATTTGTGGGAGATGAGAAGATGAGCACCTTTGTCTGGTAAATGAAAGCCATTATTTATTGTGATACACTTAGTATCTTCACTTTTGCACTTCTCCATCCAACTCAGATTGATTTTTATCAACCCACTTACCCATTCTTGACCTCTTTTGTTCACACTGAGTTTTCTTCCTCACACCCCAATCCAATCTTCCTTCCTTCCTTCCTTCCTTCCTTCCTTCCTTCCTTCCTTCCTTCCTCAATGTCATTGAGGAATGCTTAATGGATTAATGCTTATTTCTGGTACAGGCATTCCTACAGGAATGTCTCCTTCCACACAGTCCTGCCATCCATTGAGGACAAGGAAGTGGGCAGCCCTTTAGCATATCCTCCCACTGTCTTAAGTGTCACTGTTGTGAAAGTGTGGTGAAGGGCCTTGCCCACTGTGGCACCCAAGACATGGAGCCTGCTGTCTGGTGAGATCCAACTGGTTTCCTCTTTACAGGAACCAGATTGTGGAATGAGGTTTAATTAACACAGAATATAGGGATACGGCCTTCTGGAGAGGAATAATCATTCTAACAATTTAGTAATAATAATAATAATAATAATAATAATAATAATAATAATAATAAAATAAAATTTATTTATACCCCGCTCTCCCCGGCCAGAGCTGGGCTCAGGGCGGCTAATACCAGTAAAATTACAATAAAAACATAATTGGGGGGGGGGCAATTTTAAATACAGGTTAAAATGCAATTTAAAATTTCAGCATCTTTCAACTTTTTTAATATATAAAAAGTTCCTGGTCCATATGGTTACAACAGTCTGAAAGTACATGGGCAATGCATGATTAAATCTTAAATGCTGATATAGAGGACATGGTAGAGAAAGTTTTCTTTTTTTTATAATAATTTTTATTCAGTTTTTAAAACACATAATTAAAGAACAAACACATCACAACATACAAACAAACATAAACAAATCAAAGATAAATAAATTCATAATCTTATTTTCTTGTAACTTCTTTCAATCGACTTCCCCTTACCTCCCTTTCGCTGCATCCTTATTTTAAAATTTTTTAGCAACCCTTTAGTCAATTTATCCATTTAGTTCCCTTCATTAAATTCCCATAAATTTGTTAATTACAGCTGTAGTTCTCTGCTTCTTACCCCTTGACATCTTAACACTCCTCAATTTTACAACAGTTTTTAAGATATATTTTAAATTTCTTCCAGTCTTCTTCCACTGCCTCTTTCTCCTGGTCATGAATTCTGCCGGTCATCTCTGCCAGTCCCATGAAGTCAATCACCTTTGTCTGCCATTCTTCAAGAGTAGGTAGTTCTTGCATCTTCCAATAATTTGCCAGAAGAATTCTTGCTGCAGTAGTAGCATACATAAAGAAAGTCCTATCCTTCTTTGGCACCAATTGGCCAACCATGCCCACGAGAAAAGCCTCTGGTTTCTTGGTAAATGCCCATTTAAGGACTTTCTTAATTTCATTATAGATCATTTCCCAGAATGCTTTCACCCTCGGGCAGGTCCATCATAGGTGATAAAAGGTACCTTCGTTCTCATTACATTTCCAACATTTATTATTGGGCAAATGGTAAATTTTTGCAAGCTTGACTGGAGTCATGTACCACCTGTAGATCATTTTCATTATATTTTCTTTTAAGGCATTACATGCCGTAAACTTAACACCAGTGGTCCACAACTGTTCCCAGTCAGCAAACATAATGTCATGACCGATATCCTGTGCCCATTTAATCATAGCTGATTTCACCGTTTCCTCCTGTGTATTCCATTTAAGCGGTAGAGAAAGTTTTCTACTGGTCAGGAGGCATAGCTGCACCCTTGCTTTCCCCCATGTACAGTGGTACCTTGGATTAAGTACTTAATTTGTTCCGGAGGTCCGTTCTTAACCTGAAACTGTTCTTAACCTGAAGCACCACTTTAGCTAATGGGGCCTCCCGCTGCTGCCGCGCCGCCAGAGCATGATTTCTGTTCTCATCCTGAAGCAAAGTTCTTAACCCGAGGTAATATTTCTGGGTTAGCAGAGTCTGTAACCTGAAGCGTATGTAACCCAAGGTACCACTGTATTTTGTAAAGAAATATTTTCTCTTTGCTTGCCTTCAATATCTAGTCAGGGCCACAGCTGGGCCACCAACTGAAGCTGAAGGAGAGCACTTCATGACACCAGATCTACTTGTGCCTTGAGTGACCATAGTGGATCCAGAAGAACCCCCAAACTGAGCACCAGCCCCTTTAGAGGGAATGCAACCCTACCTAAAACAGGTTGACCCCACTAGTACAGTCAAAAGAACCAGATGGAGCTTCAGTTTAACCAGCATTTATCCAGTCCATCACTGAGTCTAGACCATCTACTGCCACAGCTGCAGATGCAAAGGATAAATAGAGAGGTGTTTCATCTGCATATTGATGACAATGCCGTTCAAATTCCCGGATGATCCTACTCAGTGGTTTCATGTAGGTGTTAAACAGCATGAGGTATAAGGCTGACCTTTGACACCCCACATTGGAGGGTCCATAGGGTGGAGCATCACCTTCTGGAGATGTCCATCCCAAATACTCCCAGCTAAGTATTCTCAACCAGTCAAGCTGGGCATTACTGGTTGCTGCTGGTGGTTTGGAATGGGGCATAAGGCTCGACACAGATGACTGCTGCTTTTAAGAGTGTTGAAAGTGATATGATAGAGTATGGTTGCTTTTCATGTTGTGTACCCCATCCCAACTTTTGCCTCTGGTAAACAGGTTTTGCAGATTTGGGTAGTGTCACAAAAGCCTGCAAAACTGGTTTGATCAGAGACTACTGTGGAACATACAGCAAGGGGAACAATCCTATTTCCACTATCTGATGCACTATTGCTTGCTTTCCAGCTGATGTCCAGTGCTGAATACTCTGCCTGCCAATAGTTTGATTCTGAGGCTGTTTTCTACAGCAACACTTCTCTCCAAATCCCTACAACACACGTGCACACCCACATACACAAAATGTTTACGTTTGCTTGCCTCTTGGGCTCCAGCTACCATCCCTATTTAACGAAGCTGCCCTGAACGCCAACAGCTTTTGTATCCAATTCCAAGGTAATTTCCTTCCTAGCCTGCTATATGAATCCCCAGGAGGCTGAAGGTGCAAAGCCTCAATCCAAACAGATACAGCAGCCGCTTGACCTTTCCCAAATTGCACTGGCCCCTCATGCCCAGCTAGATGTTTGGAGCATAATGAACCTCTGTGTCTCCCCCCCTGCCCTCTAGGAAACAAATAGCCAGGAGTTTATAATCCTAACTATTGCCATAGAAGCAAATCAAAACATTGCCTACCCCAGAACACAGAGTGGAATCTGGGAAGTAGAGGGGCAAGGCATTCACATAAATATGAGTTTTCTGATTGATTACGGGCTGTGATCTTTGACAGGGCTAGGAATCCAGGTACTGAAAGCTCTATCTGTTGGGGTATATATCCCAAAGATATTTTGTTCTAAGATTCCCCCCCCAAAAAAAATGTCACTTCACATAATTTTCTCTGAGGGTTGATGTAACACAAGGGGAAAGAAAGGGTTGGGAATAAGGATTCATAGGTTTTATTCCCATCATGGAATATTTTATTCCAGTCCAGAAAGGGCCATGGCTCAGCAGTAGAGTACCTGCCTTGCATGTAGAAGGTCCCAGGTTCAATCGCCAGCACCTCCAGGTAGGACTTGGAAAGATCCATTCCTGAAGGAGCATTCCTGAGCAGCCACTGCCATGAGCTTGATGGTCTGACTCGGTATAAGGCAGGGCAGCTTCCTGGGTTCCTATCCATTCTTAATCTCCCATTGGGAGACTTGTTGGCATCCTTCTGGAATCTAGAATAATTTGGCCACCATGAACCCCACAACTTTGCTTGTGACCAGGCAGCCTCCCATTCATTTCCCCATTTTCTTTTAACATCTCAGCATGATCAGTCTGAGGCACAGCTACCCTCCCCACCTCACACCCTTTGGCGCATCCAACTTTCAGCAGACGCCAGGTGCGATTCAGGAGGTTAGAGTTGTCGAGAAATAATGATTTTCCTTTTTTCACATTGTGTGCCGGCCCCATGCCAGGTGGACCTGGCAGTGGCTTCTAGCTGAAACACACCGGATAATAAAGAATGACGCCACAGTCCCAGGGACTTCTGGCACCTCTGCAGAGAGTCAGGGATTACAGACGTATTTCACCATCTGCTGCTGGCGTCTTCTGGGTTATTAATTCTGGGGGAACATCTGAGGATGGGCAACTCACTGGGGATAAACGTATGAATTTGGCTGCCACTGGGAAGAAAGCTGCTGTGGCACTATGGCAGTGGGCATGTGAGCCATGCAGAGGATAGAAGAATGTTGCACTGATAGGTTTTCCAAACGGCTTTCCTGTTCTCCAGGATTTCAGAGGATGCAAGTTGTTCCACCTCAACCCACCCCATTCAAAAGCTTTTTGAAGTGTGAGTTCCAAAAAGTATCTCAGAAAATGTTGTGTAAACAAAGCATGAGGGCCGCTTAATATTTAAATTTAGCCATGAAGGCTCTCAGATTGTCCTCTTCTGTGTTTTCTAAAGGCTTAGCAAAGGGTGCTAGTTTTTAAGGGATGCAACAAGATAGGAAGCTGGTGGTAGTAGCAGCCGCAGTGAGACTGCTCCCTATATTAGTTCAGAGAAAAGGTGAGGAATAGGCTTGTATAACATTATGCATGGCACGGAGAAAGAGGACAGGGAAAGGTTTTTCTGCCTTTCTCAGGACATCAGAACTCGGGGGGCATCTAGTGAAGTGGAATGTTGGGATATTCAGGGCAGGCAAAATGAGAGGAAGTCCTTCCCACAATCACATAGCTAAACTAGTGAATTTGCTCACACATGAGGTGGTGGTGGGCACCAACTTAGATGCCTTAAAAATAGGATTAAACAAGCTCATGGAGGAGAAGGCTACCCATGGCTATTAGCCAGTCAGAGGCAGCATATGTCTTCATCCCAGAGGGGAGAGTACTGCTGCATTCATGTCCTGCTTGCAGGCTTCCCATGGGAATCTGGTTGCCCACTGTGAAAACAGGATGGGCTAGATGGGCCACTGGCCAGATCCAGCAACAATCTACAAATGTTATTATGTGATGCACTAGTCAAATTTTTAAAATAAACTTAGATACATAGATAGATAGATAGATAGATGATAGATAGATAGATAGATAGATAGATAGATAGATAGATGTCAAGGCCGTGGATAAGCAGGGCTGCTTTACTTCAATGTGAGGGAGGTCTAGGTTTGCCATACATCACAAAAATTCCTGACATGTCCTGGTTTCTGGGTGAAAAAATGTCATTGTGGGGGAAATGGCGTCAGGAGCAAAATGTCAGGGAAAACCCAGATGTATGGCAGCACGATGGAAAACCACTGTATTTGGGGGGACGTGTGTGGTGCTGTAGTCTAAACCACTGAGCTTCTTGGGCTTGCTGATCAGAAGGTTGGCAGTTCAAATCCCCGCGACGGGGTGAGCTCCCGTTGCTCAGTCCCTGCTCCTGCCAACCTAGCAGTTCAAAAGCACCTCAAAGTGCAAGTAGATAAATATATAACGCTCCAGCAGGAAGGTAAATGGCATTTCCGTGCACTGCTCTGGTTCACCAGAAGCGGCTTAGTCATGCTGGCCACATGAGCCAGAAAAACTGTCTGTGGACAAACACAGGCTCCCTCGGCCTGTAAAGCAAGATGAGCGCCGCAACCCCAGAGTCGTCTGCAACTGGACTTAACTGTCAGGGGTCTTTTACCTTTTTATTTTTACCCACAAAAACTCAACAGCTTTGCGGGTGTCGGTAATGTTACCTCTTGAAATATGCAGCCTTGGGTACATAGGTCTCCTTAAGGAGCTATAGGAAATACCTAGGGAAGATCTTGCTTTCTGTGACAGGCCCTTGTTGCACACTAATGCCGCAGGGGCAGGAAGGAGGGAGAGAGCTGGTTCCTAGATGGCCATGCTTCCATGCTATGGCTGTCTCAGGTGAGCCCTGCTCAGAACGCGCCGCTGGCCCTGGCTGGCTGGTGAGAGGCACATCCCAGCGGAGGTGGCCTGGAGTGAAATGCTACTGTGGACAGGCTGGGGTAGGCTGCCCAATGGATAGAACGTTGCCCTATGCTGCACTGAACCAGTGATGTGCTGTCATCAGTAAAGTTGTGGCCGTGCATAGCCCACTCTCCTGTCTCTGGCTCGTCATTGCTCCCAGACTCCTGCATTCTTGTGAGGATGTGACTGGAGTACTTGTGCAGGTTTCTTCCTGACTCCTCTTTTTGCATGTGTTCAGATGTGTGTGCCCCCCCCCCCCGCCAACTTGATGGAATTACCTAATGCAAATTATGAAAAAGAAAATGAAAGGGAATGAGGAAAGGAAAGGTAGAGAGGTGGGTGGGAAGAGCAAGTACAATTTACTATGGCACTAAGACTTGTGTTTTAGTGACAGAACATCTGCTGTGCGCGCAAGAGGCCTCAGGCTCCATCCCTGGGATCTCCAGTTAGGGCTGGAAAAGACTCCTTCTCTGAAGCCCTGGAGAGCCAAAGCCAGGCATTGCATACCTGCCAAGTGTCCCATTTTTACACATGAGGTCATGGTGGCCATTTTGGGTGCTGTAATCTTGCTTGCTCTCATGCTGCGCTCTTGCCCCCCCCCCAAGCATTGGGGAGAACTGTGACCTTGTGCAGCAGTCAAAAATGTGTGTTTTGGGGCACCACATGAGATTACACCCCCAAAAAGTGCTTTGAAGGGGCAAGAACACCGCACGCTACTCATCTGGGAGTGTGTCCTGGGACTCGACTATACAGCTGCAAATAAAACGTTTTAAGTGTGTTGTAAAGTGCAATATCTCCTGCCAACCTAGCAGTTCGAAAGTACATCAAAGTGCAAGTAGATAAATATGTACTGCTCTGGCGGGAAGGTAAATGGCGTTTCCGTGCTCTGCTCTAGTTTGCTAGAAGCAGCTTAGTCATGCTGGCCACATGACCCGGAAGCTGTCTGCGGACAAACGCCAGCTCCCTCGGCCTATAGAGCGAGATGAGCGCGCAACCCCAGAGTCGGTCACAACTGGACCTAATGGTCAGGGGTCCCTTTACCTTTAAAGTGCAATATATGACACTAGATGGCAACAATGAGCTATGGCAAATTCAATATATTTTTCAAAACGTTTTTTTAAAAAGCATTTTCAGAGCGTTTTTTATATGTGTGTGGATTCCACCCTGGTATCAATCAGAAAAAGTTGGGTGGTATGTCATTGCAGACAGTGCTGAGCATGGTGGATTTATGGTTTGTCTTGTCATAAGGCAACTTCCTGTGTTCTTATTTTGCTGAGAACTCTAGTCTAGAGACATGGTGGTGCTCTCCATTTATTACTGGACTTCAACTCCCAACAGCCCCCACATTGTCTGGCCTTGTTCTCTTCCCTTGCCCTAGGAGTAGGGGACGGCAAAATGGTGAAAGAAGAGCAAAGGATGCCAGTCGTGGAAAGAGAGTGCAGGAGTGTGGCTGCCATGTAGGAATTACTGGATGTGGGACTTTTCTCCTGGCTTTGGGCGTGCCGGGGGGGGGGGCACCTGCCCCCACAGATCGAGTACAGTGGTACCTCGGTTAAGTACTTAATTCATTCCGGAGGTCCATTCTTAACCTGAAACTGTTCTTAACCTGAAGCACCATTTTAGCTAATAGGGCCTCCTGCTGCTGCTGCCGCCGCGCTGCCACTACGCGATTTCTGTTCTCATCCTGAAGCAAAGTTCGTAACCTGAGGTACTATTTCTGGGTTAGCGGAGTCTGTAACCTGAAGCGTATGTAACCACTGTAAATCAATGAAAATAACTGAGGTTCAGCCCCCCTAACATTAAGCCTGCCCCCTATCATAAATCCTGGCTATGCCCATGCTCCTGGTCCAGATTTTTCTTCTTCTACATGCGCAAGACAACTATAGTGCCAAGTCTCTGCTACTCTGAGAGAGAGAACTTCACAAAATCCCATCACCACCAGGCAACACAGCTACTGCTTCTCATCAGCCTTGCTTTGTGACAATGGCAAGTTTCTGCTCTGTTTCTGTACCACCAGCAGAGTTCTGGGGTTGCAAGCCTTTTCCTTCCTTCCTTCCTTCCTTCCTTCCTTCCTTCCTTCCTTCCTTCCTTCCTTCCTTCTCAGTTGGCGGTAGATGTGGAATTGGCATTAATCATAGGCTGAGGCAGTTGGGCTCCCTGGGAAGTGCAGCCACACAGCAGCAGGAGAAGCTGTTGCAAGGTGAAAATGCTGATCCACATGGATGGTGCAAAGAACAGCTGATGGTGGATAATGGATGGTGTGTCAGGGCTGCACCAATCCCCCTACTTCTTTCAACCTATCAGAGGCAGGCAGAGCTTAGCGCTCACAGTTAACCCGTTGCACCCTCTCCAACTGCTGCTATTTCCCAGGGACAGTCCCGGTTTTCTAGCATCTGTCTCTGGTAAATCATTGTCTCCTTTTCTCTTCTTTTTGCCTCTGTGGGAAGAATTTGGGAATGCCCTTTTTAAAATGTTGATAGTGGGTGCACATGTGCACTAGAATTTGTTTGCTTCCCCACTCCCCCATAATTGCTTACCCAAATAGGAAATCTTGGTGAATACAGTGGTACCTTGGGTTACAGACGCTTCAGGTTACAAACTCCACTAACCCAGAAATAGCACTTTGGGTTAAGAACTTTGCTTCAGGATGAGAACAGAAATCACGCGGCAAGGCCCCATTAGCTAAAGTGGTACCTCAGGTTAAGAACAGTTTCAGGTTAAGAACGGACCTCCAGAACAAATTAAGTTCTTAACCCAAGGTACCACCGTATCTGAGTTGCAACAATGGTGACTTCAGGTGTGTGTGTGTGTGTGTGTGTGTGTGTGTGTGTAAAAACTGAGGGGACAATTTCAGAAGCAAAATTCTTCCAAAGGCTCCTCTGGATGACCTGTTTGTTCAGCAGCCATCCTGATTTGCTGGCACAAAGCTTTTAAAAACATACGCAGAGGTTAGACTATGTTCCACACAGAGCAGACCATTGAAATGAATAGATAAGATCAACTTAAGGTGGTTTTTTTCATTTTCAGTGGGTCTTCTCTGAGTAGGATATGACTGTATGTTCAGTCTGTATTGAGCATTTGTTCTGATTTGTTTGCAGGGAGCTTTGACGACAACGAGCATTTGCCCTGCATTCATCCTGATTCCCTTGCAGGGTGTTCATTAGGGTTATAACCAGCAGCAGAGGGGTAGGCAGCAGGCAGATCATTTGGGGCAGCGCAGAGCCTGCGGGCGCTCAAGCCACCGCGTCACTAGGAGAGATGCTTGGCTCGGCTGCGCTACAGGCCCCGCGGTGAGTGCATTTTGTCACACCCCTCAGTGGTGACACCTGGGGCGGTCCGCCCCCACTGCACCCCCTTCCTCTGCCCCTGGTTATAACTTTTTGACTTAAAAAATAATAATTCCTGTATCATAAAGGAATGTTCTTTTGCTTAAAAACACTAAAAAAGGGACTAATTCTTCTCATTTGTGAAAAATATCACCCTGAAATGAAAAGGTGGAATCACCATGTATCTAATGTTACTACTCAATGAAAATGAGTTCAAGAACCTGTCAAAAATATTGAAACCTTACCAAAAAAAAACACATTATGGGTATGGAGAACCACTGGAAGCCGGAGCCATCCATACTCCAGATACCAAGAAGTGCGCAGAACACACAATCAAAGTGATGTGGAAACTTTATGGTGCTTGCAGCAGAAACAGAGACAAACTGCAACCTCGACTTATTCTAAGCAATAAGAAGTGATGTACAATGTACAAAACATTGTACAAGTATTAGAAAAATTGCAAGCTCTATTTTTCCTGTATTTTAATACATAATTAACATTATTATGTAATAATTACATAATACATTATACTGTTATATACGGTATACAAAAATCAATTTATTGATTTTGGGGTGACCTTTTTTCAAAAGATTTGGAAATTACAGTTAATTCCTTTGTTTTTAGGCAAAAATTCATCTAACTAAGATACAGGAACATGAGGTTGTAAAAAAAAGTTATAACCCTATTGTTCATACACATCTTCCTATTAATCATTCATTCATCTCACACTTTTCAATGCATTTTGTTGTCATTTCCCTACCTGCAAAAAGTCTATTATTATTATTATTAGATTTGTTGCACCAGGGTGAAAGAGCCCCTTAATCTGCTTCAATTGCACAAGCCTAAATTTCCCAGTATGGACCTGAAGCTCTCCTGCAAAATAGTGACAGTTTGAAGGTACCCCAAATACTGGTGGGTGGGTGTTATAGTGACAGCATTTCTTTTTTCTTCTATCTCCCCCCATCTTTTATTTTCTTTTAGCACTTCTCAGCAGATGTTAACTGCAACCTGCTGTTAGCACTGTTTGGGACATCTATGTTGTGGGAACTGGTGGATTCTGAGAGATAAACGGACCTTCCAGGATGCTGTTTGCTGAGAGTGGTTGTGGTCTAGAGGTGTGGGGTGGGGTTGTTCCGAGAGTTAGATTGTCTCTAGGAGGTTGGTTAGATTGTCCATTTGCCAATGCTTGAATAAAATTCCTCGGATGAGACCAAGTGCAGATCTATAGCAAGCGAAAACCAGTAACCTTTAAGAGAAAATCTGGATTTAAGTGTTTATGTATCCTTCCCTGTATGGAATGGAAAAGCTGTGCTCCTTTATTCTCCCCTCCCCCCTCTCTCTCTCTCTCTCTCTCTCTCTCTCTGTATGTGTAGGCAGCTCAGGCAAGTCCATCTCCCCCCTCCCCCATTTTTAGCCTGTGAGAGGGGAAATTGTATTTATATCAAGGCCTCATGGGCATATATAATTTATCAGGGTTTATTCATATTTGTAAACAAAATCCCTGTCATGAATTTTTGATGGAAAGCGAGACAATGGCTTTGGGAGGCGGGATAAAGGGGGTGGGTGGGTTGGGGTGGGTTGTAGGTTTTCCATTCTGTCACTGAAATTTCTGAAGTGGGGGGAACAGTTAGATCACAACATATGAGGGGAAAGATGGGGGCGGGGAACCACCTTAAGCTGGCTTTCGAATTTGATGGGGGGGGGGGTGAATCGGAACCTGCTGTGTGTTGATTTATTCTTAGAGTGTTGAAAAACCCCTTAGAGACATCCGATATAACAAGGTAAATAACAACACATCAAATCTCCCCTCTTGCCAATTGCGCGCCAGCCGTCCACGGACATCTAGGGTTAGGGAACAAACTACCAAGAATTAAATATGCATAAGCTTGCCTCTATGGGTGGAGGGAGAGAAACGCTCAAAAGCCTGGGCTACCAAGTAAATAAATAAATATTTTTGGGAGAAAGAGAGAAAGAAAGATGCCTTTGAATCCCATGAAACTACCCACCTGCCCTATACAGTCAAAGCACAATTATGTCACTTTAAACAGTCATGCCCCCACCCTCAAAAGAATCAGGGGATTGTTATATGGTGGGTAGGGCTGCCATATGTCTGGATTTACCTGGGGGGCACGCGAGATTTGTTCTGGATCTTAGGTAAGTCAATTGAAAAAATTGAGGTTTTCAAGCTCAACAACTTTTGGGGGGTCCTGGATTTTACTTTTGAAATATGGCAACCCTAATGGTAGGCAGTGGCATAAAGTCCAGAGTTTAAAATAGGGATAGGGAATCTAGGGGCCCTTCTGACGGGGCCGGCCCACCCATGAGGCAAGGTGATCCAGACAGGGCAGCAGACAGCGGCATAGCTAGCCACTCGGGTGCCTGGGGCGGTGCGCACGCCCTGCAGCTGGGGGCGGAGCGAGTCGCCCATGGTGGCGGGGCAAGCTGCCCATGAGGGTGGGGTGATCCAAGGCAGGGCACGCTGCATGGAGCCTCTCCACAGCCACCCCCTCAATAGCAGAGCGGCTGAGGCGGTGGGCAGACGCAAGCCCTGCGCTGCTTGAAAAAGCAGCACGGAGCTTGCAGGCAGTCCACCTGCCGCCTCCCCCTCAGGAGAGAGGTGTGGCTCAGGCCTGCTGCAGGCCCCACGGTGTGGCCCCCAGTGCCCCCCACCTCACCTAGCTATGCCTCTGGATTAGGCAGATTCATGGAGGCAAGGGCTGTCGAAGGCTACTAGCCATAAAGGCTGTGCTCTGCCTGAAAAGTTGGAGCCAGCAATGCTTCTGGTTTCTGGAAATCACTCGAGGGGAGAGGGCTCCTGCAGCAGCGTAAGAAGGGGCGTGTGGTGGGTGCGGGAGTTATTTATTCAAAAACACATATTTCTGCCACTTTGTCACCCCCCTCAGTGATGACACCCGAGGCAGCCTGCACCCACCGCACCCTCCCTCCTAGACCACTGGCAGCAGATCCTGATGTAGATCTTCATTTCCTCCTTGTTCCTGGTGCAGATCTTCACTCAACCCTTATTCCCAGGTGGGGAAGTGGGGGTGCCATTTTGTGGTCCTCCTGCACCAGCCTTGTCTTCAGATATTTTGAGGCTACGGTTCTCATCATCCCTGACCGCTGGCTATTCTGGCTGGGGCTGTTGGGAATTCAGCCCCACTATGACTATATAGCAGAGGCACCAGCTTCTGAGGATGATTGAACAAAAAAAAAAAAAAAAAAAAGAAAAAAAAAGAAAAAAAGGCCCCCTCAAAAAAACCCCACCATGGTGGGTCTGCAAGTGCTTCAGCCCCTAGGAGCCAGCACCTATGGTCTACAACTACCTAACTGCATCACTAGGGCTTGGTAGGAATCTGGCTAGCAGAGGAAGCAGGTATATTTTCTCCTGAGTGGGCTTAGAAGGAAGCAGCTAGGGATGAGATGCTCCTCTTGAATGCAAAGAGTTAGGGTTAGAGTCTTTATAGTGTCTTTATAGGGTTAGAGGTTATAGGATAAGGCTCAAACGTGGCTGGGGGTAGAGGGACGCGGGAAGCTGCCATCTACCAAGTCAGACCCTTGTGTCCATCCAGCACATCACTGTTAACACTGAGGGCTCATCCACAGTTACCTTTGCTTTGTGTTTCTAGTTATAGCTCAAGGCTTTCTAGGTCCAGGTCCAAGGGTTCGTTGGTTGGTTGGTTTTTGTTCTGATGCTTTCCCCATGAAAACCTGCTCTTTACCATTGTGGAAAACCCGAATTGCCTTTGGCTCTGATTCAGCGGCAAAGAGCGGGTTTTCCAGGGGAAAGCTGCGGGGCAAAAAGAAAAAGGAAAGTACTCCGACACGGGTGGGAAAGTGCAGATCTTTGCCTAGGAAGTCCAGGGCAAAAGGCAAGTGTTGCAGAGCCCTGAAGAGCAGGGATTCTGCAGGGTTTCGGGCAAGGCGTCTTCCCTGCCCTGCCTGGAGATGTTGGGGATCGAACCTGGGACCTTGCGCGCAGTCACTGCTCTCCTGCTGCGCTGCTGCCATTCCCCATAGGAAGGTAGGAGTGGGAGCCTGACAGAGAAGGGGAGCGTGGAAGAAAGAAACCTGGAACACCTCGCTCCTTGGGATAGGGGAAATGGAGGGGGCTGGTTCTCACGTTTCATTTCCATTTAAAAACAAACAAAAGCAGGTTCCTGTGCCTCCCGGGTGTGGGGAAGGCAAAGGAGCAAGCAAGCAAGCGGGCTGGTGCAGCTTCTCTCTCCCCCAACCGTAGAGACAAAGTGATAAGAGGAAAGCTGGATCTCTTTATTAGGGGGAAGCTGCACCTGGCGACTTTCTGCCTGCAGCGGCGGGGAAGGCGGCGATGCTCAGCAGCACTTTCTGTGCCGGGGGCGGCGAGAGAAGGAGATAGAGGTTTAGGGTTGTGGGTGCTGAGGGTTTGGGGCTACTGTGCAAGTAGGCGGGGGAGTGGGGTTGGGGGTCACTAATCTTAGGCTAAGGGGTCAAGCGGCAAAGAGGTGACTCACTCCTGGATGTCTCTTGAGCTGCCGGGAGAATCTGCCCCTCAGAGGGGCGCCCTTCGCTCCGGGGCCGGGCCGGGCAGTTGCGCTGGCTTCCTCGCCTTCCATCTCCTCGGCTCCGGCGGCTCCACAGCAGCCCAGCGCGTCCCAGCAGCGTCTGCGCCCGCCTCCGGGACCCGCGGGGAGGGCGGGCGGGCGGGCGAGGGAGGCAGGCGCCGGGACCACGGGAGGGAAGTTGGGGGACCTCAGGCAAAACAAGAGCGGGAGGGAGAGGAAAGTTTCTTTTATTCAGCTGGTGGAGGAGGGGGTCTACTTGTGAGGCCAGAGTGTCTGCACGAGACCCTTAATATCAGGTCCTGGGTTCGAGTCCCCTGTTGGGCAAAAGACTCCTGCATTGCAGTGGTAGACAGCCCTATGATTCATTGGGCTGATCAGTTAGTTCCCCAAGGAGAAACTCCCGTGGCGTGGAACAGGGAGCTTAGAAGGTAGAACAGGAGACTCTCAGTCTCAGGGTTGTGGGCCCAAAAGTCCTCCTTGCAGGGGGTTGGACTAGATTACCCTCGCGGTGCCTTCCAATTATATGCTACTTCTAGGGAAACTTGCTTAGACTAGTGAAACCTGGGTAGACTTTTTGCAAAGTAAGAGGAGACAAAAGTTATTGCTTCTTGGTGTGAGCTGGTGGTGTTTCTCCCCTTCCATTCACCTTTTTCTCATTCTCGTTTTTCTTTTCTTTTCTTCCCCCTCCCTTCATTAAATCAGGGTGGGGAGGGGAAGTAATGTTAGACACAACTATATGGCAAGGGGGGGGGGAGAGGCTGGGGAAAGTGTGTGCAGAGTAGGGACCCACTGTGAGAGAAGTTAAACAAAAAACCCTCACCCTTTTTTGCAATATACTTGGGAGCCCCCAGCTTCTTTGGGCCCCTGCCAGTGTTCCACTTTGCTGGCTGTTAGCACCAAGATTGCCAAATGGCCCGAGCTTTGGGGGAGAATAGCTTGCCATGTACCTATGCTGAGTACTCCTGAGATACTGGGCTAAGCAACCTTTGGGAACCTCAAATGGCCTTCCTCTGTCAATATTCTGGTTTCACCTCAGATCGTATAAATCTTTCACCTTTTACTAAAAATGGCCTTCCTCTGTCTCACTAGGCTCTGGGTTCTCCGAGTGCACAAGGATGCCTCCAGCTGCAAGCCTAGAAAGAGGCTGGAGGCTTGGAGCTCACATGAATCACCCACAAGGTTCATCCTGGGCCTAAAAGACTTAACATGTGAATTGATCCTAAAGAGGCACAGAGCTGTTTCTGTGCATCTGGAAGATGCTATCACTGTGTGTGTTGGGGACCACAGCCTGTCAAAATCTATCCAAGCTGCCTACATGGTTCTCAAAATGTCATTGTCTTGAAATTAATTTCCTTGTTTGCTTCCCCCTCCTGAAGGGGAAAAAAGATATAGAAAGACAAAGCACTTTCCTGGGAGATGGACATACATCTCTCCACCATAGAGCCGAGCTACATGTTACACTGATCACACAGCTTGCATGTAGCTTGGCTTGTTGCCTTGTCTGTGCTATGCACAGCCTTCAAGAAATGTACAATTTTTGTGACTGCGTCTTCTCCGTACCCCTTGCAGGGCTGAGCCGGGAATATTTGCCAAGGCCGACAAAATGCACGTCTCTCCACCATATGCCAGCCTGCAATCAATTTATTTTTCATACAAACAAAACACAGGTATGTTTGCTGCTGGGTCCCTACACTTCACACCAGGCGAGGGTGACATTTATAACTGATGGGGCCATCAACCTGCATTGCTTTTACACACACACACACACACACACACACACACACACACACACACAGTGTTTCCCCCTCACTTTCCACCTGGCTTCTTGAATGGAAACAAAACTTTTCCTTCATTAGCAGCAGGCTTGCTGTTGCTAGTAGAGACTGCAGAATCCAGTAGTTAGAGCAGGCAGGGGGCAACTAGGGCAGTTTGCATTCCAACCTTTGGCAAGGGATGGGATGTGGGCTATAAAATGTAATGAGATGAGATGGGAAAGCAGGATCCGCAGCCTTATTTCCTGCTCTTGTAAAAACTAGTGCAGCCTTCTTCCAGCTGGTGCCCTTCAGATGATGCTGGACTCCCAACACCCATCAGCTCTAGCCAGCAAGTCCAATGGTCAGAGATGATGGGCATTGCAGTCAAAAACATATTGCTAGAGTGGTAGTGTGTTTTATGTTGGGTTTTAGGGGGAGCAAAGAAATGAACAATGTGATACCTGGTAATTTCTCCCTAGTTGGCTCAGTCAGAGTGGAAATCTGATTGTTAGAACATAGAGATCCATATTTTCTGCTCCCAGATCTGGATATGTAATGAAATATTTTGGCCAGAGTAGGGTGGGGCAGATTGAGTCAGTTCTAGGTTTGAGGGCAAAGTGTCAGTGGGGCCCAGTATCAGTGGGCCCTGGTGGACTTAGCAGGCTGTGGTGGCGCTACTCCCAAGCAGTGCTAGACAACTGGGTCTAGCCACCCTTTAAATTTCCCACAATGCCCCGGAGTGATGCCAAGACAGGAGCATTGTGGGAAATTAAAAGGGTGGCTTGTAGGGCTGGGCCTGATGCTAGTCTTGGGGCAGGATCATGATTTGCTGGCTTCTGCTTCAAGCTGTCAGAAAACATGGTGAGCAACAACTCCTATGGGGCTGGCTTTGACTTTAGGCAGAGCGAGGTGACCCACCTCAGGAAGAAGATTTTGGGGCATCCAATTGTCAGTTCTTCTGTTTATTTTTATGACCACATGGAACTCTGTTTAGATAAGGCAGCCCCCAAAATATCACAGGCCATCTCTGAACTCCTGGATTCTGAACTCCAGGATGGGAGCCATCTCTGAACTCCAGGATGGGAGCAAAGGACAAAGTCAGAAATGATCACAGCTAGACAGTGAAGTGGCCAGACTGTTCAATTTAGACATGAAAGATGCCTCACATCACATCCCCTTTTCATTCACGAAGCGCACCAGATGTCCTTGAGCAACGCATTGCCACTCAGCCTAATTTAGCTTGTGGATGTGTTGGAAAGCTAAATCATGAAGCACTTTCTAATGTGTAGTGAAAGTGCCATGATCTTTCTATATTGTATTGAGCTTGTGGTGGTGAAGCCTCTGACACTGATTGACTGAGCTAGTGTGATGGCACAGGATGCTCAGGGAATAGCTTGCAATTCAGCTTCTGTGAGGAAAGGAAAAGCTGTCAGTTTGGCTGAGTTGCTGTTGTTGTTTTAAATTACACAAGGGATAACAGGACAGGAAAGAAATCTAGGATATAGCAGAATAAAGGGGCATGGAGCTTAGAGTCAGGGAAGCTGAAGGAAGGCTACGGAACAAGCAATGGACAGAAAAGTGGAACCTATAGAATGAGCAGAGAGAATGAGGCTTGAGGAGAAGGGCAGAGGACACACAGAAGTGAGGGCAAGATAGAGATGGGAGGGTTGTTGTTGTTGTTTAGTCATTTAGTCGTGTCCAACTCTTCGTGACCCCATGGACCAGAGCACACCAGGCACTATATACCTGTTGTCTTTGTCCATGGAGTTTCCTTGGCAGGGATACTGGAGTGGCTTGCCGGTTCCTGCTCCAGGTGGATCACGTTTGGTCAAAACTCTCCACTATGACCTGTCCATCTTGGGTGGCCCTGCACAGCATACCTCATAGCTTCTCTGAGTTATTCAAGCCCCTTCGCCATGGCAAGGCAGTGATCCATGAAGGGGGATGGGAGGGTAGGAGAGAGAAAGAGAAAGTGCTTTGAAGAAACTCCACAGTACTTAATATTTGATGACATATCTATAAAAGCCATTTCCCAGCACCAACATTCTGTTCCACCCTATTCGCCCAATGTTTGTTATACTTCAAAGTGACCAGGAAACTGGATCAGGACTCTGCAGAGAAGAGTAGGCTTAATGTTCAGTTAATTTTATACAGGGCAAAGTAGATGGGATCTTACCAAGAGGGTGTAGTTAAATAGAGGGCAAAGCCAGCTTCTTCCCCCAAACACTGAGATACTGGATGCAGAGACAGCAGGTTTAGCCCTGAGACTTCCCTGTGTTCCTGAAGGCACCCTGCTGCATTCTTACTGCATAAATGAATAGTTGCCTCTTTACCCCTGTTGACAAAAATCAAAGGACACAATGGGTAGCCCAGCCCCACTGCAGCAAACCTGGTTCTTGTACTATATGAGCCGTCATTCTGTGAGCATTTGCACACACTAACCATAATGCTGCCATTTTGCTGCTACTGATGATGATTAGTGTCAAACAAAATAGGCTATATCTGTCAATAATGGAATGTACTGATAAAAAGGTGGAGAAAATTCAGTTATGTGCATTTCCAGGTTCTCATATCAGCCATATATAATTGTGTATTCAGGGCTGGTTCACACATGCACATGTACCGCTTTTGAGGTCCAATGAAATGTGGTTGGATTCCCATTAGCCCCAGCCATAATTGTCAATGGTCAGGGAGGGAGGATGGGAGCCATAATCCAGCAACACCCACAGGGCCACAGAGTCTTCCCTCCTCAACCCAAATCCTCTTCTCTTGCACCCACAGCTGCATCAGAGTTACTTCCCTGTGCCACAAGGAAGTTCCCTGCACTGGCGGAGGAAGAGGAGTGCGGGGGGGAGGGGAAAGCCACGCCCCCAGGATGCGCGCCTGCCCCACCCTGCCTGCTCTCCGCCCCCCTGTGCCAGAGCATGAAGCTCCGCCACTGGTTCCCTGTATGTTTGGACTAGGCTGATCACCTGGCTTTTTTCCAGCCAATTGCCACCCCTCCAAAAGGATGGTCAGATGGTAATGAGTCATGTAATGAGCCCAACCTGTATTCTTGTGCATTGTCACATATACCATAGCTGTATGGGACTACAACAGGAGAGAGCTGTTCCTAAGCCCCTGTGGGTCAGCTAGAAACGGTCCTTGATTAGTGTCATCACTAAGGCTGAGTTCACAATCCTGTTTACTGTGCACTTATTGTGTTTCCAGTGCTGGGCTTTTAATCCATGTTCACAACACATTTTCCAAAAATGCATATGTATATATATGCATATGCATATGTATATATGTATTATAACAATAAGATCCTGCTGTTTTTGCATTGTTTCTCCAACCAGCTTTACAATGATTGAAGTCCTTAAGCCATTCCTAATTCTTCTAATTCTTCTCTATACAAGGTATGAGCACCTCTGCATAGGGTAAAGACATCCTTTCTCCATCAACACCCCCTGATGTGTACACAAAAAGAAATTAATTGCAGCCCTGCTGGTGGGAACAGCTGGGGGGGGGGGGAGGGAGCTGTGAAACACTTCCCCCTCCAAAACCCAAGTTCACCGTGGTCTAAGGTGGTAATGTGAACACCCGCTAGCAGTTACAGGGACATCATCTTGAATTACTATTTAGACAACAGTGATCTGTTTTCATCCTCTGGATAAAAGCCAAATGAATATGTGAACAACTTCCACCAAAAAAGTATTGGCTGTGTGGTGTGTTGCTAGTTGGAAGATAAGAGACTTCTGTCAGGGTGCTTGATCTAGGATGAGTGATTCTCACCTGCAAGCCACTGCATGACTGCTACAGTCAAATTGCGCTGAATATGCATGTGTGAATCCACCCCAAATCTTTCCCCTGTTGCTTTTTTTGGTCTTTGCATCTGTGGCCCAAGGTCACTATTGTCATCCATCCATCCAGATGAATAGAAGGCAGCAGAGGTAAGGAAAGTTACTGTACTTCCTCTTCTCCTTCTGTTTGTCTCATCAGCATTTGATCTCCTTTCTTCTCCCCTCCCCATCCCCTTCTTTTTTGATAAATGACATAATACGCAAATTACATTTAGCCATGCAAATTTTCCTGGCAGTAACAGATGTTGCTGTGCATATGGAAAACAGCTATTTGTATCCATTTACTCTTAACAAAAGATTTGTAGATTGACAGAATGTGTGCCTGAAAGGAGGGCTGTTAAACTATTATATGAGCAAGGAACAGAGGCCTGGTTTGGCTTGAAACGGAGCTTTAATTAGTTTTTTTAATATTCCGTGTAGCGGTTGGATAATATCTCCTAATGGGTATTTAGAATGAGATGAGAGAGATGGGGGGGGGTAGGTAGAAGGCACAGATAACAGAGCAGGAGCATGTGCTGTGCCTGTTCCCATCGTGGGGGCACATCACAGATCATCTGTTAGATGCGCATCACTAGTGGACATGTGCTAGCCAAGGACACTGCGCCAGGCAAGGTCATATTTGGCTCATGCCTAAATGTTGAGTGACGACTTTGTTTCCCTGTCAAAAACCCTAGACTTGGACCCTTCTTTTCCGCTTCTCCTTGTGTCCCTCAAAAACGCCCCTCCCCAAAAAACCTCCCTCTGATTTCTCTGTAACTCTCATGATAGAGTTGGGAGGGGGAGGTTGGTTTACTTGAGGCTGGGAAGGGCTTGCTCAGGTCTAGCTGGGGTGGTAAACCTTTCTGCGGGCTATACTACCCTCAGACTGCCAGGGTGATATATATTCTATATACATAGAAATGTAGCATGTCCAGGAGAGGGCAGGGAGGGTTGTATGGCGGAGCGTTTAATCATGTGGCCCCCATTTATAGCCTGAAGTGGTACATCCCAGATCCAGGTTTAACATCTCATTGAAGGCTTACACAACAGCTACATGTAATATCTCCCTCCCCCATTTTTTTAAAAAAAGATTATGGAGATGCTTCTGTGTTAGGCTGCGAATGGGATTGGAACAGCCATGGAGAGGATTTCCCCTTATGAAAACTGCCCTCCCAAAGCTGCTACTTATCTTCTCTCCCCCGGTGGTGAAGGACTGGGAGGAGGGAAGAGTCATGCTGGGTGAAATACCAGTCCCACCCTCTGCTTTGCCATCACCATAGTCTCCAACAGCCCTGAAAATGTCAGGACTGTCAAAAAAACCCTCAAGCCATCATGGCTTCTCACTATGCCATGCAGAGTCCCTAATTCTGCAAGTGGGGAAAAGGAGTGGGGCAGGGGGAGGAGGAGGAGGCCCGACCCCTCATGGTGGTGCAGTGGGACTCACAGGGAGGGGAGGGGCAGGGGCACCAGGTGCTCCCGCTGTGCTCTTCAGGTGGGACAAGGCAGCAGCATCTCCTACATGCAGGAAGACTTTTGCCTGCATCTCCCTGAGGTACTCCTATCTGCTTGGTCCTGGAGAAGCAGGCCTCCAAGGAGCAGAGGAACTCCCGCAGGCTCCCCAGGCTTGCTGATAGCTTCCTGAAGCCTGGAGAGCGAGACGGGTCGGTGCGCACCGACCCCTCTCGCTCTCCAAGATTCAGCAAAAGCCTGCATTCGCCCCATAGGACGCACACAGATTTCCCCTTCATTTTTGGAGGGGGGAAAGTGCGTCCTATAGGCGAAAAATACGGTATATTGCATGTGGAACCAATATGAGGGCCTCCCAGATATTGGTGGACTCCAACTCCCATCATCACTGAGCATGAGCCATGCCTTCTGGGGAGTCTAGGAGTTCAAACCCAACAGCATCTGTAGGGCATCATGTTGGCTAACCATTGGGTATGTTTGAGATGTTTCACAGCAAGGTTCAAATGCCTGCTCTCAGGTATATGCAAGATTAAGTTGCAAGAAAGCAATGCATTTTGAGAACTTCTTTTGTGGTTGTTTTTTGAATACCTCATAATAACCCAGGGTGCTTTGGGTGGGATTCATACACATACTGGCCAATTCAGGTTGTGCATTTATCATTGATTGGAAGGTTTTGTGCAATAAACCTGCTTCTCCCAAAAGCCTGGGCTTCTTGCAATAAGGAAAGTAATGGGTAAATGCACTGAAAGGCATAGGATAATGTTCGCGTGACACATCATCATCTAACCTCTCTGCAAACATCTGAATGTTCATTACATAGCTGGTGGCGTGCAATCGTTCTGCAAACCGATCGAGTTGGATGCTCTGCAAACAGGTTGTCTGATAGTGCCCCCAGACATATAGATACTCCTGAGGAATTAATGGTGTGGGGAGTCAGTAGCACTGAAGACCCACCCTCTCTCAGTGACGCTTCCTCTAGCTAGTATGCTACTTTCTCTGCTGTGAACTGTCCTGAGATATTTGGGTGGTGAAGGGTGGTATACAAATTTAAGAATTAAAAAAAAAAAATCTCTGAGCTGCTTGTTGGGAGGTGTGTGAGTGTATGTGGGGTGGGACAACTGCAGGAGAAAGGCAGGCAAGTTTTTAGCCTTTTCCAGTTGTGACCTCCCTAATGACCACATTGAAAAGGGCATCTCTCAGAAGAAAAGCCTGTTTCCTGGGACAGAGGTGGGGAGGCAACTGGGAAAACTGAAAGTCTAACTGGAAAAGATTGGTGGTCACCTGCCAGTGCCTTGGATTTCTACCCCACAGCTGTTCTAATGATAAGAATAATAACCATAAAGCCTTTGCATGGTCCCTCCATGGAGGCAGGTGGCATTCTGTGGCAGGGTCTTCTCTGTTGTGGCTCCAGCTTTGGAATCCTTTCTGAGGGAAGTTCCCCTGGTACCAGTTCTGCTTTTTTTGTAACGCCAGGTTACAAAACCTTTCTATTGGCCAAGGCTTTTTGGTGTGCTTCATCCCCAGATGAAAGTTGAGATTCGCAAGAAACCAAATTCAGCCATTATGCTTTGTTCATACATACAGGATTGTGGATGACCGATCACTCTACCACTATCATGTTTTCTATGCATGGCAGTTCTCTGGTGCACATGGAATGACAGACACAATCATTGAAAGAAAAGAGAATGTGGTTGAGGTTAGAATGTGTCCACCCCCGATACCGTTTTTCATGCTTCTCCCCATGATTCACTATGGTTCCTCCCCAGCCATTTAAATCATGGACTCCCTCATCTGTCTTTCCATTGTGATTCGAATCTCTTTATTAAATCTGATGCCAGTGCTGGCTCACTTTTGCGAATGGTGTCCATTTCAACCCACTGTCCCTGCTTAACTAAAAATGAGAGCCACTGCAAGTCACACCCTCTAGACAGGGTGCCTGAGAGCTGGTTGGTCATCTATTGCTATGGGAAAGGCACTCTGTACACGCTCAAATGCAGTCTCTTCCTTGTTGAATCACATATCCCAAAGATGAATGATGGTACAAACAGGTCCTGAAGCAAAGCCCTGGATGACCCTGGGTTCAAAATGAACCATGTCCACGTGTCTCCCATGCCCAGTTATTCAATTCCTCTGCTTCCTGAATTCTGGACTGGTTCATACCTGCATGTTTCACCATTCAGTTTCTCTGTACCTTTAGTGTCCACTGTGCAGCTGAATGTGTGGACTGACTCCATTTTTAAAAAAGCATTAGGGGAGGAAGTTGACTCTTACTCAGTCCATTGGTCCATTTAGCTCAGGACTGTCTACACTAAGGGGAAGCAGCTCTCGAACCCTACCTGGCTGGAGATACAAGGGACTGAGCCAGGGACCTTCTGCATGTAGAGCAGGTGCTTCACCACTGAGCTATGGTCCTTCCCTACTGTCTATGGTGTTAGATCTGTGATGGGCTATTCACACATGCAAGTAATTTCCGGATGTTGCAGCTGTCGTCTGGCAGCCAGTATGCATGTGGGAAACAGGTCTGTCATTTCACTACGGACCCTGCCTCTCCTTTCCCTTCCCTTCCCTGCAGACCCTGAATATCTCAGCCTGCAACTCCCCCCTTCCACCATTATTCCAGCTCTGCCCACATTCCCCCCATCTGTATTTATAGCCCCCAGCAACCCGCCCCCCATCCTTCTGTCTTCCCGCAGCCTTCCCCCTGCATGTGCTGTTATGCTGATGCGCCTCCAACCTGACCTCATTTCTTCCAGCAAGTCTAAAAAGGACAAAGGGGAGAACTTCTTGGATGTGCATGGAAATAAATAAACAAAAACTTGAATCCCAGCCAGCAGCGCCGTGTAGAGCCCTTTGTTGATATAATTAGAGTTTTGAAATAGAATTGATCAAGTGCCACTCCCAAAGACAAATTGCATCCTTTCTTCCCCCGACGCAGCTCCCGCGCTGCAGAGACTGGGCTTTAGCAATCATCAGAGTGCAGAGCAATCTTTCCTTTTACTTGAAAAAACATGATGGGCAATATATCGGGGGTGGGGATGAGGTGCATATATCTTTGCTCTGGCGGGTGTACTTGCCAACTGCGGGGGCTCGTATAACTTCCCCAGGTGCTGTGGAGCTCTTCCTAATTGATTGGCTGAAAATATATACACCTTTGGGGGATGGAGTGGAGTCCTGGGGAAGGGGGAGCATTAATATCCCCCTTGTTTTGTGTATGTGCATGTGTAAAAAGCAAAGCTTGTGCAAAGCAGGGCGTGGAGCTCCTCCCACCCCCAGTGCATTTATTCGGTTCTGGAATGAGTTTTGATTTCTTGTTCTTGCTTATTTGGTTTTATTTATTATAACATGTATAACTTTTCATCCAAGGGGCTCAGGTTGGCATGCTTTGTTCCCCTCCCTTCCCATTTTCTTCTCACAACAACCCTGTGAGGTAGGTTAGGCTGAGAGAAAGAGAGCAGCTCAAGGTCACCCTGTGAGCATGGTGGCCGAGTGGGGATTGGAATCTTGGTCTCCCAGGCCCTGGTCTGATGCACCATCCACTGTGCCACACTGGTTATATGGTATAGGGGCTTTCCTTCCTAGGAGTAAAGGTTAGTTAACCAGTCTGCTTCCCAGTAGTGTCCCATTCATAGCAGTTCACCCATAAATCTGTTCGGTCAATCAATCTATGATTTTAAAATTTTGTGTTTAAATATACATTTCTACATTTCTCAAAATATTTAAATAACAAAACCCAAAACTTATTCTGTTGCAGTTTTTGAGCAACAGAATATGCATTTTTAAGAATGTGTTTTTGGCAGAGAAGTGCATCAGAACTGTAAAAATGTTGCCTGACAACTAAATTCTGGGTCAATTAGTATCAGGTTTTTTGGGGCGGGGGGGGGGACCCTCCCAAATTGTTCCTTTGGGGACATTTGCACAGAGGCTAACACTACTATTTCTTGTGAATGGGAGTAAGAATCTCTAAGAAAATTCCTCAACACTTCCCTCCAGGGACCATTGTAGGATCAGCAAGGGGCTGCACACTCTGCATGGCTTTTAGAATCATAGAATCATAGAATCATAGAGTTGGAAGAGACCACAAGGGCCATCGAGTCCAACCCCCTGCCAAGCAGGAAACACCATCAGAGCATTCCTGACATATGGTTGTCAAGCCTCTGCTTAAAAACCTCCAAAGAAGGAGACTCCACCACACTCCTTGGCAGCAAATTCCACTGTCGAACAGCTCTTACTGTCAGGAAGCTCTTCCTAATGTTTAGGTGGAATCTTCTTTCTTGTAGTTTGGAACCATTGCTCCGTGTCCGCTTCTCTGGAGCAGCAGAAAACAACCTTTCTCCCTCCTCTATGTGACATCCTTTTATATATTTGAACATGGCTATCATATCACCCCTTAACCTCCTCTTCTCCAGGCTAAACATGCCCAGGTCCCTTAGCCGTTCCTCATAAGGCATCGTTTCCAGGCCTTTGACCATTTTGGTTGCCCTCCTCTGGACACGTTCCAGTTTGTCAGTGTCCTTCTTGAACTGTGGTGCCCAGAACTGGACACAGTACTCCAGGTGAGGTCTGACCAGAGCAGAATACAGTGGCACTATTACTTCCCTTGATCTAGATGCTATACTCCTATTGATGCAGCCCAGAATTGCATTGGCTTTTTTAGCTGCCGCGTCACACTGTTGGCTCATGTCAAGTTTGTGGTCAACGAAGACTCCTAGATCCTTTTCACATGTACTGCTCTCAAGCCAGAGGGCATCCCTGAGCTGAATGCATCTGTCTTGGCGGAGAGGCACCCTGCCTGCCAGGGCTGCAACTGTGCTCTTGTACAGCTTCCATTCATTTCAACACGGCTTATGCAAAAGAACTATCCAGATAACAGTGTGCATTACTTCCCTTTCTTCCAAGGTGCACCAAACCTGCCATATGACAGAATTCCTGCATCTTGCCTCTTGGTAGGGATGGTTCTGCTGTTTAAATCATCATCATCATCAACAACAACACCACACATACACAAAAGCCAGTAGACTTGTATATGTTTATTACAATGATTCCAGAATTTATGATAACTGTGGTATGCACCCCCCTCCCCAAATTAAAACTGGAGAAGCACTTTATTTGTCCCTTGTAGGGAGTGGGATATTTTGCAGCCTCTATGAGTAACATTTTAACGATTCTCAGTTGCTATAAGAATCACCATTCTGGGCACAGTAATAAACGCCAACTTCAACTCCTTGAAAGATTCCATCAATGGTGTCTCTGAAAAATTTTACACATCACTTGGGAAGACAGGCGAACTAATGTCAGTGTACTGGAAGAAGCAAAGATCACAAGTGTCAAAGCAATGATTCTTCAACATCAACTTTGTTGGACTGGTCATGTGGTTTGTGTGGGAATGTTCTGGGGTGCAGGAGAGGATATATTGACTAATTATATCCTTATCCAACTTGTACTAACAAGTTCCCAAAATATCAGCAGAGTTTATAGACATTCCCCTTTAAGTTCGCAACGGTAACGCTTGCACAGGTTCGCTAGAACCTCTATAATAATTACTCTGGTAATTTCCCCTTTGTTCCCTCTTAAAATACAAGACACGACACAGTCTTTATAAAAGTATAAAAGAGTTTACTCACGTTCTGTTCACAATATGATCCCAGAAGGTAGGCAGGCTTAAAAAGGTTACATGCACTTAGAATCTATCTTGTAGCAAGATAGTACTGTCCTCTCTTGGCTGGGAGCCAAGAGGGCATGTTGCTCCTTCAGAAGATGAAGATGGCAGAGAGGCAAGAGGCAAGAGGCAAGAGGCAAGAGTGGCTGCCTGCCCTGTGCTTTTATCATTACCTGCACAGGTGAGGCCACACCCACCTCTGGTCACATGCGGAGGAAGTCCGTCCCCAGGAAGTTTACCTGCTTGCTGGACAGACATCCCTCCCCATGTTCTAACATGTACACTCTAGGAATGTTGTCATTGACTGCTCCTGTGTTTACATCCCACATACCCCTTCTCAGGCAATACAACATTATACAAAACATAAACAACTTTATTCAACCACCCAGAGTCCCAGCTTGACACGTAGATTCTGGAAACTCTCTCTTGGTAGGGGTTTCGTCAGGATGTCAGCAGTCATCTCTTGGGTGCTGCAGTAGGATAGTTCCACAAGTCCATCCTGGATCATCTGGCGTATGTAGTGGTATTTAACCCCAATGTGTTTTGTTCTGGCCAGGAACTTCTCACTCTGCGTCAGCTTCAGGCAACTTTGATTGTCCTCTAGCAAGCTGACAGGCCCTTTTCTCACCAACCCAAAGTCCTTTATGAGTTGATCAAGCCAGGCGATCTCTCTGCAGGCTTCTGTTGCTGCAACGTATTCTGATTCTGTGGAAGATAATGCTACACAGCTCTGTTTATAACTGCCCCATGAAACAGGTCCATCACCAAACATGAAAACATGACCACTTGTTGATTTATAATCAGCATTATCCCCAGCCCAATCCGCATCAGTATACCCAACCAACTTAGGGTCTCTGACGGCTGGTAACCTTAATTTACAATTCATGGTACCCTTCAAATATCGCACCACCCTCTTTACACCTGCCCAATCATGCTCAGTGGGAGAATTCACTTTTCTGCTAAGAATCCCCACAGCATTTGCTAAGTCAGGTCTACATGTGGTAACTAAATACAAAAGTTTACCAATTGCCGACCTGTAGTCATTGTTGTCTGGCAACTGCTTCGAATCCTGCTGATTCTTCAGGAAGTCAGTAGCCATCGGTGTAGCAACTGGATGTGCGTCTTGCATCTGCATGTGCTCAATCAGCTCGTGGATCTTCTGTCTTTGGCTGAGAAGAAATGAGCCGTCCTCTTCTCTTTCCACCTGGATCCCGAGGTAGTACTGGACATCTCCTAGCTCCTTGACCTCCACCTCTTTGCTAAGGTGTTTTACTATCTGTGTATAGTCTTTCTCACTTGCTGTGGCAATAATCAGGTCATCAACAAATGCTAAGATATATGAGAATTGTCCATTATTTGACTTACTGTACAAGCACTTGTCAGCGTCGCCTTGCTTGTACCCAAGTTGCGTCAGCATTTTATGCAACTTCTGGTTCCAGGCTCTAGCAGCCTGTTTAAGTCCATAAAGTCCTTTCTGCAGTTTGCACACTAAATGTGCCTCATGTGGTTTCACAAAACCTTTGGGCTGTTTCATATAGATTTCTTCAGAAATCTGCCCATGTAGAAAAGCGGTAGCAATGTCTATGTGTTTCACTCTCATTTTCTTGGAGGCTGCAATGCTTAGAAGCATTCTTACGCTGCTGTACCTCACGGTGCAAAAACTTCATCATAATCTTCACCAAAACGCTGTGAAAATCCCTGTGCTACAAGTCTAGCTTTGTAGCGCTGCACTTCTCCTTCTGACCCCTTCTTAACCTTGAAAACCCATTTACTGCCAATGGCCTTCTTACCGGGAGGCAGCTCAGTGAGTGTCCAGGTCTTGTTCTGATGCAGTGCATCCATCTCCTCCTGCGCGGCCTTTCTCCAGAGACTGGCTTCTGCAGCTGGCATCTCCTGTATCTCTTCCCAAGTGGAAGGTTCCTGTGGAAACGCCGACCCTGCAAAGTAGGACAACCGTAATGGTGGGACACCTTTGTTGGTTCTGGACGAGCGCCTGACCTCTGGTTCTGCGACCGCATCAGCTTCCTCATCCTCCTCCAACGCAGGCATGTCCCCATCTGAGTCCTCATCTTCGTCTCTGGTGCCGCCAGGGTTCTGGTCCTCTGGTGCATCGCCTGTAGGGGGCGCTGTAACACTCGAAGGTAGATTAGTACTTTGTGGGGTCTCAAAAGGGAAATATACAAATTCTTGAGTCCTTTCTGACTCATCGGAAGAATCCACAACAGTGTTCTTAGTGTCTACTTTTCCATATTCATCAAAATAAACCGCATGGTATGCATTTGTCTTACCAGTTTGTAAGTCCATAATTCTATATCCTTTGCCTCCAGAGGCGTATCCCACCAGGATACCTGCTTTTGCCCTGGAGTCAAGCTTGTGTCTGTGTTCCTTGGGCACGTGGAAGTAACACGGACTTCCAAACACACGTATGTGCGACAGATTGGGAGCTTTCCCATGCCAAAGTTCAAATGGTGTGCGCTCTGCACCTTTAGTTGGCAGTCTATTCTGCAAATACACCGACGTGTATACTCCTTCGGCCCACAGCTTCTGTGGCAAACATGCATCCTTTAGCATGCACCTTGTCATGTCCATAATGGACCTAAACTTTCTCTCAGCTATGGCATTCTGCTGTGGTGTGTAAGGAATTGTGGTTACGTGTGCAATTCCTTCCTTGGCCAGGAGAGCCTGCATTTCATTTGAGCAGTACTCACCTCCATTGTCGCTCATTAACACAGCTGGAGCTCTCTGGAATTTGTTCTTGACCATGGCAATGTATTCCTGGAGCTTGTCCACTGTCTCACTCTTCTCTTTGAGGAAATACACAACACAAAATCTTGAAAAGTCATCCAGAAATATTAAAATATATCTATTCTTTCCCAGTGAGGGAACACTCATGGGTCCACATATGTCAGTGTGCACTATGTCAAGCACTTTGTTGCTTCTTTGTTCTGCACAACATGGAAATGAAGGTTTTACAGCCTTCTCAGTAATACAGCTTATGCACTTTGCTGGAGCTTTGTTGCTCTGCTTTACCTGCAAGCCTCTTACAAGATCTCTTTTCCGTAGATCCAGAATGACGTTGGTGTCTCTATGTCCAAGCCTTCTGTGCCATAGGTCCAGATCTGCTTCATCCTTCTGGCTGGAATGTGCCACTTTTGCAGACTGATTCTCTGAAAGATCAAGCTCATATACACCATTGATTAGCTCTGCTTGAGCAAACACTTTGCCATTTCTAGTCACCTTGCATTCTCCATTTCCAAATGTGATCTGGAAACCTTTCTTGTCCAAAGTGGACACGCTGATTAAATTGCAGCTCAGCTCTGGTACATACAAAACTCTAGAGATTGTGTTCTCAATGCATTCATTATTTATATTGCATTTCAGCCTCATGGAACCTGCACCTTTTGCTTTAACAATGTTGCCATCTGCAATCTCAATTTCAGATCCTTCTTCATCATTTATCTCATTAAAATAGTCCTTTTTATATGAAAAATGTGAGCTGGCACCTGAATCAATTATCCATTTATTACGTCTATTTTCACGATTCTGGACAGTTAAATTCCTTTCTTGCAGTAGCCATGTGCATTCACATTTCCCCTTCTTTTCTCCTTTTGGCTGAAAGGGGTGGGGTTTCTTGGCTTTAGGAGCCTTGCAATTCTTTGCAATGTGTCCTTCTTTGTTACAATTGAAACAAATCACTTTCTTAGGCATCTCTTTGGACTTTGTACATTGCCTAGATGCATAACTGCTGTCCTTGCTTCTAGCATTTCTCACTGGAGATTCAGCTCTATCTCTGCATTCTTCTTTTAAATAACCAATCAAGTCTTTAAAAGTCAGACCTTGTCTATGATCCATCAAACTTACAAATGCGCTAAAGCGTGGTCCAAGTGATGACAACAAAAATGCTATCTTTGTATCTTCATCAAAAGCTTTGGGAGTCAAATCAATTCTCTGAATAATCTCAGTGAACTTGTTGATGTGCTCTGTGAATTCCTCTTTTGAATTCATCCTCACTCTGGTTAATTTACACACCAGGTTTCTGAAGCAGTTTATGCTAGATTCTCCATACACGCGCTCAATATCTCTTAAGATTTGAGATGCATCATCTGTACTACTTATTAATGATAGCTGCTCATCACGAAGTCCACTCAAAATTATGTGTCTAGCTTCGCTGTTCATGCGTTTCCAAGCACTTATCTTGGCTAAAGCTTCCTCAGACGATCCCGTAGGTTGAGGGTTTAAAGCTTCCAAAATGTGCTTATAATCTAAACATGCTATCAAGCGCTGCTTCCAGTGTATGAAATTGTGTTCATTCAGCACAGGCATTCCTAGCTTTGCATCACTATCAAAAGCTGCTCTAGCCATCTTAAAATCCAAAAATTTGAAAATTCTTCAAAATTTCAAAATTTCTCAAAATTTTAAAATAAAAATCTCAAAAATCTCAAAATTCAAAACAATTCTTCACTGCCTTGGGTCACTGTGAACTCTGAGGGAAGGGGGGGGTTGCTTAATCCCCACTGCACAATGGAACAAAGGACCATGTGCTTACCAGGAAGTTAACTCAGAAAAATACTACTCAATTCAAAATCACAATCCAACGCAATCCTTCAAAAATACGCAGAAATATGCAATACTGGGCCCAATAACCCTTTGTGGGAATGTTCTGGGGTGCAGGAGAGGATATATTGACTAATTATATCCTTATCCAACTTGTACTAACAAGTTCCCAAAATATCAGCAGAGTTTATAGACATTCCCCTTTAAGTTCGCAACGGTAACGCTTGCACAGGTTCGCTAGAACCTCTATAATAATTACTCTGGTAATTTCCCCTTTGTTCCCTCTTAAAATACAAGACACGACACAGTCTTTATAAAAGTATAAAAGAGTTTACTCACGTTCTGTTCACAATATGATCCCAGAAGGTAGGCAGGCTTAAAAAGGTTACATGCACTTAGAATCTATCTTGTAGCAAGATAGTACTGTCCTCTCTTGGCTGGGAGCCAAGAGGGCATGTTGCTCCTTCAGAAGATGAAGATGGCAGAGAGGCAAGAGGCAAGAGGCAAGAGGCAAGAGTGGCTGCCTGCCCTGTGCTTTTATCATTACCTGCACAGGTGAGGCCACACCCACCTCTGGTCACATGCGGAGGAAGTCCGTCCCCAGGAAGTTTACCTGCTTGCTGGACAGACATCCCTCCCCATGTTCTAACATGTACACTCTAGGAATGTTGTCATTGACTGCTCCTGTGTTTACATCCCACAGTTTGGGTGCCTGATTATTGTCTTCCAAAGCAACTACTCGATTCCCAGCTCAAGAATGGAAAGCAAAATACTGGTCAACATCAAAAGAGGTTTAAAGAGTCTCTCAAGGCAAATATATATATATGTGTGTGTGTAACATAAGCACTGATAACTGGGGAACACCAGTCTGCGAACATTCCAACTGGAGAAGAGCCATTACCAGGGGTGTCATGGACTTTTAAGAAGCCTGAGCTCCAGCCAAGGAGGAGAAACGAGCTAGGAGGAAGGCATGTTTGACAAACCCTCACTGTGATCAACTCCCGCCCAGAAACCTATGTTCCCACTGTGGAAGGATGTTTGGATCCAGAGTTTGCTCCACAGTCACTTACGGACTCACTGTTAAGACCGTGTTCATGGAAGACAAACTTACTCAGCTATGATTGATTGCCAAAGAAGAAAGAGACATAGGGAACTGCCTTATGCAGAGTTGGACCACTGGACCATTTAGCCTAGTGTTATCTGTCCTAACTGGCAAGGACTCTCCATTGCTTCTGACGGCAGCCTTTCTCAGCCCTGTGTGGACATGCTGCAGATCAGACCTGGGGCTTTCCACATGCAAAGCATGAGCCAAGAAATGAATTATCCAGCTTCAGTGGAGGCTGATGGGAAGCAAGCAAAACAAGAACAATGAATCACACAGAGACACAGCAGGCAGCATCCAAAGCAGATTAGTGTACTGAGATCACAAGAGCCTATAACGACTTAATGAGTTCATTTTTCATGGCACACTAACAGTTCTCCCAGATCTGGAAACAACTCTTCCATAATAACAAACTTGATTCATAAACTATTGGGGAACCATAACCAAGAGTACTGCACAGATGTTTCTTTTGATTTTCATCCATCTAATCAATTCGTTTATGAGACCCATTTGTGCTCGGCCTGCCTCCTATCAGCCATCTGTATGTTTATTTTGCTCAGGACCCTCCCAAAATGGCAGTCGCACACTGTACAATCTGCTTGCTCCAAGTGGAACCTTTGATAAGGTTTGCTATTTCCCCGCCACAATAGTTTGCAATAATTTCCCATGCTGTTGTGCAGGAGAATTATTTTCTTGGGGGTGGAGGGGAGAGGTAACCTTTTTATACAAGCATCTCTGCCCTTAAACATTTTACTTAGACACAAGCCACACACCCTTAATCATATACGGTACCAGACACCCCCCCCCATTTGTCTACCCTTCCAAACTACTTGGCTGGGAATCAATCCCTGTACATGAGGGCCTGGCAAAATCCACGCATTCATTCACCATATCAGATAAGTTCCCCCTGCCATTCCAGGTGAGCTTTGATATGAAAGGTGATGTCAGTGATTCAGGCAAGTCTTTGGTTAGAGCTGGGCTTCATCCTGGTGATAAGTGTGGGGCAGTAGCATTGATGGAGATATTGAAACTGTCCCTGTAAATTGTGAGAAGCTCAGACAATTTATTCCAGAGAGGGGATCAAGGGAAGAAAGAGGACTGTGTAGTTTAGGGATAAAAGGAGTGGCTGAATATCAGCATACTTTCATCTAGGTGCTTCAAGGGGTGATTTATAATGGAGAGCGGTACCTGTGTGGGATATAATTGCTGTATCATTAAACTAGGACAGGGGTTGAGAACCAATGGCCCCCCACAAGCTCCCATGAGCCCCAGCCAGCACAGCCAGTGTAGGATTTAGGGGTTCCCCTGTGCAGGGCACTGAGCCAAGAGGGCGCAGCAATAGTAACAGCAAAACCTAGATTTATATGGGTACCAACTCAGAGTTAGGCCCATTGAGAGCATCCATAAAAAACAATGGTACCAAAAGGAATTATTGTGAGAATAAAAAATATTTGTGGGGGTGGGCAAATATTGTCCTCAAGGCTTCATAGTACCAAAGTCCACCTCTGATGGCTGACAATGAAGGGTGATGGGAGTTGTAGCCTAGCAACCTCCACTGGGCTACAGGTTCTTCCTCCTTGAACTAGGGGTAGGATTGTATCGGAAGTAGACAGGGATCTTATAAAGGCAAGGAGGGAGTCCAACTTGTGCAAGCTTTCCCGCCTTTTTGAATGGGAAGGGTTGGAAGTACCATGTTTACTTGAGTCTAATGCACCATTGAATCTAATGTGCACCTCAATTTTCAGAACCTTGAAACCAAAAGAAGTACCGTATTTTTTGCTCTATAAGACTCACTTTTTCCCTCCTAAAAAGTAAGGGGAAATGTGTATGCGTGTTATGGAGCAAATGCAGGCTGCACAGCTATCCCAGAAGCCAGAACAGCAAGAGGGATTGCGGCTTTCACTGCGCAGCGATCCCTCTTGCTGTTCTGGCTTCTGAGATTCAGAATATTTTTTTCCTTGTTTTCCTCCTCCAAAAACTAGGTGCGTCTTGTGGTCTGGTGCGTCTTATAGAGCGAAAAATACGGTATTTGCTGGCGAATGTAAATGTGCCATCGAATCTAATGCACACCTTACTTTTTGCAACAAAAAAGGTGAGCATTAGATTTGAGTAAATACGGTGTATACACACAGTTCATAGGATTGCCAGATCCCTTGAGGATGCAGTTTGTAGGATGGAGAGCCACTCCTTTGAGGGCTTCAAAGCACATAATGGTTTCTTCCCTGTTCATTGGTTTTTCTAGCCCAGACATGCATGAGCTCTGCTTGAGTAAACTTTTTTGCTTAAGGTCACATTCACAGGAGCACATGGTGCAGATTATCTACCCCTTATAATCTTTAAATGCCCTGTTGAAATTAGAGTTGGGTTGTTAGAAGAGTATATTCTACACACTCCCTCTCAAAGCACGGGTGAAACAGAGATTCTAATATCCATTTGTGTGTTTGTGAATAAGAGTTTGGAGGTTATCAGAATGATTGAGTGCAACTTTATTGCATTAGCCACAGGCTAAAGCAATTTGCCAAGTTTTTTAAAAAATACTGAAGATAAACATAAAAAGTAAAATAGAACATCCATATGAAATCCACAGATCTTATGCCCAAATAGTAAGTAATCATATATAACTAAATAGTCCACTAAAATAAACTTAATGAACCCTAGACAGAAAAACACATAAGGGGCACAATCCAAGCAAACTTTAATAGCACATTCCATTTCATGTTTACTCAGAGGTAAACCCTAGTATTCATAAACCTGCAGTCTTTTTGCTATGTTGTGCTTTGATCATTTTAGGCAGCCCAGGACCTCCAAACATTCTGCTCAGGCTTGTGTTTCAGAGAGGTCACTTCGGTGATGTGGTCCAAATGAAAGCAGGGCAATATGTTTGGCACCAGCTTGGCTGCAGGAGTTGCCGGAAGGAGGCGTACAAGACTACAATTTCTATAGAATGGAAAGCCATCTCATCATAGTGGGGAAGACTGTGATCAGGTGAGCTGTGTGCTTGCTCAGTCTGCTGTCCAGGTGCTAACTAACCATTTGAGGCAACTTCAAGGCTCCTGTTCTCCCTTCTTAGGGTTCTTTTATCTTTAAACCAGATTTGGACCAGGTACCCCCTCAAACAGAAGACTGCCAATAGCTATAGGGCATAAAGGTAAAGGTAAAGGTACCCCTGCCCGTATGGGCCAGTCGTGTCCGACTCTAGGGTTGTGCGCCCATCTCGCTCAAGAGGCCGGGGGCCAGCGCTGTCCGGAGACACTTCCGGGTCACGTGGCCAGTGTGACGAAGCTGCTCTGGCGAGCCAGCACCAGCGCAGCACACGGAAATGCCGTTTACCTTCCCGCTATAAAGCGGTACCTATTTATCTACTTGCACTTTGACGTGCTTTCGAACTGCTAGGTGGGCAGGGGCTGGGACCGAAAGACGGGAGCTCACCCCGCCGTGGGGATTTCAACCGCCAACCATGCGATCGGCAAGCCCTAGGCTCTGAGGTTTTACCCACAGCGCCACCCGCATCCCTGCTATAGGGCATATTAGCATTCTAAGCAAGGCAAGTGGGAGCAAAAGCCACAAACTTGCCACTAAGGAGCTCTGAAACATGTGAAGAGGGGTTCAACGTATGCAAGGGGGCTACTGTAGTAGAAAGAACCCTTAGACCAGGCGTAAGGGGTTGTTATATGGAATTCCTCTCTCTCCTCTGCCAAATGGCATGCACAGAAGAACAGGTGTGCCACACAGTGGTAGCAGAGAAGCACAGGTGCAGCAACTTGGGATAGCTTCTGGTACACCCAGGGCCAGCAGGAGAAGACAGATTTTCCAAGCTGCTGCATCTCAATCCGGACCATCGTGACCATTTATTAATTTGCAGCTCAATACAAATCCCATGTTGACTTGAATGAACTCAGTATTTCTTTCCATCACATACCAGGCAGCTGGGAGCCATTCATGCAAACGTCTTTTTCTCTGGGTGTGTGGTGATGGACTTTGATTCCTATTTGATGCAAGGTCACCTATTGACTCCAGTAGTTTTGATTTCATTTAAAAAAACAAACTAATCAAAAGTGAGTTTGATGCTAGTAACGTATCCTTTTTGAAAACACACACACGAGAACCACGTGAAATTGAGTGGAATCCAGCAAAGCTTTCAAAAGGGCATGAATGCTAATGGAAGAAGGACCTGCATACCTGTTGGCTAACTGAATGAAGGCCAGGGCGCTATGCTGAAACATATTTTACAGACACCCGACTTTAGACGTTGTTATTGGAAGGCATGCTAATAGGAAATCTGCACCTGATCACAATCTTCCCCACGCTGACAAAGGAATAAGGATGGGGTGCAGCATAGTTTCTGAAGCTGGGAGAACTTAAATCAGGGGGAACCAACATGATGCCCTCTAGAGGTTCATGGAATCATAGAATCTTAGAGTTGGAAGGGACCAACCCTCTGCAATGCAAGAATCTCAACTAACACATCCTTGACAGACAGCCATCCAACCTCTGCTTAAAAACCTTCAAGGAAGGAGAGTCCACAACCTCCCAAGGTAGTCCGTTACACTGTCACACAGCTCTTAACATCAGAAAGTTTTTCCTGATGTTGCTGGACTACAGCTCCAATGTCTGTACACTAATGCGCAAAGCATGGGAAATAAACAAGATGAGCTTGAGCTCTTGGTACAGCAAACTAAATATGACATAATAGGCATCACTGAAACCTGGTGGGATAAGTCCCACGATTGGAATGTAATAATGGAGAGATACAATCTATTTCAGAGAAACAGACCAGACAAGAAAGGAGGAGGAATGGCGTTATATGTCAGGGATGTGTATACCTGTGAAGAGATCCAAGATTTAGAACCTCAAAGCCAAAGTGAGAGCATTTGGGTCAAAATTAAGGGAGAGAAGAATAACAGGGACCTCATTGTGGGAGTTTACTATAGATCCCCAAGCCAAACGGAGGACATAGATGATGCCTTCCTGGAACAGATGGCCAAGCATGCAAAAGGAAGAGAGATAGTAGTAATGGGGGACTTCAATTACCCGGATATTTGCTGGATGTCAAACTCAGCCAAGAGCATAAGGTCAAACAGATTCCTCACTGGCCTTGCAGACAACTTCGTTGTCCAGAAAGTGGGAGAAGCAACAAGAGGAACAGCCATTTTAGATCTGGTCCTAACCAATGTTGATGACCTGGTTAGTGGGGTAGAAGTGGAAGGATCATTAGGCGCGAGTGATCATGCTCTTCTGAAGTTTACTATACAGCGGAAAGGAGCAGCCAAGCATACTAGGACTCAATTTCTTGACTTTAAGAAAGCCGACTTCATAAAACTTAGGGAAGTGCTGGGTGAGATCCCATGGACAGTAATACTAAAAGGAAAGGGAGTTCATGATGGCTGGGAGTTTGTTAAGAGGGAGATAGTAAAAGCACAGCTTCAGGCAATACCAATGAGACGGAAGCATGGAAGGTGCCTAAAGAAGCCAGGGTGGCTATCTAAAGAACTTTTAACTGAGTTAAGATTAAAAAAGATGTGTAGAAAAATTGGAAAAGGGGGGAAACCACCAAAGAGGAATTCAAACAAATAGCCAGCACGTGTAGACACAAAGTCAGAAAAGCTAAAGCACAGTGTGATGGGATGATGAGCTGCTTGTGCGTAAAAGCTTAGTCCCTCAGAGTTTGCTCAGTTTAGCAAAGCTCTGTCTTTAGCGGAGCCCTTAAGCATGGCTCCGTCAATCGCTGGCAGAATCCGACAGTGGGCGTTTACGGAATTTACTCCAGCATAAAAGCTCCTTGACGGAAACGCGTCGTCTGGATTCACGGCGCGACAGTTTCCGGCGAGGAGTGGGTGTACCTATGGGAGGTCCTGAGACTTCTCCGCTGTTATCGCTAGAAGACTCCCTGAGCCATTCCTTCGCCTCCCTCTCTCTCTGATCTCCCATTCTCCCCCTGCTGGTGCCTTCCTCCGCTGCTGAGTCTCTCCTGACTTCTGAGAGCCCCTCCACCTCCTGTCTTTCCGATGGCAGTTCCCTGACACACAGAATGAACTCAGGCTTGCTAGAGAGGTTAAAAGCAACAAAAAAGGCTTTTATGGGTATGTTCGTAGCAAAAGGAAGAAGAAAGAAACAGTGGGGTCACTCAGAGGAGAAGATGGTGAAATGCAAACAGGGGACACAGAAAGGGCTGAACTCCTCAATGCCTTCTTTGCCTCAGTCTTCTCCGATAAAGAAAACAATGCCCGACCTGAAGAATTTGGAGCAAATGATTCAGCAGAGGAAACACAGCCCAGAATAACTAAGGAGATAGTATAAGAATACTTGGCTAGTCTAGATGTATTCAAGTCTCCAGGGCCAGATGAACTGCATCCAAGAGTTTTAAAAAAACTGGCAGATGTGATCTCAGAACCACTGGCAGTCATCTTTGAGAATTCCTGGAGAACAGGCGAAGTCCCGGCAGACTGGAGGAGGGCAAATGTTGTCCCTATTTTCAAAAAGGGGAAAAGAGAGGACCCAAATAATTACCGCCCAGTCAGTCTGACATCAATACCAGGGAAGATTCTGGAGCAGATCATTAAGCAAACAGTCTGTGAGCACCTAGAAAGGCATGCTGTGATCACCAATAGTCAGCATAGATTTCTGAAAAATAAGTCATGTCAGACTAACCTGATCTCGTTTTTTGACAGAATTACAAGCCTGGTAGATGAAGGGAACGCAGTGGATGTAGCCTACCTTGATTTCAGCAAGGCATTTGACAAGGTGCCCCATGATATTCTTGTAAAGAAGCTTGTAAAATGCGGACTTGACTATGCTACCACTCAGTGGATTTGTAACTGGCTGACTGACCGAACCCAAAGGGTGCTCATCAATGGTTCCTCTTCATCCTGGAGAAGACTGACTAGTGGGGTGCCACAGGGTTCTGTCTTGGGCCCGGTCTTATTCAACATCTTTATCAACGACTTGGATGATGGACTCAAGGGCATCCTGATCAAATTTGCAGATGACACCAAACTGGGAGGGGTGGCTAACACCCCAGAGGACAGGATCACACTTCAAAACGACCTTGACAGATTAGAGAACTGGGCCAAAACAAACAAGATGAATTTTAACAGGGAGAAATGTAAAGTATTGCACTTGGGCAAAAAAAATGAGAGGCACAAATACAAAATGGGTGACACCTGGCTTGAGAGCAGTACATGTGAAAAGGATCTAGGAGTCTTGGTTGACCACAAACTTGACATGAGCCAACAGTGTGACGCGGCAGCTAAAAAAGCCAATGCAATTCTGGGCTGCATCAATAGGAGTATAGCATCTACATCAAGGGAAGTAATAGCACCACTGTATTCTGCTCTGGTCAGACCTCACCTGGAGTACTGTGTCCAGTTCTGGGCACCACAGTTCAAGAAGGACACTGACAAACTGGAACGTTTCCAGAGGAGGGCAACCAAAATGGTCAAAGGCCTGGAAACGATGCCTTATGAGGAACGGCTAAGGGAGCTGGGCATGTTTAGCCTGGAGAAGAGGAGGTTAAGGGGTGATATGATAGCCATGTTCAAATATATAAAAGGATGTCACATAGAGGAGGGAGAAAGGTTGTTTTCTGCTGCTCCAGAGAAGCGGACACAGAGCAATGGTTCCAAACTACAAGAAAGAAGATTCCACCTAAACATTAGGAAGAACTTCCTGACAGTAAGAGCTGTTCGACAGTGGAATTTGCTGCCAAGGAGTGTGGTGGAGTCTCCTTCTTTGGAGGTCTTTAAGCAGAGGCTTGACAACCATATGTCAGGAGTGCTCTGATGGTGTTTCCTGCTTGGCAGGGGGTTGGACTCGGTGGCCCTTGTGGTCTCTTCCAACTCTATGATTCTATGATTCTATGATTCTATGACCACTGATCATGTTGGCTGGAACTGATGGGAACTGGAGTCCAACATATCTGCAGAGCCACCACGATGGCTACCAGCTCTTCCCATATTCACATTCCCAAATACTCAGATCAACCTCTGAGGCTCTGTTGTGCAGTACTTGGAGCAGGGCCTTTTTTAGTTGTGGCACCAGTGCCATGGAGTGCCTTCCAAGGTGGGCTCAACTCCTGGCTCTTTTGTGCCTTGCTATTTGACAGCCAATGAAATCATGGTTGTTTCTGAAGGCCTTTGGTGATGATGCTGGCTCATAATGCTGGTTTTATTGCTACCTTAGCTTCTAGTCTGGTTTTTTTTTTCTTCCCACAGCTGTACCCACCCTCAGTCCAAAGCTGCTCATTCCACTTCTACTGTTCACCACTTATTTGCTGCCACCTGCTGCGAGAAGGAAATACATTGCTGCCCTTCACCTCTGCTTCATGGCTCAACTATCAGCAACAGGTACCCACCTTGCTGGTCCTTGGTTGTGCTACTCCTTCTTCCCAAAGAGCTGATATTCTCTCTCTCTCTCTCTCTCTCTCTCTCTCTCTCTGGCGGTTCCAGTCCTAGGCATGGAGACAGGAGCAGGGGAAGACAGCAAGCAAGGGAAGGAAGGGGCTTTATGGTGGATGAGCCTGTGCAGAATAAATTATTCAAATCAATACCATATATGCAAAATTGCTTATTTTGCATAAATGCCTTCAATTTGTATGCTGCATTCTGAGCTCAATATTTGATGTTCAGAAAGTGGATTTTCTTTTTCTTTTGCTGTTTCTTTTTTCTTTTTAATTCTGCTTTTGCACTGAGAGCAGTGAGGCACAAGGTGGAAAAGTGTCCGTAAGTGGTGGGCACTCAAGGCAAGATGGTTAAAAGAAAGTGACTGGAGGTCAGGGAAGAGGGGCTACCTAATCACACAGCACACAGGATCTGCCTCCTCAAAACACCAAAGAAGCTGCTTACAGGCCCTGCCTGACCAGTCTGATACAGCCCTCTGCACCAGTGAGAGTTATTTTTGTGCCAAACACTGTATTTCCTACATTCAAAGTAACAGGCATCAGCATACCCTCCAACATTTCTCCGATTAAAATAGGGATGTCCTATTCCATAATAATATTAATAATAATAATTTTACTATTTATGCCCCACCCACCTGACTGGGTTGCCCCAGCCACACTGGGTGGCTTCCAACCTATATAAAAGCATAATAAAACATTAAACATTAAAAACAACTTGCCTTCACAGGGCTGCCTTCAGATGGATCAGGGGTCAGATAGCTCCATACCCTTCAACATTTCTCTGGTGAAAATAGGAATGTTTTAAGGAAAAGCGGGACATTCCAGGATCAAATCAGAAACCAGGAAAGCTTCTATAAATCTGGGACTGTCCCTGGAAATTAGGGACACTTGGAGGATCTGCATTAGAAACCCGCAGTTGCAGACAGCAATGCTTCTTGAATACCAGTTGCTGGAAGTCGCAGGAGGGAAAAGTGCTGTTGTGCTCAAATCCTGCTTGGTTATTATGAGAACAGGATGATATAGTAGATGGGCCATTGGCCTGATCCATCGGGCTCTTCTTATGTTCTTGAACCCCTTAATCCAGTCATGGCCAAACTTGGCCCTCCAGATGTTTTGGGCTACAATTCCCATCATCCCTGACCACTGGTCCTGTTAGCTAGGGATGGTGGGAGTTGTAGTCCCAAAACATCTGGAGGGCCAAGTCTGGCCATGCCTGCAATCAGTAAGGAATAGAGAGGACCATACTTGCTGTGCGGGATGAGAAGGTGGTGCAGTTGCTCACTATCAATCAAAGTACACTTGCACAAAAACGATGGCACAATACTGATAATAAAAGACAGGAGGCTTTAGTTGGGAATAGGATAGAAACCAAGGAGCCTCTGCATATTCCACTGCCCCCTCCTGCAGAGCTATAGCCTAAAAGAAACGAGTAATTATTCTGCAGTGCAAGTCATGGCCTTAAGTGCTCTCCAGCACGAGTAAATATTTGAATTTGATTTGTGCACCTGGAAGGGCTATGCATTCCCCTACTAAATGCAATGCTAACCATAAGCTTGTGCAGTCAGATCAATATCTCCTGGTAACAATAAAGCTGCAGCTCTGTCTCACAGTCGGACCAATTATATAGAGTAGCCAGCTCAAGTTTTGCCCTGGTTTCACAGCAATCAGGATCCGTCCCATCACACTAATCTTCCCCAGGAACTCACTGGGTTATCTCTAGTCATCCAGTGCCCCCAGGGTCTTTCTATCTTGGCAGGGACTGCCACGCGGCAGAGATTTACTGCCTCTGCAGTCGGGAGGCCAGAGGCATCAGGTCCTGGGGCCTTCCTGATTTTCTTTACCTACTGTGGTTCCTGTATTTAACTCTGGCTGCTTTCCCATTCTGAGAACCACTGGCAGAAACCCACAAGGTTCACGTCAACACAAGAATTTGCATGTGCAGACAGGGATGTCAACAAGATTTTCTGGGCCGCTGTATATGGATTCCCTCCCCAGCAATCTATTGACAAGAACTGCTGCTCATTCCAAATATAAAATGGAGAGGGGACAAAAACATACGCAACCTTGAGCTCCTGCGTGGGAAAGCAAGTGACAAATCTACGCCACCCAGCGCATAGTTAAACTAGGGCATATAGTCCCACGAATGGCTTTAAAAGAGTATCAGACAAATTCATGGCTCCTAGCCAGAGGGGCTATGCTCTGTCACCATGGTCAGAGGCGATAATGCTTATTATTGTTATTGTTATTACCATCATTTAATTATTTATTTAAATTTGTATACAGTACAGTGGTACCTTTGGTTACATACTTAATTCATTCCGGAGGTCCGTTCTTAACCTGAAACTGTTCTTAACCTGAAGCACCACTTTAGCTAATGGGGCCTCCCACTGCACTGCACTGCCACTGCACAATTTCTGTTCTCATCCTGAAGCAAAGTTCTTAACCCGAGGTACTATTTCTGGGTTAGCGGAGTCTGTAACCTGAAGCGTATGGAACCTGAGGTACCACTGTACTGCCCTTCATCTGCATATTTTAGGGCAGTTTACAACATAAAAATGCAATATAAAACACCAAATACATAATAAAAACAAGAACAGAAAACAGATCAATAACCCCCTCCCCCTTCTAGCAATACAAGTGGCTAGAAACTGTAACAGGCTTCTCACTGTGGGTGGAATTCAAAATGGTGCTATGTCAGTGCAAACACTGCAGCTTTCCAGATGGAACAGTCCCTCCTCTTCTGCCCACGTGCTATTTCAGGGGTTCTCCTGACACCCCCTTGCCAGGGGCATCAGGTATATGGGGCGCAAGGGGCTTTAGCCCCCCATATTTTGGGGCAGGTGGCTTTACCCCCCCCAATATTGAGGGGAGTGCCCCCCGCTGCCAAGTGCCCTCCATGCATCCCAGCTCCTAGCCCGGGAGCCCAGGAGCCAGGCAGGGGCTGGGACAAGCAAGCGTGAAGATTGCCCTCCGCACATCCCGCCCCCACCCGGCGTCACATGAGACGTCATGTGGCTGTGCCCCTTCAAAGGAGCAAGTCGGTGCCCCTGCCCCTCGCAGCCAATTTTGGATGTGCCAAGAAGGTGCAGAAGCTCTCACTCAGGGCATTGGTTCTTCACACACATCTCTCTTTCCTCCATCCAGGTAACTAAGAGGCATCATCAGAGTGCAAGGACACATTCCAGCCAGGCAAAACCATTCACACAAGGTGCAAAGTAGGGATGGTGAGGAATGTGGCCTGGAAAGAGGCAGGTTTTCCCCCTCCCCAGTTGGAAGAGAACAAGGGAGGCGTTCGTGGTGAGTTCTGGCACCTCTTTTTCTAGAAAAATAGCACTGGGAAGAGGAAAGTGGATGGTCAGGCTGTGGTAGTAAGCATGGCATACATGCTCTGATCAGAGCCAAATGGCTTGGCTCTGCCATTATTTCTCACAATGCCCTGAGGCAACAGTATGTTGGCTCCCAGACCAAACCAAGTGGCACTGATTGGAACACTGGATTTATTTTTTTAAGGGGGGGCCTAGGTAGAGCTGTGTGATCCTAACAGTTCCCTCAGAAGTTCTTATTCTGATGTTGAACCTACCCTGTGGGCTCATCCAGACTTCCATTTGTAGACACAGGTCCGTGCTTTCCAGGCATGGATCCAAGCAATTGCTACCTCCGGGAAAACCAGCTGTTTACCAATGAATTGGAGCAAGTCTCCATCTGTGGAAAACCCAATCAATGTTTACTCCAATTTTGAGTAGAAAGTGGGTTTTCCTGGCAGGACTGAAAAAAGCCAACAGCAACTGCTTGGACCCGTGCTTGGAAATCATGGACTTATGAAGTCTGGATGAGCTCTGTGTCTGCTTTACCCTCATCAACACTCCAGAAACCTGGGAAAGAGAAAGGAATGTCAAGGACTGAATGAGAAAATAAATAGCATTGGGCTATTATTAGAGCTGTGAACCAACTGAACAGGGGTTTTTTGGTTGGCAAATCTCTTGCCTTTTGACCCATTAATTCAGTTAAGTTTGAATAATCTTGCATGTTACTTCAGCCTCGGTGTATTTAAGTTACCTCACATTCCCTTCAATATCTCCACATGACATCTGTATTCAGTATAAGCACCTTTCTGAGATTCTGAGGGAAGTCTGAGATAACTTAATAAGCAAAAGCTACTGCTCAATATTAAAAATAAAGGGCATCTTTCATATTTGCTTCTTTTTCCCATATTTCCCAACAACAGTAACAAAGCAGCAAAAAATATTGAAAACAGCTTTAAAACAAACTAACAGGTATGCTCTTAACTTGCAGTTCTTCTAATTAAAATTGCCTATCCCCACTCCTTAAATCTTTAGTTGACTAATCTACCGATCAGACCTGTACAATGAGCCTAACGCTGTGTTGGACTTTGGGGTTGACAGGTCAAAACTGAAGGTTGTTCTCATGTACCTTTAAGTCTCCCAAGACAGCAGGAAACAAGGTAACTTCTCCTACCTGTTTCCTCCCTAGTCATGATGGTCACTTTGCTCTGTGACAAAGCTTGGGGCCCTCTTCAATTGCAGCAGGGATGGGGAAACTGGGTCCACACAGCTGGCCCAATCCCCCCATCCCACACCACTCCATTGGCCAGCTTTGACAGGAAGTATGAATTAGGTAAACTCACTTTGAAGTGCAAATTAAATTAAATTTATTCCCCATTCCCAGTGAGTGACAATGCTTACATGGCCAAAATGGCATCACCCAGCCAGAAGAGGGAAGTATCAACAGACCTGGGTGGAAACCCAGGCTGGCATAAATTTTTAGAAAAACACAACAAAACTTTAGATAGGAAGTTAAGTGGGCCTCCCCCCCCCAAAAAAAGAGCCCAGTTAGGATTGAGCATGCTCAATGGGCACGGAATGCTGATTGGCTACTGGGGGTGGAACAGAAAACCAGGAGGACAGAACAAAATGGTGTATCCTGGAAAAAAGCATGGCTGGCTATGCAGATGTCCTGGCATGATTGACTGGAGGGGGAAAAGGACTGGGATGACAACACTGTGTCTGATGTCGGGGCAGGACCCAATAGTGCACTGGGAGACATCTCCACCCCACTACTGCTGTGTCATGGACTGGTTGGACGCAGAGGAATGGTGGGAAGAACCCGCTGTGGAACAACCAAGGGAAGAAGTCTCAGAGCCCAGGGAGTGGTGGTGGGACAACTGTGAGTGGTCACAAGGAGAAGAGGAGGTGTTGGAAGCTGAAGAGGTGACAGGGCTTAGTGAGCTGAGAGAGTCTGTGGCAGAGAGAAGCTTAGAATCAGAAGCTGAAAGAGGAGAGTGGGATGAGGGAGGTTTACAGGCAGAGATGAGTCTGACTGGTGAAAAGTCACAGGTGTTTCCCACTCCTGCTGCGACAAGCTGCCCTCCCAGAACCAGGAGAGGCATGAAACGGGAGGAGCAAAGAGAGGTATGCAGGTGTAGTCTTTGATTGCTTGGGAAAAGCCCTAGGGAGGAGGATACATAGACATCTGTGGGGAGGCATGGACCTTCAGTCTTGGCAACTGCTTCATGGGGGGCAAGACCTGCTCATTAGGCCTGATATTCTGCCAAGTCCGGGTGGATTGTGTTTTTGCTAATGAAGAGTTAACTCCAACCTGTGATTTACTGCCAACTTGTTCTGACATGCTCGATCTCTCAGCAGTAGCCAGTCCTCGGTATGCCCCTCGACACACTGTTGGATGTGTTGGTGTAAGCAGATCCAGCCCATGTGCAGGAGTGCCTGCTTGCTTGCCCAGTCCCAACACCTGGGATGTGAACCATGTGGATGACTCCAGTTCTTCAAAAGGGCAGCCCAAGGGACGTGTCTTCACTTGGGCCTAGCCCTGTATCTTAGAGCTCTGCTTTTAAACTTCTGAAATGTGTAGCCTGTGACCTGATCTAGGTATAAACAGCACGCAGGCTTGTGGAATAAAGCCTTCAGAAGTCATGGAGTGAAGAGTCCAAGGACTGTGTTTGAGACTGGGAGCCAGGACAGGCTACAATCCTGAACAGGTGCACTCCACACTGCAACATTTCTTAACAGCTCCTACTTGTAATCAATAATAGGAAGAAAGGATGGCAGATGAATAAGAGCATTCCTTGCTTAGCAGATGACAACACTGACCAGACTTGGAAGACATGTCTACCTCCCAGGAGAATGTACCTCGAGGGGGTTGAAAAGCAGGATAACATTCCTTCCAACCTGGCAGTGGCCTTGTTCTCCTAAAACAGTAAGCTCATACAGGGATGGGGCAGAGAAGAAGAGATGAATAGAGGAGATGGACACTGTTCAGACACAAAGAGAGCATCCACCGGAAAAGGCTGCCTCAAGGCCCTCCCTGCTCCTGTTTCACACGTGAGCACCTGGAATTGCAGAGATGAAGAAGCAGATCAGCAGATGCCAGATGCTGGCCAGTTCAGAAAAGGCAAAGGCTGACACCAGGCAAAAACCAGAAGTGCCTTTGAAAACTTCTCCACTGTCCTTGGAAATCTAGCTCAAGGTCACACACACACAGGTTTGCAGTACTTGGAGCCGAGCCCAGATCTTCTTGTCTTGTGGCCCAGTGCCCAAACGGCTGGCCCTCTCCAGTAACAAGGCAGCAGATCACACACGGCAGATGTTGGCTGTGATGCTTAATGTGCTCTCAGAAGATGCTCGGACAGCGGAGGGGGAAAGAGTTGGTGTTGGCGGTGGGCAATAGTGAGAGGAGGAGGACAGGAGGAACCAGAGTAGTTAACTCTGCAGCTCTGAAGTCCCTCTGCGCCCACAGAAGCTTTTATTTCCTGCGCGCTAACCCACAACCTCAGGCAGCTGTGCCCTCCATTGTTAATTATTATAATTAAGATCTGCTTTAATTTAGACCAGTCATTTCCCCCTCTTTGTTAATTACAGGCAGAGAGCCGAGCGCTGTTTTGGTTCCTCAGGAGGGAAATGCTTTCAAGAGCAACTTTTACAGTTCAACTTTGAAACGGCTGAGTAGAAAATACACACACACACACACACACACACACACACACACACACACACAAATGCCCTCCCCCTTCTCCCTAAATATGGAATGCAATAAATAACAGGCAAAATGGAATCTGCTTGAATTTCCTATTCTTTTATGGATTCCCTTCCTGGCTTCAAGTTATCTTTGAGATGTGATGGCTCAGCAGTTGTGGAGGGGGGGGGGAGGTGAGAGACAACTTGAGAATTTTTCCCCAGAGATGAAAGAATTACTGTGCCTGACCTCAGCAACACACACACACAAACACAAACACAGTTGCAGCTGGAGGAAAATAGATCTGGGGTGGGTGTCATTTTGATATTGAACCAGTGAGGTGAAAAACAAAACTCCCCCTCAATAATAACCCCTGATCAATGGGATTTCAAATGTATGCCGTTTGGCAAGGGTCATTTGATTTTATTCTCATCATCAATAGTCTTCATTGCTTTGGGAGGGAGGCTCCCCCTCTCTAGTGAAAGTGTCTCGTCGACCAAAAAAAACCCGACAATGATAAAATGCCAGTGAGCCAACTGTAGGTTAACTGGATGGAAAAGGGGGCACCGATCCGTTCTTGGACTCAGTTCAGTGCAGATCCTGGGAGCTCGCAACCAGACCTCACAAACAGGGGCATTTAGTTTAAGGGGGAGTTTAAGGGGGAAGTCCAGAGTTCTGTCTCTTGGTGTGCATAGGACCAGAGACATGGAGGGCGAGGGAGCTGCTGCAGTGACCTGTAACACCTGTTTGTCATTCTGCCGGAGAGCAAGCAACAGCACACCTGTAGCAGGTGCAAGAAGAAGAAGAAGAGTTTGGATTTGATATTCCGCCTTTCACTCCCTTTAAGGAGTCTCAAAGCGGCTAACATTCTCCTTTCCCTTCCTCCCCCACAACAAACACTCTGTGAGGTGAGTGGGGCTGAGAGACTTCACAGAAGTGTGACTGGCCCAAGGTCACCCAGCAGCTGCATGTGGAGGAGCGGAGACGCGAACCCGGTTCCCCAGATTAGGAGACTACCGCTCTTAACCACTACACCACACTGGCTCCCTGGTTGTCTTGCTGGAAGAGAAGGTGTAGCAACTTGAGGCCTGCCTAACCACACCTCAAGCAACAGGGCAGAGTAACATGCAGAGTTACTTGATAGAGCTGAGCTGACTGAGATTGAGCACCAAGATAGATGGGATGCCTCCAGGGTGGAGAAAGATTGCCCATTGCAAGAGTCTAACCCCTGGAGAGATGTGATGCACTGAAGTAGGACAGTCACAAACCACACTTTGCTATTAGAGTTGCAAAATTGCTTCCGTACTCTCACTTTGGACAGATTCTGGGCCAGAGGAGCTAGGGCAGCTGTTGCCAACCTCAGAAGACACAAAGGTGGGTGTGAAAGGTACACTGCACAGCATGATTATTGCGACACCCCCCCCCCCAGGAGAAAAAGACAGGAGGAGATAGATTTGGAGGAGTCTTTTTCCATTCTTGACCTAACTCCTTCAGATGCAGGGCTACAGACCATGGATGAGTATACTGATAATGTACTTGCTACCTTCCATGGAGATGACATTAGAGAAAGGGAACAGCAGCCTAGACAGGACAATCTGGGAGGTAGGAGTAGGAAGTACTCAAACCATAAGTGCTGTCTTCTGGGTGCAAAGATTCACGATGTGACGGAGAAGTTGCCAAGTCTTCTAAAGCCCACTGACCACTACCCCCGGGACCTCAAGGTGCATCTTGGGAAGTTGTCCCAGGTTGGAGGCTTTGTGGTGTGTCCAGCCAATGGTGCCATCAGGGGCACTTTGGGGCACAGATCCAGGGCCACACTCACTAGAAGGAGCAGAGAGGACCCCCCCCCAAATGCAGCAGGGATGGCTTACCCCCATTTCAAAGTCCATGAAGGTGATGCATCTTCTCACCTGGCTGTCCCCATAAGACTGTTCCAACCACAGAGTCTAAAATGATGTAACTGCAGTGCTTTGCCCAGAGCCTGTTGTCTGTTCCAAAATGGCGCTGGAATGGGAAAGTGGGATTTAAAAAAACAAAACGAGAAGCATGACCACTCAAAAAACATTTCATTCTTTCCTTTCCTCCCACCTCCCTGACACCACTTCTTATCTCCCATTACGAAATACCATTATATGGCTGTGAGTGGAAAGAGCATTGCTCTTTCTCCACATGCCTGATCTGTACACAGCCGGGGGATGTTATTACTGCCACCAGCCGCAGGCTAATAAATAAAAAAGAGGTGTCAAGGTAAAATATACCCTTCCCAGGGAAATGCTTTGTGGGGGAGGGGTGGGGTAGAGTTGGGAGTGGTGGAGAAAAATGACAGAGAAAATAATGGCATGAAACAAGCGCATGGACCCTCCTCCCTGCCATACACACAGAGAGTGGGGAGGGGAGGAGAGGGAGAGACACACGCAAGTGATGGAGAGGTGTTGGGGCTGAGGCGATGTGAGCTGACTCCATGATGTTTCTGTCTCTCAGTCTGTGAAGAAAGGTTTTTCAGTTTGTGTTCCTAGTCTGGTGTCTCTGGTCCCTGGTATACTCCCTTCACATTGCTGTTTTGCAAGCCAAGAGGAGGATACCATCCAGGTTAAAATAAAAGCCTGGGCTTGAGAACAACCAGATTTGCTAGTTTCTAGTCCATGTGGAGAGGGGAATACTTTGCCTATAAAAAGTGATTATCTATATATATTGATCTAATCCTGAAACACACACTTTATGATAATAGTCAGGGCTGGGAAACCACAAGCAATTCCTTGGCACTGGTGTCAATTTTAAAGGAGCTCACCTCAACGTTTTATGTGCCGTGCAAGGCTGATGACTAAATAAATATTTCAAACCCTGAGATATTTCCAACAGTGGTAATAGCGGAGTTTTAACCCTTACGCCCTGCATCCCTGTGGTACCAAAACATATAGGAGATACCAGTGCTTGGAAAGTTCATTTTAAAAAGGAATTAGTTCCTGTTCACACCCTCCAAAAATGAACTAATTCTGTTCAAATTCAATTCACAATTCGTTCACATGTTCCTCAGCACCCCCCCCCCCAGCCTTCAGAATTTTACAGACTGCTCTGCTATTGTAAAAAATATACTTGAGAGGCCTTTGAAAACTGAAACACACACATACAGTGTAATGTGAACACTGGCGGAGGAAGAGGGGGCAGGGGGAGTGCACCGCCCCCGGCACCACGATCCCGGTGGGGTACCATTGCATTTGCCTCCCCCCCCCCCATACTGGGTGCCACGCCCCCACAGATGACGCGCCACGCCCCCAGGACACGAGCCACATCCCAGCGGGCAGCGCACCACACCAGCCTGCTCTCCACCCCCAGTGCCAAAGCTCCGCCACTGAATATGAACAGTTGTTTTATTCATCTCCCTGAACAATTGTGATTGTATAAGCTTAAATAGCTGCATCACTTTTCAGACAAGCAATGGCCAGTCAAACACAGAGTTAAGAGTGAATAATTTTTTTAAAAAAAGTTGCCAGTACTCACCATGAAGTTGTTGCAGTAAGTGTCACACTTTTAATATTTGGAAGAAAAGGTGCCAGTACTGCATATGCCCGGGGTGGGGTGGGGGGAGCACTGCCCCTACATATATAAATTATTGAATTCAATTAAAATTCACCCAGAACTCCAACACAAAAGGAACTCAATTCACGTTCAGTTATAGGAACCACTTTTAGATGCAATTCAAGGATTTTTGAATTAATTCTGTCAATTGGTTAATCTAGATTAGTTTATTCTGAGTCCTGGGAGATGCAACCTGGGGGGGGGGGGTGGCTGTCCAGCTGCAGGTGTCCCTGAGGGAACAGATTATCTAGACCCATTTTAGATTTGGACTCAGGCCTGGTTTTAGCACTGAAACAGCCTTGGTTGCCCTGACTGATGGCCTTTATCATCAAGAGAGAGGGGAAATGCAAATCTGCTGCTTCTCTTTGATCTCTCAGCAGCTTTCGACCCTTTTGACCATGGTGTCCTTCTGGAATTATTCAAGGGATTTGGAGTTGGAGGCCATGTATTACAGAAGTTCTCTTTCTGCCTGCAGGGTCATTAGCAGAAAGTAGCACTAGGGGACTGAGCTAGTTTTGAGCTCTGTGGTTCTGCAGGGGCCCATTCAACCTCACATGGTATTTAACATCCATATGAACCAGCTGGGAGTGGTCATTCAGGGATTTGGAAGAGGGTGTCTTCAGGATGTGAGTGACACACTATCTCTCCATTCCATCTGAATCAGGAGAAGCAGTGATGGAAGCAGTGATGGGCTGGATGGGGTCCAATTAACTGAGACTCAACCCTGATGAGGTGGGAGTGTTGTGGTTGACAGATCCCATGACTGGATATTAGGTAGACCATGTATAATGATGTGGTCTATCAGTTTTATGAGGCATGGACAATAAGTACCGTATTTTTCCGTGTATAAGACAAGCTTTTTTGACCCAAAAATGAGGTTCAAAATTTAGGCTCATCTTATACACGGGTAGTGCTGAGGGGGGACGCGCAAATGGTTTTTTGGTGTGAGCCCGAGATTGTAAGCGGTGATTGGCCGCTTGATTGTTGGGGGTGTGTGTGCCGAAAATCGCTCACCCGTTGGAATGAAGTGCAAGCCCGAGATTGTAAGTGGCAATTGTAAGCAATGTGAGTGGTTGTGTGCTGCGTTCTGGTGGGTGAGCGATTTTTGGCATTCCCCCCCAAATAATCTTCCCCAAAAGCTCAATGCCCCCTATTTTCTAAATTTTGAGGCCCCGTCTTATAGATGGAAAAATACGGTAATCAGAGACCATGATGTGCTCCTGCACAGCCTTCATTCATGTTGCCAGCTTTCCCCTGTGGGTTCTGCTTAGAGATGGAAGGATATACGATACTGACAATCATGCCTGGAATCCCAGAGAACCACTGCCAGTCAGTGTAGACAATACTGAACTAGATGGACCAATTGGTCTGACTCAGTCTATTTTTATTTTTTTTTAATAATTTTTATTAAGGTTTTCCAAATTAAAACAAATTAACTCCAATTTATAAACTTTTTCCAATAACTAGGACTTCCCCTCCCCACCCCCTCATGTATTCCAAATCTTCCAAATAAACAATTAGGTTCAACAAATTCTTATCCCCAAATTGCAATCATCCTCCATTACCCAGTTTAGCGTAATTCCCATCCCCCTAAGATCGATCTATTCCCTTCCACGAGTTTCCCCCTTTAATACAAATAAAAAACAACAACATAGAATTAAATAATAATTTTACAACCTTTGGATTCCAACTTTCCCTCCCCTTTTTCCCTGTTACGTTCCTCCTAGCCCTCCATCTCTAATATCTTCCTGGAGTTCCCACATTACATTAAACCCACATCCCTCTGATTCTTTGCCAGTCTTATTAATTGCGAATGTCCAATCATTTAATTACGAATGTCCAATCCTAAAAAAAGTCTATCGAGAAGAGGGTCCATTTCTTCTATCCAGATTTTTATATCCAGGAGTAGAAACTCCAATTTTAATTCCATAAGCTTGTCAAATCTGGATATCCCAAATATCCCCTTTCCCATTTCTGTCCAGTTCTTGTTGTTTCCTTATTCTTGTCGGCCATTCTCCTCCTTTTTGTTTCTCTGTTCTCCCACAGAAATGTTCTTTCTCCAAAAGTTTCTAATATCCCTGCAGAGGCTTGTTGTTCAGGAACAAAACATTACATCATGATCCTTTCATTTTCCAACAGATAGTTCCATTGTTTCCTATAGTGTGTAGACCTCTGTAGACAAAATAATGTTCCATTTCTGCAGTTTCCCAGGAGATTAAAAGTTCTATTTCAACTGCACAAGTTTCCTGTCAAAAACACATGCAATATCCCTCAGCTCCTCTAGATGGATTCCCATAACAAAGTTCCCTTCCAAAGCCCATCCACCAGTCCAAATAGCTTGTTTATCCTTATTTGAACAATTTGAAACAATTTATACTCAACTTATATCAAATGTAGCCGGCAAAGTCCATAGCCAAGTCTCTGTTACATTCTTCCGTTTTGACAGCTCCTTGACGGCTGTCAAAACCTGTCAAAACCTCCGTTACTCTTCTCCAGGCATTTTCACGAATCGCTCCAGGGATTCCGGGGTGTGTGTGTTGCTTTTTAATACAAATTCCACTTTTCTCCTCCGGCTCAATCTTATAAATTTCCCTCGCGAAGTTGCTAATTCGGTGAAATAAGGTTACTCTCGATCTTAGTTATCCATTCCTTTGTTTTGGCTCTTCTACAATTTAGGGGGGGGCTGACTTCCTTTTTTCCACCTCCCCCGTTCGCTCCAAATTTTAAAAATTTGTCCCCTTTTTTTAGTCCATATTCCAATTACTCACGGGTTCTTCTTTTAGATCCAAATTTTCAATAGAAGAAGTCAGCGCTCTCCGCCGGATGGCATGCGGCTGCGCTCGGCAGGGATAGCAGAGAACTCAAGCACCACGCTTCTCCCCGGCACCCGATCCGGAGCCTTTAAAAAGGCTCCTTCACGAGTCGGGAGGGCGCTAACGGTGCCAGCCGAGTCTCCATGTCCACGGCCTCCTCTGGCCGTGGTTTTTAAGGGTCCCCGCATCGCCGGTGCGGTAGGACCCAGCCCCTGCCGAGCAGACTCCCTCCGGAGCTCGGAGGGAGTCCGCCATTCGGCGATGGCGCCAACCCGGAAGTGGTCTGACTCAGTCTAAGGCAGATTCCTATGGTCCTATACTGGGGAGAGGAATGAGCAATGTCTGCTTTGGATCTCTAGCCCTCCCACTGCTCTAAACCTGCATTGCCAAGGTAGAACAAGGAAAAGGTGTACAGGTCTGGATAAAAGGTGCCTGTACTCATTTCCATCTGTCAGGCCCGCCCCCCAGCGTGTGCCCTGCCCTCCAAGCCAACCTGCCATTGGCCAGTTTGGCAGAGCTGATCTCTAGCATCCAGCTCTCGAGTGTCAGCAGGGGGAGGTGCTGGCCGTCCCGCAACACTCCCACACCCCAAGAAGGGGACAAGCAGACTTAGAAGCAATTTCTACCATTTAAATAGAAAGGGTTCTTGCTACAGAGGGGAAGACTCTGTACCGGATGACCTGTGGCTCTCTGCTAGGGTTCGGGGACAAATTTAATTCAGTCCGTATTTAAGGTCAAACCTACCCAATTCTCACTTTTGGAAAGAATGTGTGAACTGAACAGCAGCCATCCTTTGAAATTTACACTTCTCTGGATTTTCCAATGCAGTTCTCTAGTCAAGTTATGGGTATATATTAAAAAAATGTACTGGGGCAAAGTGTGCCTAAAAATGCATATATTGGTGAAAATAGCTACCCAGATAATACATTATATTATGCAAAATTACATTAAAGCGTATCTATCTTACTAGAAATTCACACTAAAATGCTGGTGAATTTTCATGAGGGCTCTGTGGAAAAAAAGTGGGGAGAATAGAATTTAAGGCTGTGAAAATGAAAAAGGTGAGAAACCTAAATTGACTGATTCTCCCACCCCTGGTGTCTTCTCCAAGTGCTCTCTTAGTGCTGATGAGCATCTTCAAAGCCCTGTTCCCTCCACTCCCTTATTAGGGATCTTTAAACTGGGCTTAGACTCGACTTCTTCAAATAGAGAACTGCCCTCTGTCAGCTCTTCCAACAGTGAACAGTCCTCTGCAAAGCTGCAGTTCCCCAAGGACCAAACCAGACACGATAGAGGAGGGAGAAAGGTTGTTTTCTGCTGCTCCAGAGAAGCGGACACGGAGCAATGGTTCCAAACTACAAGAAAGAAGATTCCACCTAAACATTAGGAGGAACTTCCTGACAGTGAGAGCTGTTTGACAGTGGAATTTGCTGCCAAGGAGTGTGGTGGAGTCTCCTTCTTTGGAGGTCTTTAAGCAGAGGCTTGACAACCATATGTCAGGAGTGCTCTGATGGTGTTTCCTGCTTGGCAGGGGGTTGGACTCGACGGCCCTTGTGGTCTCTTCCAACTCTGTGATTCTATGATTCTATGATTCTATTCTATAAGATCCAGAATCAGGATTTCCTGTGAGTTTCTCCCCACCCCCTTTTCTTTTCTTTAATAATTAGCACTGCCACGCAACTGCTTTGAAGATTGCAGAAGAGGCTCGTGGGGAAGGAGGACTCACTCTTTCCCTCTGAAGCTGTTCTTGGCTCCGTGTGGGAAAACAAACAGGCACCCTGGGGTTGCCTACATGCTTCCGCCTAATAGCACCTCAGGGAAAGTGGGAAATTAAACATCCCCACAGTGGCTTCTCCCTTAACAGGAACACAGGAAGCTGCCTTCTGATAGGTCAGACTATTTGTCCTTCTAGTCCAGCATAGCCTTTGTGCTCCTTTGGGAAGAAGGGCGGGGTATAAATTGATTTAATCATCAACATCATTTTACAGAGTCTCAGCCTAGCTCGGCTGACCTCATCCTGGGCTCAGACATTTTGTTCCCTGAGGTGCAGAAGAACCCCACCCCCAATTCAAGACATATTGTACCCAAGGTCACTGAAGGCTTTTTTTGACAGTTGAAGCGGACAGTTCCACAACCACCTCTCCTCCCCCTCCCACGGGTAAAATACACCCGTAACAAATTGCTGCATGTTTCTCTATTTGTTTATTTTTCTAAACAACAAAAATGGGCGCTACACACTGTGCCTGCTCCTAACACCAAAAACCTCATTAAGGATGGGGTAAGAATTCGATTCGATTCAATTCATGTTTAAATATGAATCTACCTACTTCACACTTTCCAAAACCATACGAGAATCGAAATGCAGCCATCCTTCAAGATCCACACTGCTCTGAATTTTGCAGGGTAGTTGTGCAGCCAAGTGATGCACACAAAAACAGAATTGTTCATGAAATAACAAACAAAATTTCATTAAATGAGGGGACATGCTTTCAAAAAATGTGTATGCTGGGCAAAATTGCACAGCAAAACATGTATTAGGACAAAATTTCACTAAACTGCTGATGAATTTTCATGTGGACTTTTAGTGTTTCCTGCTTGGCAGGAACTCGATGGCCCTTGTGGTCTCTTCCAACTCTATGATTCTATAATTCTATGATTCTATAACTAACTAACTAGCTAGCTAGCTGATGCTGAAATGTAGAGAACGGAACCTAAGGTTGGGAAAATGAGAATCAGAAATTGACAGAATTGCCTACCCCATGCCTCATTCTGCCTAATGATAGGGCTGGCCTCCTCTCCCCACCACTCCCTTGCCCCAGACACCTTTTGCCAACTAACCCCACTGCCACGGCTGGCTGCAGAGTCTAGGAGTGCTGGCATTCTCTCCACGGAACCACTTCCAAGTGGCATGTTTTACAGCCTCTCCAAAAATATTATTCAAGATGAAGGAGAATCATAGCTCGTGCAGGCGCCAGACTGTCGCTGGGAATATATCATTCCGAATTGGGACTCCTCTCTCTGCACCGTGATGAAGTGCTTCATTAATGGGAGATGCGGCAGCTCAGATGCTGGCTGATTCAACAGCTTCCCCGACACCTGACATCCCCGTACATCCATTTATTCAAAACCCTTCCCCCACCCTGACAGGAGCCCCCACCTGCCTCTCATCCCTGAGAGGTTATTAAACTAGATTCTTATAGCACCGTGGTTTCCTATTAGCTGAGAGTTATCCAGCAAGGTGCAGCACTAGGGGTCCACTCCTCAGACTTCCACTATGAGCCATGCTGTCCCCTCCATGCAAAATGGCTTTGTTATGGCCTAGATGCTGATGGGTGACAATGGGTGCTCATGGGCAACAGGCTGCAATGTGTGGGTGCAGGGAGAAGGGAACCTTTGTTCTAAACATCTGGAATAAACCTTGAATCTTATCAAGTTGGGAGTTGGGAGAGTGGCGGGTATTTGGTCTGGGGTGGGATTTGATCCAAGGATACTGCTTAGTAATAATAATAATAATAATAATAATAAATTTTATTTATATCCCGCCCTCCCCAGCCGAAGCCGGGCTCAGGGCGGCTAACAACACTAAAACAGTACAGCATTATAAAACAGTATAAAAATGGATTAAAATGAATTAAAATCAAAATTGATGGCAACCATAAACTAAAGTTTTGTAAAGATTGCCAGAGGAGGGAGTCAGGCTGCGCCCTGACCAAAGGCCAGGTGGAACAGCTCTGTCTTGCAGGCCCTGCGGAAAGATGTCAAGTCCTGCAGGGCCCTTGTCTCTTGTGAGAGAGCGTTCCACCAGGTTGGAGCCGCAGCCGAAAAAGCCCTGGCTCTAGTTGAGGCCAGCCTAACCTCTCTGCGGCTTGGGACCTTCAAGATGTTTTTATTTGAAGATCGTAAGTTCCTCTGTGGGGCATACCAGGAGAGGCGGTCCCGTAGGTACGAGGGCCCTAGGCCGTATAGGGCTTTGAAGGTTAAAACCAGCACCTTAAACCTGATCCTGTACTCCACCGGGAGCCAGTGCAGCTGGTATAGCACCGGATGAATGTGATCTCTAAGCGAAGACCCCGTAAGGAGTCTCGCTGCAGCATTTTGCACCCGCTGGAGTTTCTGGGTCAGTCTCAAGGGCAGCCCCACGTAGAGCGAGTTACAATAATCCAGTCTGGAGGTGACCGTCGCGTGGATCACAGTGGCTAGGTCAGGGCGTGAGAGGTAAGGAGCCAACTGCTTAGCTTGGCGGAGATGAAAGAATGCCGCCTTTGTTATAGCTGCAATCTGCGCCTCCATGGAGAGGGAGGTATCGAAGATTACACCCAAACTCTTAACGGATGGTGCTGGCACTAATTGCACCCCCGCAAGAGATGGGAGTTGCCCCCTCAGCCCCCTGTCGTCCCGTCCCAGCCAGAGGACCTCTGTCTTCGAAGGATTTAACTTCAGCCGGCTCCCACGTAACCATCCAGCCACAGCCTCCAAGCATCTGATCAGTGTGTCTGGGGCAGAGTCCGGGTGGCCGTCCATCAACAGATAGAGTTGGGTGTCATCAGCATACTGATGGCAGCCCAGCCCAAAACTCCGGACAAGCTGGGCGAGGGGGCGCATAAAGATGTTAAAAAGCATTGGGGAGAGTATTGCACCCTGGGGCACACCACACACCAAGGAGTGGCGGGATGACAATTCCCCCCCAAGCGCCACCCTCTGTCCCCGACCGGAGAGAAACGAGCGCAGCCATTGAAGGACTGTGCCCTGGATCCCCACGTCGGCAAGGCGGTGGTCCAGGAGTTCGTGATCGACCATGTCGAAGGCTGCTGACAGGTCTAGAAGAATCAGCAGCCCCGACCCGCCTCGATCCAGCTGCCTGCGGAGATCATCTGTTAGGGCGACCAGAGCCGTTTCAGTCCCATGACCAGCGCGGAAGCCGGACTGGAATGGATCCAGAGCCGATGTTTCATCCAGAAACCTACCAAGCTGTTCAGCAACCGCTCTCTCAATCACCTTACCCAGGAATGGAAGATTCGAAACCGGGCGGTAATTGGATAGATCTAAGGGATCTAATGATGTTTTCTTTAAGAGCGGGCGCACCACTGCCTCCTTCAGTTCCCCTGGGAATGTCCCGGTGCCAAGGGACAGATTGATGATATCCCCCAGGGGGGCCCGCACCTCGTCTGGACACGCTCTAATCAGCCAGGACGGGCACGGGTCGAGAGGACATGTGGTGGGCTTTCCAGCTCGGAGGAGTCTGTCCACATCGGCTGGGGATATCCGGTCAAAGTGGTCCAATACTGAACCCGAGGGCAGTCGAGGGGCCTCCAGTTCCTTTATTGTATCCAAATTGGCAGGGAGGTCATGGCGGAGCAACAAGACCTTCTCCGCAAAAAAGCTCGCAAATGCCTCACAGCTGTGTGTCAAATTGTTATTTAAATTTGGCTGTCCTTCGAGGGACGTTAAAGACCGAATTATACTAAATAATTGCGCCGGGCGAGAGCTAGCGGATGCAATGGAGGCCGAGAAGTAAGACTTCTTAGCGGCCTTCACTGCCATCTCATAGGTTTTCATAAAAACCCTATAAGATGTTCTTGAGGCTCCGTCACGGGCACCCCGCCATACTCGCTCTAGCCGTCTGAGGTCCCGCTTCATTTTCCGGAGCTCCTCGGTAAACCAGGGAGCCCGGTTTCTGCGGGGTCGCAGAGGGCGCTTAGGTGCGATCTCATTGATGGCTGCCAGGAGCTGGGTATTCCAGGCCTCAACAAGCTCAGTCAATGAGTCGCCAGGGGGAGAAAGGTCCCGCAAGGCTTGACGGAATCTATCAGGGTCCATCAGCCTTTGCGGGCGAGCCCAAATTGGCTCGCCATCCAAGCAGGGTGGGGGTGGAACGTCAATCCTGGCTTTCAGGGCATAGTGATCAGACCATGGCACCTTCATCGAAGGAAACATGATCACATCTATACCGATGCCAAAGATCAGATCCAGCGTGTGGCCTGCTTGATGTGTGGGGCCCGAAACAAACTGGGAGAGCCCTAGTGTCGCCATGGAAGACACCAGGTCCAGAGCCTGCGAGGAGGGAGTGGCATCAGCATGGATGTTGAAGTCCCCCAATACCAATAGGTTAGGGAACTCCAAGGCCCAGCCGGCCACCGCCTCCAGCAGGCCTGACAGGGTGGCTGCTGGTGCGCTGGGTGGCCGGTACACCAGCCAGACAGCCAAGCTCACCTCGGAGCCCCACACTAGGCCAACACATTCAATGCCGGTAACTAGGATGATGTGCTGTGCGCTTGCTTCTGGGCTTCTCCCTAATGCCTTTTCAGCCTCTACATTTGTAAATGCATTATGAGAACACCAAAATATCTCCACCGCCCTAACCAAGAGTCAGAGAGAGAGAGTCAGAGAGAGAGAGACAGAGACAGAGAGAGAGAGAGAGACTGCAGCTTGGTATCCACTAGAACAAACACACAAAGCTGAAGATGGCATCAGGGTCATCATGTGTCCTACTTTGCACAGGGCAGTCCTCTCTTTGAAGGACTGGCCAACAGTTATTTCTCAGTTTGTATTTATCATATGCAAATAGATGCCTTCTTTTGTCCAATTTTGGGTGATGCAAATTCTCTCTTTCTTTTAGCAATGTCCAACTGGCCACCCTATATAGGCATTTGCCATCATAAGGCTTCCCTGGAGTTAGGAAGGTCTTCAGCTTCTGCTGTCAGAGAGGATCAGGAAGAGACAAGCACACACCACTGATTGCAAAGCAATTTAGTAATTAAGATGTTGTCATCCAAAAGCTTTGGAGGAAGTGGCAGTGAAGTGATTAGCCTGAAAAAAGAACTTGTAAAAGCACAATAGAGATATCTGCCCCCACTTGTTTTCCATCTGGCGAAACCAAGGAAGGAGGAGATGGGGTGGTGCAGGCACTAGTGTGGCGGGGGGGGGGGCTGCTTGAGAGGAAGTTTCTCAGCAGAGAAAGGCAGGCTTCAGAAGCAGCTCTTTGGGTCAAAATACACATAGGCTCAAAGTCAATGTTCTGTTATTTGAGGGCCACACTTTCCACCTTGCCCTTGAGATAGAGAATTCTCATGAACACGGAAATGGAAGCGGATATTGCCAGTGGTCACTTTTTCATCTAGAATGGAAATCCATCCAGCAAATAGTAGATTGCTATATGCTTTCATATATATATATATATATATATATATATAATTTTTCTGTTTTACAATTTAGAATACTCATTTAAACACCCTTAAAATATCAATGACTTCCCCTCTTCTCTTTCCATGATTCATTTTGCATATCATAAATCCCTGCATATTTTACATAAACTAAACCATTCAGTATTTCATTATTACATCCATCAAAACTTATTTACACTGTTGAATTTATCTTACTGCTGCCAATGTTTTCAAATGTACACAATCCTGCCCCCATATATTCAATAAACATTTCCCAATCTTCTCTAAACGTATATTGCTTTCCATCTGCAGATGAGGCGTAAGAGATGATGTTCTCCCCTGCCCACAATTTGCATTACGTTTCCTTTGCATTGAAATGAATGGAATGGAAGAATGTAATGGCAAGATAATTTATGTGGTCAACATAATTACACAGGGTATGTAATTTTGCCACAGTGGATAGTGAGACAAATAATATGATTTTTGGTGGAATATGAACTGCAGCGAAACAGCAGCAGTGCTGCAGGTGATGAATACAGGGCAGAACAGGAAATGATGCCTTCTCACATTCCTAGCCCAGACTGGGGAGGGAGGGCAGGGTTTAAAGCAAGGGCGGTAGAGGCTTTTCCCAGCTGTGTAATCTGAGATCTCTTAACATCAGGAATGGGAAACCTGGGGTCCTCTGGATGTTGTTGCACTACAGCTCCTCTCATCCCTGGCCATGCTGGCTGGGCCTGATGGGAACTGGAGTCCAACAACATCAGGAGGCCACCGCTTCTCCATGCCTGATTTAGAGGAAAAATTAGGGTGAGTGAGGGATCAATGAAAGAAAAAGCAGGGGCTGTTGCCTGGCAAAACTTTTTTTCTTGCCTCTGGTCTTGTGCCTTTAATAGCAGCTTGATTGGCAGACATTATTAGCAAGCGACCGTGCTTATCTCCATGCCTGTAATGGGAATTTTGAGGAGAGTCCAGACAGAGGCATCGGGGCTGTGAGGCTGGTGGCTGCATGTATGCATATGAATGGGGAAAATCAATGACTGTTATTTGAAAGGGAGACAGGCTAATGGCAGCCACATTGCATTAGCAGCTGTTGGCTTTATGAAGATTTTTGTTTTGATACCCTTTCTTACAGTACTTTCTTTCTAAACAGATCAGTGCTAAGTCTACCTAAAAGCCTTACCATCTGACTGGACTGGAAGCCCTGCCCCCAACCCCAGATGTGGTGTGTGAGTTGTGGGCACTTGGCCATGATGGGAACACTCTGCACATGCTGACTGGTGGTCCTATGTTATGATCACACACATCCCTGGGCTGAGCTCAGACTCTAACCTAACTCTTAGGCTTAGGGGTCTTGGCCATCCCTGTACCATGTAATCTTAAGGTGGGGAGACTGTGGCCCTCCATTAGTTGCTCGACTGCCACTACCATAATATTTTACCATTGGCCATGCCGGAGCTGATGGGAGCTGGGAGTCCAACAATGGTTCTCCACTCCTGCTGAAATAGTGACGGTGGCAAAGAGTTCCACAAATGGTTCCTGCACTTTATAAGAAAACATATTTGCAATGAGGAAGAAATATCCATAGCTGCCTACAGCTACCCTGGGCTCATGTGGAAAGAGGAGCAGGATAGAATAATTAGAAATACGAATATTAATAAATAATAATAGTAAATAGCAGTAGTAGTATTACCTCTCTGCTTCAGGTTGCTGCCACGGGCTTTGTTCAGAGAAGGGGAAATGATAACGGAGAATATTGCAAGATCAACTGCACATGCGGTTTAGGTTCCAGGCTGGTGGGGTGTGTGTGTGTGTGTGTGTCGGGGGGGTTGAGTGAGTGAAAGAGGTGGGGCGAGGTGTGCTTTCAAGCCACTGCTAGGATGCTAGGGAGGTCTGGGGCCCAGTGCACCCCCTAAGTCACCTCCTCAAAAGGTGCAATCTCCATTGACCTTCTGGCTGCAGTTCCAGTGAGATCTGAATGGGAAACTGTAAGACCAGCGTACAAGAAGGACCTCTCCATGTGGCACTGAGGGGGCTGCTTAAAGGTGCGGCTGTTCCTCCTCTAGGCAACGCATGCCCACTTTTTGAGCACCAGACCATTCATGCCATGATCGAGCAGGGGTCAATGGCAGACAAGCTAGGGGTTCAATGGCAAATATGCCCAGGTTTCTTGGTAGGCATGTCAATGTGCAAAGGGTTCCTGATGGGAGAAAACTTGAAAAGTGCTGCCAGCGCCTGTAGTAATCACACCAGGGGCAGTCTGACCTAGTTGCATCAAAACAGAAAAACCAACTGAGCTTGCTTCAACTCCATAAACAACTTCCTGGCATTTCAGCATTTCAGCTGATATATTTCAAACGGTGAGCCATCAGGTTCTGTTTCATGACTATTTATTTCCTCCTTCCTCCGTGTAACGAATCTCCAATTGTCTCCTCTGTTATTTAGTTCGGCTCGCTCCAGAATGGGATCCTCAAGCTGTAAATCTTGGGAGGCCTGTTTTCTGTCTCACAATAATAAAAAATTCATACGGACTAATGCAAACAAACAATAAAGCAGCAGGCAATAATTAAACAGTGAATTAACAGGATTTATTTCCATTGACGACTTGGGCTGAGGGATGGAGCTACAGCAAAGAGATGTTTCTTTCTGTGCATTGATTGCAACACCTGATGCTGAAGGCTGCAACACGTGGCCCATCCTGCCTCTGAGGGCACCTTTTTTTGTTTGGGACTTGTGGCAGACTCAGGGCCAGCCCTGTCCTTAGGCAGATGACATGCCTGCCTCAGGCGGCAGATATGGATAGGTGAGGGTAGTGGCTGCCCCTTGGGCTATTCCTCCTCCAGAGGAATATTCTGTCCTCTGGAGCAGCTCCCATCTTCCTGAAATGCTGCTTAAAGGTGTGTCCATACCATCCACACTTACTTGTTATTCCCCACCCCCTTTTGGTTCCAGAATTTATTAACCACTCTTCTACTCAGAGAATAGCCATGCGCTGTACCTAAGTGGCATTGGTCTGGTCCCCTCACAGATTGTGCTTTTGAGAAAGGCACCTGAGTGAGTGAGCAGGCAGAGAGGGAGCCGCATGGACACCAGCAGACACCATGCACCTGCATGTATTGCTCTGCTTCCCGCTGATGCCCACAAATGCCACCATAGTTGTGCTGAAGCATTTATTTTGGTGGGGCAGAGAGCAGGTTATTGTGAGGTGTTCAGGGGGAGGACAGAGCTGTGCATGTTAGCTGGTCAGCTAACCCACTAAGTTGGCCTGCTGCTCTCGGTGGCAGCCTCCCAGCTTCTACATGTGGAATGGGAGGGGCTCCATCTAGCGTTTCACTTCTGGCAGCAAAACATCCTGGGGTGTCCCTGCAGTTGCTTGTGGCAAATGAACCTTGCTGGCCAGCCAGTGTCCCTACAAGGCATTGGTTTTCCTATCCGTTGGCAGGGAACCTTGTTCAGCCTGAGGAACCACATTCCCTAATGGGGAGCCACTGATGAAAGAGGGTGGAGCAATGGATGCAACTCTTACCTTTGTGCAATAGGCTACATTTCAGTCATGCAAAAAGCCAGAGCTTTCTGCATGCAACCGTCTCCATCCTCCATCCAGGACAGAGAGTGGAAGAAGAAGAAGAGTTTGGATTTGATATCCCACTTTATCACTACTAGAAGGAGTCTCAAAGCGGCTAACATTCTCCTTTCCCTTCCTCCCCCACAACAAACACTCTGTGAGGTGAGTGGGGCTGAGAGACTTCAAAGAAGTGTGACTGGCCCAGGGTCACCCAGCAGCTGCATGTGGAGGAGCGGAGACGTGAACCCGGTTCCCCAGATTACGAGACTACCGCTCTTAACCACTACCCCACACTGGCTCTCAAAGGTCACTGGAAGGACCTATTTCCACCCGGGCACAACAAAAAACAACAGTACAGACCTGGGCCCGTGAGGGGCATGGCCTAGGGAGGCCTGAGGACCAACCAGAGGGGCCTGGATTAGTACCATGTTTGTGGGGGTGGATTTAGATACTAGGAGAGAATACATTGTTTAGATATTGTCCTTTCTTCCTCACGTTTGTGAGTACCATCCTTTGCAGCTTAAAGTTGGAAGCTAAGACAGGGTTGGTTTAACACTCTTCAAACAATAATCCAGGATGCTGGATTTTCCTGGTATTGCCTCTTTTCTCCCCATTAAAAACAACAATCATACACACATTGTTTTGCTAAGAAATAAAACATATTTACAAACATAATCTTATGTCTTGAAGTAGCAGTTTACAGTAGCAAAATGAAGGCAGGCTTAAAACTACAAAAGTACAAAATTGAAGTTAAAAATGGTGTCTGCAGCTGAGACCTACATACATGGCCAGCTTGGCGCCATGATGAAGAGGAGGCTGCCCAGGCAGAAAGGAAATAGATAGACAAAGGAAGTGATCTCGTAGTTCTTTCTAGCCAATTTTCAGGAAAGCTCTGTGAGCCTCAGCCCTTTCATGTGCCTATGTGGCAAAACATGAATTGTTGGTTTGACAGTCATAATGTCCCACAATGTTTGCCCTCCTCCCCCTGGACCTGAGGTTCCCCACCTCTGTTCTAGTCCATGTGTGGATTCAAACTGTACAAGAAATCACCCCCAAAAGATGCACCTCTCCAAATGTCAGTGTGAAGACGGGATGGACAAACTAGTCTGTTGCTAGTCACTTTAAAACATGTCTACCCTTAAATGCACTTTGCCCCATTCTGCCATAGACTGGCTGGAGGCACCAGTAGGAGAACCCACTGGGGAACCCCCTCGGGAGCAAGGCTCTGAGCCAGGGGACTGGTGGTGGGAGGTTGATGCCTGGTCAGAGGGAGAAGAAGGAGCAGAACGAGGGGAGGCTGGGGAGGGGGGTCAAGAGGCTGAGTGTAGGCAGACTGGAAGAGTCTCCTTTTCCTGCTGCAACCAGCTCCTCTCCTCCCTGGGCTCCCAGAACATGCAGAGAAATGAAGAGGGCAGAGCAATGAGAAGCAAGAAAGCGAAGTCTTAAGCTATTGGGGAAGGACCTGGGAAGGAGTCCTAGAGAGCAGAGGGAAGATGGGAACATTGTCCACATAGCTGCGTCACTGGGGAAAGAATTGCTGAGACTACCATGCCTGAGCTGTGGTTTGTTTCCTTGAATAAAGAGTTAACTTCACCGGACTTTATTGTCACATTGCTGATCTATGCCTGACTCCCAACCTTGACACATTCCGGCAATAATCTGTGATGGTGATGATTGCAAGTTATTACATGTCCTTCACCCTGAGCTCCCATATCAGCATTAATCTTTGCCTGGCATTGACTTGGTCATCTCTCCCGTGCCAGGCAAATAGTTCTCCAGACCATGTTGGCATCCTGCATCCCTCCACGCATGCATGTTCAATGCACACAGACATTTGTGGACAGGGCTAGCAGGGCATGTAGCTTGGGGGTGGGGAGGGTGTGTGTGTGATATGACGAGACCCCGCTCCCTGTGAGCCAAATGTCCCAAAGGCCCCTCTCATGTCTCCCCTGCTCCCTTCACAAAAGAAGGAAACTTGGGTAGCCTGTCATTCCTCCTCCGCTCGTCCTGGCTTGTATTCAGAGTGCTAACTGCCCTGACTCGAGCAATAAGTACAAGAGTGTCTCTGATGATTCCGAGTAATGAGGGACTCGGGTCTCTGTCTCATCCAGAAGATGGAGATGTTGCATTCCTTTGGCGCACCTGCCTCTAGTTGTTTTTTCCACCGCAGCCAGGAGCTCATAAAGCCGCGCTCCCGAGCTCCTATTTCACATTGAGTATTGGCTATTATATAGCGCTAATATTTCTTTGATTTTCCTCCCCTCTTCCCCCCTTCCTTTCTCGCTTCCCCCTGTCCGTATTATGGTAGTTTTGATGAGTCCGTCCTTGCTAGGCGATTGCGCTTCATTCCTGAGCTGCCACCGGCTTTCGGAGAGAGAAATGAGCTTGCGTTGGAAGCATATTCCTTCAGCAGAGCTTCCCAAAGGACTCTGTAGGAGAGGGGGAGAGAGGGAGGGAGGGTTGTATGACACGGTGGAGATAACAGGCCTTGCTGGCTGGCTGGTGACCCCACATGGAATTGATTTTCCACTCCGCAAGGAATTAACCGTGGATTCCGACATTATGATGAAGCGCCCCAGAGAGAATGCATGTCTCTTAATGTCAAGGCAGAGTGTCAACCAAATACAAGGTTGTGATAGAAGGAAAGCAGAGGCATATGTGTTATCCCTTCCATTAAGGCCAACTAAAAGAGCCTTTGACAACCTGGTGTGCTCCAGATGTTTTGGAACAACAACTCTCATTGTTCTCCACCAGCTGTCATCCGAAACATTGTGGGTGGATGACACCGGGTTGGGGAAGGCTGAACTAAAATATTGCAAAGTTGTGAGCAAGCTTTCAGTTTTCCCAAACTCTTTTTGAGGCTAGATGTTTCCTATCCTTGGAGTAAAACTCATGTTTGAGCAGGTGGACAGGGATGAGTGCACCAAGCTCTGCCTCCTGCTATCATCCCAACCCACGGATTGTGTGCATGTGCAGGCCTGGACGAGGGTGCCTCCTCCACTTGGGAGTTCCCCAAACGATTCAGAACCCTAACCAGGTTTCTAAAGCATGTGGGGAGCCTCAGCAAGTACATCAGGGGATGAAACAGGTAACAGTATGTGAAATGTTACGATCAGGCTAGATAAGAAATAACTAAATGACAGATGTTTCTCAAAGACACTTATGAAAATTGGCACTCAAGTCAAATTAAGGCAGCAGATGTAGTGTGACTTTGGAATGTGTATTTTCAAGTGTGAACCTGGAACAGTCAGCAAATATCTAAATAATTCCAAATATTTGTTTCAGTGCTGGGGCTGATGGGAATGATTGACTGGAATTAATTTTTTCCAATAGCAGAATGGTGAATTTTCAGACTGATGAGTGATCCACAGGTTAGAATGTGCTGCTGCTGCCGCCAAGTTGGCCCTGCCTTGGGAGGCCTACAGGATTCACATCTGGCTGGTTTGGACATTCTGGAAGGGCAGGTCCCTCCTCTTTTTCCCCTTTTCTCTTATTTAAGACAGGAGTAACACAAAGGTCACACTAAAAACAGCCCTGATGGCTACATCACATATTACATTTTGCAGTGCACCTATAAAATCAGTATTACAAGTATATCTAGGAATAATATAATGAATGAAAACAACAAGCATATGTCTGCAAATGTATATATTAGATATTTAGGGTCATTTCCCAGAAAGGTGGGGTTAGGTGCAGCTCCACAGCTGGCCAGCATGTCATGTGGAAGAGATCCCTTAGGCTTTAATTTTGGTGCAGCGTGGCTATGAGAACCCTTTTGTGGTCTGTGGGCCAAGCTAGGCTATTGGAATTTATTCAGCTGCCATTTTTATGTAAAGCTTCCTAATTTGTCCTTCCGTGCAAACTGAAAAACAACTATCCTTCAAAACTTACACTTCTCTGAATGTTGCAGTGCAATTCTCCAAACAAAAAAGGGGTGCACTAAAAGGCACATAATAGGGGGGCAAGGTGAAAATTGACAAACACAAATGTAGCATATTGGGAGACAATTGTTTGCAAAAAATTGTATGTTGCAGGCAAGAATGCATGTTAAATCCACAAATCCATAGGGGAAATGTGGAAATAGGTACAAATTTTCATGAGGGCTTTTATTTTAAAATGCCGGTTGATGTGGAAGTGGGGTGAATGCAACTTAATATTGGAAAAATTAGAAACCAGAATTATAGATCGGTCCATTCCAAAAGCTAACCAAGGAACTTCCACATGGATGGGATTTGTGTCTCCAAAAATGAAGAAAGATGGGCATATCCCTCAGCTGTGTGGTGAGCCCAACTACCTCCTGCCTTCACAGACGGGAGTAAGTTTTATTGGTGCCATCAGGGAATTGTCAGCCAATCAGCCCAGCCCACAGCTGCTTTTTCATGGAAAACTGAATAACTGCCCCCCCACCTCCCCAACACAGATTGACCCTGGGAAGTGCTAGCCTAAAACTTTGTGCTGCCTGAGGTATTACAGCAGCAAATGGCACTGCATTCAAGGTGCATGGCACCCGAAGCTGATCCAGCTATTTTGCAGCTGAGGCAGAAAAGCCTACAAGTGCCTCAGTAACAAGAAATAAAATAAAATGATGATTTGCCACTCTTTTCATAGCACTTGTAATCAGTCAGCAGTCTGAGAAAACTGACTCGCTCAACCTAATGGTAGAGCCGGCCCACACCTTCTGTTTGGGCTGAATGCAGAAAAGTGTTTCCAAATGAGACCCCCTGCTCTGAAAACACTGCTTCTGTATTCAGCCTGAACCAGACAGATCACCCACAATCCATGTATTCAGGCATAAGACTCTGATCATTGTTAACTTAGACATACAAATCAAGGTCATTAACATGTCTTGCCAAAACAGTGGTACCTCAGGTTAAGTACTTAATTCGTTCCGGAGGTCCGTTCTTAACCTGAAACTGTTCTTAACCTGAAGCACCACTTTAGCTAATGGGGCCTCCCGCTGCTGCCGTGCCACCGCTGTGTGATTTCTGTTTTCATCCTGAAGCAAAGTTCTTAACCTAAGGTACTATTTCTGGGTTAGCGGAGTCTGTAACCTGAAGCATCTGTAACCCGAGGTAGCACTGTAATGGTAACTCTATACCTGTGCAATAAAAACCATTTTAATGTGGTACTTCCTACTTCCATTTCTGTTTGCTGGCGACTGTTGAAAGAGGAAGGTGGGGCACATTTATTTGACCTGCACCAGAACCAGGGGCAACCCCCAAACCAGCTAGGGAGACGGCTTGCCATAGTTTTTCACACTTCTGTGGGAGGTAAACATGGCTCTTGACAAAGCGGCATCTGTTCAGGGCCGCTCCAAGTCACCAGGCGACTTACTGTAACAACTTAATGATGAGTTCCAGCACCTATTTTTCATGAAAGAAAAACACTGGTACTTATACAATTCTCCAAATGAGCAGGTGTAGAAAGTGGAATCTCCCAAGGATGGGTATTGGGAAATGTACTTTTAAAACTGTTAATAAATGATGGATTTAGGGGTGAGCAGTGAGGTGGCCAAGTTTGCTGATGATATGAAATGTTCAGGGTTGCTTAAAACAAAGGGAGAACATACCCTCCAACATTTCTGCAATGAAAACAGGGACATCTTAAGGAAAAGCGGGACATTCTGGGATCAAATCAGAAACTGGGACGGCTTCTCAAAATCAGGGATGTCCCTGGAAAATATGGACATTTGGAGGGTCTAGAAGAATGTGAAGAGTTCTCAAAGGGTGTACCCAAACTTTAAGTAATTGAGTGGTAAGATTGCAAATGCAATTGAATCTAAACAAGTGCAAAGTTATGCATGCCAGGGCAAAAACAATCTTAATTTCACATCTATGCTTATGGGGCTTGAATTGGTGCTAAACTGACCAAGAACGAGGCCTTGGGGTTGTAGTGGATAGCTTGATGAATATGTTGACCCAGTGTGTGTCAGCTATGAAAAAGGCAAATTCCATGCAAGGGATCGTTAAGAAAAGAATTGAAAATAAAACTGCCGATATCATAATGTTGTGTTATAAATCTATGATGCGTCTTCATTTGGAATGCTGTATACAGTTCTGGTTGCCTCTTCTTGAATATTGTAAAGTTGGGAAATGTTCAAAAAAGGGCAGCCAAGATGATCAAGGGGATGGAGAGGAAAGGTTGCAGTGTTTGGGACTTTTTACTTTAGAGAAAAGGTGAATAAGATGTAATATGATAGAAGTTTATAAAGTTACACAAGGCATGGAGAAAGTGGTTCGAGAAAGTTTGTCTCCATAATAACACTGGACTTGCGAATATCCAATGAAGCTCAATGCTGGAAGATTCAGGACCCATAAAGGAAAGTCCTTCTTCATGCAATACATAGTTACTCTATTGAACTCGCTCCCACAGGAGACAGGGATGACCACCAACTTGGATGGCTTTCAAAGAGGAAGCAACAGGTATGGCAGTGGTGGTGGAAGCGGCAGGACAGGGCAATGTTGCTCTTCCCGTTTCGCTTCAAGGAGGGAAACAGGATGTACCAACCCTACTGCTGGCTAACATTCACGAGGACTTTAAAAATAATTCGCAAACTGACATAGAAATGTGACAAACTGAATTTAAAACTGGAAAAATGAGATGCTGAAATTGACAGATTTATCCATTCCCAGAAGCACCCTAAGGGCACCCTCCCCCCGTTGTGTTTTCTTTTTTGCGAATTGCAAAGATGCCGAGTGACACCCTTGTTGTCTACCATGCAAGTATAGAACTCCAGTCCATCCAAGAATCTTTCCCTTTTAGCTGCCTTTTGGTATTTAGCTCTCTTTGGGGAGTCTCAGGTGTGGGGAACCTTTGGCCCTGCAGATGTTGCTGAACTACAACTGCACCATCCCTGGCCATTGGCCATGCTAGCCGGGGCTGATGGAAGCTGTTGTTCATCTTCAGGGCAAAGGGTCCCCCCACACCTGAGCTAAAGAACTGGGGGATTGAGTGCCGCTTTACATATTTAGTTGTTGCTGCTTTCTAATTGACGTTTATGTTTGCTTTTTATTCTGCTCCCTGTTTCATGTGTTTGGTTGGGACAGCCTTTTTTAATAAAAGGTATGCGAGAGGAAGAATTAAACATTAAACTGGGATCCTATCCCCCCCCCCCCAAGGTTCAGGGTAAGTAACACAATTAGACACACAAATATAATTATAGATCAAAGAGACAGTTCCCTATCCCTGAAGGTCTTCACAGCCTGTTATCTCCATATCCGTAGCCTGGCCTGATGGCCACCTTAGCCAGGGAGCAGCTCTGCTTCTTCAAGCTTGTCTCTCCCATCTGCATTCTCTCCCCGCGCCCCCGCTGCACCCCGAGCCCTCCTGCCTGTGCGCCTGTTGCTATCTCAAATCCAATTTGACTATTGTTTGTGCTGTGCGTACGTCTGTTTCTCTCGCGCGCACCCCCGCTTTCGCTTTGTGCTTTGTTATTTTAATGGATTCTTTATTCCAATCCCGGCGACGCGGCGGGCGAAGGCTGAGATACTGCATCAAATTGCATTCCTCTTCTGTAGATTTCTCTCTCTCTCTCTCTTTTTCCTGCCCTCCATCTTTGGGGGAGGAGGGAGGGGGAAACAATGGGAAGGAGAAAATTAAAAAACAAAAACAATTCAAAGGTACACAGCCTGCAGCTGCGCTGAGGTTTAATAGAAACTCAGAGTCCCCCTGTCACTCGAGGGCTTGTGCCTAGGTTCCTGAGAGGCTCCGAGAAGCAAACTGATCACCTGGGCCTCTGAAGGGAAGTAGCATGGGATGGCCGTCTGGTTAACCCTTCCCCACAGTCCCCCTATGAAAATTTCAGGGTTGGTTTCCCAGCCTGGCACTCGAAGCTCACTGGCCTGCTTTCATGGGCCACTATTCTTCTCCTTTTGCAAAATCTCAGTCCCCTTCCTCACTCCAGTTTCCATACCTGGCTGTCACATGGAAAGGATAAGGGATATCCGTATGCACCAATAAGTCAGGCTGTATATATTACGAATGTAAGTAGGCTCCAAGATTCGCCTATATCAGTGAAGCCCATCATCACATGTGCTGCTTGGATGGCATTGTGCCAACAGATGCTGCTGATAATAATGCTCTGTTCAACATATGCTGTAGTACCTGTTTTGTATGTCTATACGGTCATATAATGACATCATCTGTGCAAAAGGTAAGTCCAAGCAGGGAATCCCAGGGGAATCCCAGGGTCTTGAATCCCATCCAGCTCCCCCTCATTGCTGTTTCCCCTCTCCCTGGCCCACCGCTAACTTGTTTCCTAGCGCACACAGCCTCTGGCAATGAGGAGTAGAATGTACCCGCATCCATCATCTGTGCACAGAAATACATCATCTCCAAGTGGCACCTTCATTTAAAGGGCTATTATCAGAGTAATTCCACCCATTCATCATTGGGGCTCAACCTGGCACCGTGCTGTTTCTTTGGCCAGCCCTCTGAAAGCTCCAGGACAATAACAGGAATCAGAGCACAAGCCAGCATGTCAGGGGTCCTACCCAAGAGCCTCAGGACAACCCACTTCCCCAGGGGTTGGGATCCAGAGTAAATGGGACCCTTGAGAAGAGGTGCCAAGCCTAACTCATATGTTCATCTCCTTCAGCATGGCTGCTGTTTTGAATCGTCTGGGTTCCATCTACACATAACCTTTTACAATCTGTCTTTAGGCAAGGGTAGCCAAGCTGCAGGTCCGCTGCACCCCTAGACAATTCAAGAAGAAAACTAAGAACAAGGCTGGGGCTGTGCACACACACCAGACTTTTAAAGCACATTTAAAGCATGTACCCCACTGAAATACTCCTGGGAACTGTAGTTTGTTATGGGTGCAAGGAATTGGATATTATTCCCAAGCATTATAGGTTGCTGGCTTGAAATTGATAGATGCTGAAACAAAAACACAATGAGGCTTATAATGTGCAATTAACTTTTATTGTGAGCCCGTAAAATGATTTCCAACCCTTTTTTGCTTTCATTGTAATGCTAGAGTTTGTGTATATTCTGTTTTTGTTAATGTACTATGTTTACTCCTGTTTGTTTTGTATTTTAGTTGTTTGTATATGTTGCAAAACAACTCAATGAAGATTTTTTTTTTAAAGGGTGCTGGGAATTTTAGCCTTTGAGGAGTAAACTACAGTTCCCATGATTCTTTGGAGGAAGCTGTGTGCTTTAAATGCATGATGTGTCCGCAGCCAGAGAATTCCCTTCCTCTCAAGTGCTTGGTGGGACTAAGGGATTTTGGGAGGAGAGGGAGAGAGATTGCAGTAGCAGAGCCTGCAAGGTGTTACATGATATCGTCACTAGGGATGATGAATTGGTGTTGTTGCCAAGGGAGGAAAACAGAACAGCAGGAGTCTGGGTGGACAGGAGAAGGTGGAGACCAGATTAGGAAAAGCAGTGGGAAGCAGGAAGCAATTAGCAATTGGCCAACCAGGCTTGGATCCACCAATTTTCCTTTGCTAGGCCAATGCCTACTACTATATCACCCAAGCCCGGTATGAGGGGCAGACCGTGATGATGACTTCACTCAGCATTACATCGCGGGGGAAACTGCCTCCTCCTGAGCCCCTCTGCTACCAGTGCCCAGCAGCTGAGGGAGAAACAAGCTGCAGCAGGTGCTGGGGGCACAGGGACTCAGGAAAAGGAGGAGGTTCAGCTTGGCTGAGGAGTGCCAGGCTGCCCTCGCCTCAGCCAAGCAGTTTTACGGAGCCCCCTACCTGCCACCGGCTCGCATGAGCCAGCGGTGGGGTGGGGGCTCCATTAAAGTGCTCCCACTCACCAACTGAGGGAGCCCTGATCCTTCTCCTGCTCACATGCAAGCAGAAGAAGGATTGGGGCTGCTCAGCTGGGAAAGGGGAGGCTTCTCACACACCCCAGCTGAGCAGCACAAACAGCTGGTGTGTACTTGCTCAGCCAGGCGGCAAGAAGACTGAAAGAAGCCCAGCTCAGCCCAGCTCAGCCTCGCCAGTCCCGCCCCCCCCCCCGCCCATGTCAAGGCAGTGGCAGATGCTGCCTTAACCACTACAGCTGCCTTGGCATAGGTGGGGGGAGGCATGAGCAGGCCATTTCTTCATCTCAGGAGGGAGAGGCAGCCCGCTCGCCCCCCCCCTTGCGCATGCCAAGGCAGCAGCTAAGGCAGAGATGCAAACGGACATTCGTGCTCCTGCCTTACATGCTGCTGCCTTCACATGGGGGGGGGGGCTGGAGGAGGAGGCACTTTGGAAGAGGCAGAAGCTTCGCACGGTGGCCAACAACTGCCTTCTTCCTTCCTGCCTCCTCTCCGATATTGTGATATTGCGATGTTTAGCTGGCAGTATATTACGATGTTGGGAAGCAGTTTTGCCCATCCCTACTAGGCATATAGGGAAAGAGTGGGCTACTGGATTTTTCTTCAGTGTTCGGCTAACAAAATGATGCCCTTCCTTCAGTCCCAGCCAATGTGGAGATTGGCCAAGGGGGGTGCGAGTTGTAGTTAAAAACATCTGGAAGGCATGTTGATGGCTACCCCTGCTTTAGTGGTTGGCAGCAGGGTTGAGGGTGCCATTTCCTGTTATTTGCCATTTATTAAAAACAAGTTTGTGGCATGGGTTCTTACTTCTTACATTATATTCATGCCACATGTAGTATTCTGCCAGCTCTACATTCAGAGATATCTGGTCTGAATTATTAGAGCCCCTTTGGTCTTGAATCTCTCCCCTTATATCTGGGCCTGTCTTGGAGCTCGCCTCCCCTTTTCTATCCCTCTCTCCCTCCCTTCTTCCTCTCTTTTGGCTTTCCCTGCTCTTTCTTGTCTTCTGCACTTCTATCGTGTTCGTGTCATTGGACAGTTTAGGTGATCCAGCTTCCGTAAGCACCATTGTGTTTGCTTGTTAAATTAACAAAAATGTGGCAATAAAAATACATGCTGGTGGTAGCATTAGAGATTTCACTATTTGCTGTACTCTGTGTTTTATATTTTTCAAAAGGTATATGTGCTGTTTTACATTGAAATGGCCAATTGCAGTGTATTAGATCTACTCGTGGTTATGTTCTCGCCCCTCCATCCACCAGTATACAGCACTGCAAATGACATGTCACCTGCAGCTGTTTATACACAAGGACACACACATGCAACCTCTCCAACCTGTCCAATGTGTCTCCCGGCATTCTCAAAGAGTCTTCTACTCCCCCAGCAGCATTGCTTCCTTTTTTGGCACCCAGGGCACTCGCACCCAGGCGTGGGTGCATGCCGCAAAGAGTCAACAGAACCCACCAGGCCAGGCCAGCCCATGCCGCCAAAGCCATGGAGGGCATGCGCATGGGGTGCATAAGATTCATGGAGCCCCCACACCAGCGCAGCCCTGTAGGGAGGAGCCTAGCTGGCCAACGCAACCCTTGGCAGACAAATCCTCCCCTGGCCAGATGACCATTCATTGAGGGGGTCAAGGATGCCATGGCGAGGCCAGGCTGGGCTCCAGGGCCCACATACCGCTGGTGGTGAGCAGGGTGGGACAGGACAGGGATCCCTTCATGGGGGCACCTAGGTGATGCCCCCTAAACATCCTGTGGCCAGGGCTATGCCCCCTGCCCCACGCTAAGCCCCTGGTTCCCCCTGCTGAGCAGACAATCCTCAGGATTGAAAATCTGGTGAGATGGGGAATAGACACTGCTCATCTTCCAGACAGATGGCATCAGTATGTTGGGAGCAGCAGGTGTTTGTTTGTTTTGTTAACTGGAACATAGGAAACTGCCTTATACGGAGTCAGAGCATTGGTTTATCTAGCTCAGTATTGTCAACACTGACAGCAGGAGCTCTCCAGGATTCAGGCAGGGAGTCTCTCCCAGCTCCACCTGGAGACCCCAGGGATTGAACCGGAGAACTTCTGCATGTAAAACAGAAGCTCTACCACTGAGCTACAGCCCAGTATGAGGGATATGACTTGAAATAAAGCAGCTTCTCTAATGGTCCTAGAAGTCCCAATTGAGCTGGTGCCCCCTTCACAGGAAGTGCTTAGCATTATGGTTATCCCAGCAGAGGGAGCTGCTCCCAGAGGCCGAGCTATACAAACCAGGATGTCTCTGGATCAGACCTCACCTTTGCCAATGAGTTTACTTAATTTACTACCTCTCAGTCTAGGGTAGCCAACTAACCCAAAAAAACACAGTTTCGTTTGCTCCTTCACCTTTAACGGCAGCTCAGTCTGCAGAAATCAGCAGGTGAAGCGTTTCAGAGAATGGAAAGAAATATGATCCCAAGCTGATTTTTGTATGGGCTGATTAAGCACCTGCTCTTCCAACTGAAATATGGGAATAAGAATGCTGATCTACCCCAGAGTGGTGTCATAAAGATTACTGAAAGAATGTCAGCTAGGTGCTTTGAGGACTCTCCTGGTGCAATATGATGCATACCTGACCAGAAGTTAGCCCCACTGGGTTCAGTGGGGTTTTCTCTCATAAAAGTGTGGAAAGGACTGCAGCCCCAAGTGCTTTGCAAATGTTAATAAAGAGGGCTTATTTTTGCCCATGTGACTCCCCCCCCCCCCAAAAAAAAATCTTGGTCTCTGCTCATTCTGCATTTTCTCTGAAACTTGGCTTGGAAATAGGGAGAGAATGTTGGACCAGCTGCACGACCCCCCCGCCCCGGTTCCTTTCCTCCTCTGCCCTGGGGCTCCTATTCTAACCCTGCCATAGCAGCTCACTCCAGCTGGGACTGTCAATTCACCAGGCATTCTGCTCCTCTCTGCTCTCAATGCCTCTCAGCAATAGGGATGATGTGCACACACACACACACACCCATCCCCCCCATCCCTGGGGTTTCCCCATTAGGCAAGGCTCAAGGTCCCATCTCCCAGAAAATCCAAGCAAATTGCCTTTGTTTGGTGGAGCAGCTCTTCATTCGTGGCACCAATGACAATGTTTACTAATAAAGTGTTTTATGATTACAATATTAGTATGCATTTAACACAAAGTGCGCCTTTGTTTTCTGATGGTAGTCTGATTTTTCCCCTTTTATAATTGCTGGCAAATATGAGCCTGGAAGGTAGTATGGGCTAGGAGTATTTTCATACATCAGGTTTTAAATTGCCTTTGAGCTTTTCTGCACCTACTTATATTACACTTGACTGTGGTGCTGATATGGAAGAGAAAACAGAGGGGAGGCGTATCTGATGCAAATGAGCATCCTGGTGAATGTAGGTCTTATATCCATGCTACTACAAGTCCCATTAAAGCAGTTTGTTTGTTCCACATGTTTTTACCCCACCTTTTGACCAATGGTTCCCAAAGCACAACACAACAACAATATATTAAAATTTGGTAAACCTACAATTAAATCAGTTGATAAAACTGGGCTTTGCAATCACAAAGAACAACTCAGCTGTATTTAAGGGAGGGAGCAGCGATCCTTCAAAAACCTGGTGAAATAAAACCATATTAACACACTTCCTGAAAATAATCAAGAGCCTTGTAGTGGAGAAAGTTGGTTCCAGAGGGATGGTGCCACTTTCAAAAAGGCCCTGCCTATGTGATTGATCACGTGCTAGACAGGGTGCCCAGAACAGGGTCATGTTCAAGTATCTTAATATATGAGAAGCTTTATATGGAAGGAGGCACTCATTGTCATCCCTGGGCCACTGAAGGCTTTACAACAATGCTGCAGACCCTCAGGCCAATGAGCCAAACACAACCCCACAAGTCTTTCTAACCAATCCATTAGCAAAACTGGAACAGTAGACTGAGCACGTGGTCACAAAATTCTCCGCTATGGTGTGATGTGTAGCCATTCTACTAACATTACGATGATGATTTCTGAATGTGCATATAGACGTGCATATAGATCTGCATCTCCTTTTGCCCCTTTATTGTGGCAATGCATTTCCTCTCCTTTGGCGATGTGAGATTGGCCACCTTAGGCCCAGGCTCATGTGCTGGGCCCACAAAGTTTAAAGTGTTCTTGTCTGAGAATAACCACTGAAAATAAATTTGTCATCCCTCCTTGGTTCTTCTCCATCTTCTTTGGATCAGTAGAAGAGCAGTGTTATTCTTTGGCATTTAATGAAGGGCTGCTGATATCATGGCTACATGCTGGGATGGCAGAGTACGGAGGGCATTTAAGAATGGCACACAGAGGCAGGGGGTGGCTCTAAGGAGGAGCACCAACAGAGCTAATAAGTGGGTGTTCAGTGGGTGTGAGGGTGTTTTGTTGGGCTGGACAGGGAGGGTTAATTCATGTAGCTGCTGTTTTGGTATCAAGAGAAATCAGCAGGCGGTGTTCTCTGTAAGTGAATATCAAATTAAAACCAGATTGGCTTGTGCCTGGCAATATTGATCCCTCCCCCCCCCCACCAACGTATTCTCAGCAGCTAAAATCCAGCCCTGGGAGCTATGTTTCCTGATGCCCATTTCATAAATAACCAGGGTTCCCAGCTGCCAATTGCTTTAATGTAGCCTCAATACAATTTAATAAACATAATAGCCTCTTCCCTCATTGTGTCAGAAGCGCTGGCTGGGAGAGATCTGTGCCGAGCAGAAAATGCTATTGCATCTTGCAAGTGCAAAACATCAAGAAATGTACACCTGCAAAATGTAAGCGCATGGTACATATGCAACACCTGCTCATGTGCATACTTGTACACTACATATACAAGCATACAGACATACAAACACTTGCTAATGTTTGAAGGGATGTGTTCAAAGTCACATCCACACCATGCATTTAAGCCATTATTTCCAGAGTTGTTTAAGAACCAACCCATCTTCAAAGGGAACTCTGGGAATTGTAGCTCTGTGAGGGGGGAAAGGTATCTCCTAACAACTCTCAGTATCTATAACAAACTACAGTTCCCAGGATTCTTTGGGGGGGGAGCCATTTTTGCTTCAAGTGGTATGGTACTGCTTTAAATGTACAGTGCAGATGTGGAATGCTACTGTATGCAAACATGAACATGCCTACATGTGCAAATGATAATATACGGAAAAGTGTGCACATTTTCCCCATTGGAAAGGGGGACAGCTAAATTGGGACAATGAGATGGTAGTGGGAGGGTTAAGTTCCTCCCCTGTTTTAAGTCAAAATCAGTCACAGATCTCACATAACATACCCCATATTTTAGGTGTTGTCTGTGAATAACACCTGATATCAGGTACACTTTTTTCAAAAAAGTGCATGGTGCTGGCTACCTTCTTGAAAAGCTGACTACCCTTTTGAGAAGCATCTGCAGGGGCCCTGGTCCACCCTGTGACCACGATGTGTAAGGTTAATATTTCCATCCCACGCCCCTTCCTACCAAAAATTGCCCTGCCCCTACCAGTGGCGTAGCGTGGGGGGTGCAGGGGGGGCCGGCCGCACCGGGCGCAACATCTGGGGGTTAGGGAAATCCACGGGTTAGGGGGCGCAAATCCATGGGTTAGGGGGCGCAAATTACTTGCCTTGCCCCGGGTGCTGATAACCCACGCTATGCCACTGGCCCCTACCCATTTCTGATATTTCCCCTGAAGGTGTTGTCTGCAGTAACAACAGTAAAGAACTGTGGGTTTCTGTTCCATAGTGCAGTTCTTTTCAAAATTTTAATCTGATTATTTCTTTCTTCCTCTTACAAAGGCAAAAGCATAATTGCACAGACCCGAAGTACACATATGAGTAAGTCCAAAAATGGAGAACTCACAACCCGTGCAAAAGCACACACACTGTGAATGCATGCCCAGACAACCGCAACGTGCACACAGATATACAGAAATGCTTATGCAAATGTGAAGACTATAAATAACCAGGGCTAACCCTTTGCTTCCCTTCGTGCTCTCCAGAGGACGCTAAAGTGCTTCACAGACTTCATTAGCAAAACTACACAACCCACTGGGAGAAGCAGCTCTTATTATCCCTGCCTTGCAGAGTCTGCCGAGGTCAGTCAGCAGTTCAGAGTGGAGGCAGAGAGAAAGCCCAGCAGGCCTGGCTCCCAGACCCCACTCTAACCCACTGGAGCTGCCTCCCCTCCCAGAACTGGGAACGGAACAAATAATGCAGCTTGTGCAGGATGTCACGAAGACCCTGGTCCCTGGAGACACGGGCTAGTCTATGCAGCACATGTGTTTTGTTTTAGACACATGTGGCTAAGGCAGGCGGATGTGGCTGAACAGGGAAGGCTACAGGGCAAAGCAGCCTCACACCCCAACACTGACAAGCGTCCCCAGATAAAAGTGCCGCACAAAATATTTTCCTTACTTCTTCTTTTCCAATCTCAGTTTTATTTTAACTTTCAGAGCACAAAATATTTTCTGCCTTCATCCTGAAAGCCAATCCCTGCACGTTCCATGAAGTACTGAAGTATTGTTCTGAATTTTACAGGGTGTGGGGTAGTATAATTTGGTACTGTGCCACTTCAGGGATTCCAGGTGAAGGGGGTCATTTTTTAATGCTCCCCTAAGTATTTAAAAAACAAAACAAGAAGAACCACGTAATCCCCCCCATAACCTGCAGATAGTAAACTACTACACCAGGCAAGTTTTTTTTTTAAAAAAGCAGATTTTCCAGCTGCACAAATTCCCCATCAGACACTGCACACTAAAAAGGAAAATGCCATGTGAACACAAAGTGTGCATTGCTGCTTGCCTACATCCTGTATTGGTGGCCGTTTCTCCATGGGAGTCAGTAGTTTTTACCTACTCCACAGCAGTGGCAGCGGGAAGGAGGCAAGGCAACGGACATCAGATGGATCTGCTATGGTTGCTTAGGTGAAATCCCTGGGATCCAAAAACATTGTTATAATTGCTCATAACACATGCTGTCCATATTCACCATAGACAGTTACCTGTCCCTTCTGCAGGTATACTCAGGAGGAAGTCCGACTGTGAGCAAGGAAGTCTTCGTCCTTTGAGCATAGGATTGCAGCCTTCACCAGATTATTGTTTTACATGCAACGTAAACATACTGATAAACTCACAGAAGAGACCGTTGTTGTTGTTTTTTTAAAAAGCTGGCCATCTTGTAGTCTAGAAAGATACCACAGGTTGTAGATTGCAGGTGACACAATCAGTTTGGCACTTTTTCTTTTAACGGCTTCCGTAGTGGAGTAGGAGAACTGAAAAGAATGCCAATATTTTTCACATCTGGCAACCACCAATGAGCCCCTTTGGTTTCATGGGTATATGGGTAGACGAGTCTTAAAAGCCCAGAACACAAATTGGTACAGCCCTCTAGTGGCTATGGTGACTCATTTACCAGAAGTACAATCGTACCTTGGAAGTCGAACAGGATCCATTCCGGAAGTCTGTTTGACTTCCAAAACGTTCAAAAACCAAAGCGCGGCTTCCGATTGTCTGCATCAGAAGCTACGGAAGCCCTGTTGAATGTTCGGCTTCCAAAAATAGTTTGCAAACTGGAACAGTCACTTCTGGTTTTACAATGTTCAGGAGCCAAAACGTTTGGGAACTAAGTTGTTCGACTTCCAAGGTATGACTGTAATGTATTTAGCATTAACTCTGGAAGTGTATAATCAATTCTGACCAAACTAAGCCTCCTAAAGCACAGTATACATCAGGAGAGCAGTGAAAGTTTGTATCCCAGGCTTTTTAGACTTGTCTACCCGTGCACTATCTGAATGACCTAGTGGTGCATTGGCTCCCAGGTGTGATTCCCCCCCCCCTCCGGCAACTGTCCTGTTCCACTACTGTGCCTTCGAGGGCTTCAGGAGAAGCAGAATTTCATCAAGTATGGTTTCTCCAAGAACAGAAAATGCACAAAGTTTGAATGAAGCACTGGCTGTTACGTTTGTTTTCTATGCAACCCTTAAAGCCATATAAAGCTTGTTAGAAAAACAGAAAACTTGCCTACATGCAGAACACAGCATTTCTTGCTGTAGCAGCAGCAAACAGAAGGTGTATCTATTTATTATATATTTATTCTGCCTTTCTTCTAAGGAGCTTAAGGCAGTGTCTGTTGGCTGTCTTTTTTTTTTTAAAAAAAAATATTTATTAAAGTTTCAAAAAAGTTACAAGAATAAAAAAAGAAAAGAAAAAGAAACAAAAAATACAAAATACAAAAAAGTAAAAAGAATTAAAAACAAGTCAACCTTTCCATATCTTAACTTTCATTTACTTGTTTCCCTGACCTCCTCACACCTCCCTTTTTTGTATTCTAGTTCAATTAGTTATTTCAGCAAATCCTTTCCATTTTTGTTTTTATCTTAATAATTTGTCTTAATATATTATAACTTTACATTCTCACCTGTTAATAATCCATCTTTAAATACTCCTTTATAACATTACTGCTAAAACCACATAACTTCATTCCAACATCCTTCTAACATACCTTAATTTTACAATGTTTCTGTAGATAGTCTTTAAATTTCTTCCAATCTTCTTCTACCGACTCTTCTCCCTGGTCTCGGATTCTGCCAGTCATTTCCGCCAGCTCCATGTACTCCATCACCTTCATCTGCCATTCTTCCCGGGTGGGTAGCTCTTGTGTCTTCCAATACTTTGCGATGAGTATTCTTGCTGCTGTTGTGACATACATAAAAAAAGTTCTATCCTTCTTTGACACCAATTGGCCGACCATGCCCAGGAGAAAGCCCTCTGGTTTTTTCAGGAAGGTATATTTAAATACCTTTTTCATTTCATTATAGATCACCTCCCAGAAAGCCTTAATCCTTGGGCACGTCCACCAAAGGTGAAAGAATGTACCTTCAGTCTCTTTACATTTCCAACATTTATTATCGGGCAAATGATATATTTTTGCGAGCTTGACTGGTGTCATGTACCACCTGTATATCATTTTCATAATATTCTCTCTTAAGGCATTACATGCCGTAAACTTCATACCTGTGGTCCATAACTGTTCCCAGTCAGCCAGCATCTTGGTCCCACATCTTGTGCCCATTTTATCATAGCAGATTTCACCATTTCGTCCTGAGTGTTCCATTTCAACAGCAAGTTATACATTCTCGACAGAGTCTTAGTTTTGGGATCTAACAGTTCTGTTTCCAATTTTGATTTTTCCACCTGGAAGCCAATTTTCTTGTCCAATTTGTATGCCTCCATTATTTGGTAATAGTGAAGCCATCTCGCACTTTGTCTTTTAGTTTTTCAAAGCTCTGCAATTTTAATTTATCTCCCTCTTGTTCCAAAACTTCCCAATATTTTGGCCATTTGGGTCTGTTGGCTGTCTTGACAGAGAGTGACTGGCTCAAGATCACCCACTGTGCTTCAAGTAAGCCCCATCGAATACAATAGGACTTCCTTCTGATTAGCCATGGATCAGCCATAAAATGGGTTGGCTGGATCAGCCCAATAGCCCATCAGGGCCAGTACCCTGTTCTCGCAGTGGCCACCCAGGTGCCCATGGGAAGCCCAAAAGCAGGACATGAGCGCAACAGTACTCTCCCCACTGGTAGCAGAGGTAGAACATAGTCATTGTGGTTGTTGATAGGCGTATCCTCTGTTGTGTATTGAGTCAAAGGATTTTATATCTGTATTATTATTGTCTGTATTTGCATTAGGGTAAAGTAACTGCCTTTTGGTTCCAGAGGGTACAGCTACTATTGGTTCATTTAAGCTGCTGTATTTGGATCCTCTGTCTTATTGGTTGCCTCCAAAAGGCAGGACTGTGATTGCCTGATATTGTTCCCTCCAAAATGTATCCTTTCTAGCGAGTTCCCTGTCCCTATAAATGTAGCTCTCCCCTCCCCAAGTTTCAGTCTTGTTGCGTTAATAAAGAAGTGTTACTAGAGAACTGTCTCCAGCATATTATGTCAAGAGAGCTGAAATCACAAACCCCACGTCACAACATCATGAATTTGTGCTGGCATGTCACCTCTTAAATACGGTGGTACCTCAGTTTTAGAGCGTCTCAGAAGCTGAATGTTTCGATTTTCGGATGCCAAAAACCCAGAAGTAATTGCTTCCATTTTCGAACACGCTTTGGAAGTCAACAAAGGATGGAGGAAAAAATTCGATTAAGTTCAGATTTGAAACCAAATCTATCAAATTTGCACTTTCCAAAACAATATGAAACCTGAAACACAGCCATCCTTTGAAATGTGCACTTCTCCGATTTTGGGGATGCAGTTCTCCAAACAAACAGTGTTTACAGAAATGTATATATTAGGAGAAAGTGAGTATATTAGTAAAAATAACATGTTGTTTTAAAAGTGGGGTGCCACCCCTCTCTCTGCCGAGCTGCAACAAGAGTCCATGAGGTTCCAGGGACTCACCCAGGATTTGTGTTCCTTTGTAGAATTGAGACACAGTGGAGACTGCCACAGCTTTAAGAAATATGGTTAATTCACCTATTTATACCCTCAGTCTGCATGGAGGGATTCCAGCTCTTCAAGCATGGTCGTTTCAAGAGGGCCTTGTGCCCTACAGCAGTGCTGCACTCGAGTCTAAAGCATCTCTCCCAACCAGCCTTCAGCCAGGCTGCCCAAGATGGATCCCTGTCTCTCTTCTTCCTGCTTCTTCCTTCCAGCAACCCTTGCTCAGGACTCTCTTCCTATCACTCATACCCATTAACCCTGACAAACCCCCCAGTCTCTGTTCACACCTCAGGGCAAGGGGGGCAGACAGTTATCTTACATTGCCAGTGGTCCTCAATGCCCCTGTATTGCTTTTTTAATGGCCCTAGCTCTTGGCCTTGTCATTTTTGCACAGGCTAACCCAGGAATTCATCTGCAGCTTGTATTTCTCCCTTCATATCCAACATAATCAAAATCCTACCATTTATTAATTTCTAAGGTTTGGAGTTTTGGGGGGGGGTGTCCTCCCCAAATCTATAACCATACAAAAATAACATAATATTTGGAGAAAACAGCTTGCAAATATGTGTACATTATTACATACCCCCCCCCAAAACCCGCATACAGAAATGTGTCAATTAGGAAAAAATTGCTGATGAATTTTCATGAGGATTAAAACAAAAACAAATAAATGTGCAAATTGCTGCACTAATGTGGAGAACTGAATTTTAGATTGGAAAAATGAGTAAGTGAGAGGACCTAAATTGACGCATCCTTCCATCCATCCATCCCTGCAACATGTGTGTGTGTGTGTGTGTGTGATTTATGGTCCATCCTGGCCCTGCCAATTGCATGGCTCGGCATCATCATCCCTCAGCGCTGAAGCACCATTTTGTGCTTATTGTGCATCCTTGCCTGCTTGTGATCGCATGTGAGAGACACGGCTAATGAGCTGTCAACTTGACGCCCAGGAAACAAGGCTGTTGAGTTGCAAAGCCCGGGGGCAGTGCAGGAGGGGAGAGAAAAAAAGGATGGGAGGCAGGTTGTGGGCCTGGTATAGACGCCTGGATTGTTGAGGCGATTAACTCTGTGAGTCTTGCGCAGTTGAAGGGGTCTCATGCCCCACTTCTGGCTCAGGGTTTCTCAGTGGCTAAACTACACATGACAGCTGCAGACCTATGTGTTAGAAGAACAGTGATTGGTACTAAATTTTATGATACAAGATTCAAAGCAGAGAATCAGTGGCAGGGATGTGTGAACGTGTCTCAATTCGTTCTGACATTCATTCGCATTTTCACCCACCATGTTTTGTTCCACTGCAATTAGCTTATTTTGCAGAAGCCTTTATTCTGTTTCATCATCCACTGATGTGGAAATATCCTTATTTTTAAAAAACCTATATTATAGCACACAATAACCATGTACTGTACCATCTTAGCCATCAACAGATATTTACAAATGAATGATCTTCCCTATGCGTTCCCTTTCAAACTTAGTGAATTTCTAGTGTGGTAGTCCTGTAAGTTTTCTTCAGCAAAAACAACAATGAATCTTCAGGCACCTTAAATGTAAATTTGATGACCCACCACAAAGCCATTTATGGCTGCAATTTTCATGATTTCTATTTAGAAGTCCCACTGAATTCAGTGGGGTTTACTCTCAGGTAAGTGGAGTTAGGATTGAAGCCTATCTCTCTAGCTTGAGTTCAGTGTTTATATAATAATAGAATCATAGAATTAGAAAGTTGGGAGGGACCCCCAGGGGTTAGCTAGTCCAACCCCCTGCAATGCAGGAATCTCAACTAATAATAATAATAATAATAATAATAATAAATTTTATTTATATCCCGCCCTCCCCAGCCGAAGCCGGGCTCAGGGCGGCTAACAACAATCAACAATCAAACAATCAGATATTCACACATTCTAAAAATATTACATTATAAAAATCAATTAAAATCAAATTAATGGCAACTAATTAAGCAAGATTCTGTGCAGGTTGCCAGAGGAGGGAGTCAGGCTGCGCCCTGACCAAAGGCCTGGTGGAACAACTCTGTCTTGCAGGCCCTGTGGAAGGATGTCAGGTCCCGCAGGGCCCTAGTCTCTTGTGACAGAGCGTTCCACCAGATTGGAGCCGCAGCCGAGAAGGCCCTGGCTCTAGTTGAGGCCAGCCTAACCTCTCTGAGGCCTGGGACCTTGAGGATGTTAGTATTTGCAGACCGTAGGTTCCTCTGTGGGGCATACCAGGAGAGGCGGTCCCGTAGGTACGAGGGTCCTAGGCCGTATAGGGCTTTAAAGGTTAAAACCAGCACCTTAAACCTGATCCTGTACTCCACCGGGAGCCAGTGCAGCTGGTATAGTACCGGTTGAATGTGATCTCGCAGCGAAGACCCCATAAGGAGTCTCGCCGCGGCATTCTGCACCCGCTGGAGTTTCTGGGTCAGTCTTAAGGGCAGCCCCACGTAGAGCGAGTTACAATAATCCAGTCTGGAGGTGATCGTCGCATGGATCACAGTGGCTAGGTCAGGGCGAGAGAGATAAGGAACCAACTGCTTAGCTTGGCGGAGATGAAAAAATGCCGCCTTTGTTATAGCTGTAATCTGCGCCTCCATAGAGAGGGAGGAATCGAAGATTACACCCAAACTCTTAACGGACGGTGCTGGCACTAATTGCACCCCCGCAAGAGATGGGAGTTGCCCCCTCAATCCCATATCATCCCGCCCCAGCCAGAGGACCTCTGTCTTCGAAGGATTTAACTTCAACCGGCTCCCACGTAACCATCCAGCCACAGCTTCCAGACATCTCGCCAGTGTATCGGGGGCCGAGTCAGGATGGCCATCCATCAACAGATAGAGTTGGGTGTCATCGGCATACTGATGGCAACCCAGCCCAAAACTCCGGACAAGCTGGGCGAGGGGGCGCATAAAGATGTTAAAAAGCATCGGGGAGAGAATCGCACCCTGAGGCACTCCACACACCAAGGAGTGGCGCGATGATAATTCCCCCCCGAGCGCCACCCTCTGTCCCCGACCAGAGAGAAACGAGCGCAGCCATTGAAGGACTGTGCCCTGGATCCCCACGTCGGCAAGATTATACTAGATTATATTAACTTCTCAGCCTCTTTCATTTTTCTCATTCAGGGATCAGAGAAGGACAGTTTAGCACCCAATTGATATTTTATTCTTTGTGTCCTGGATCAATTACTCCTTCACTTGGTGTAATGCTGATTAGGCACATATAAGTCCTTCTTTTATTGCAACATTTTATTTTATAAATGCACTTTTAATTTAAAAAATGGTTGTGTGCTTGTATCTGCTAAAGTAGCACTCAAACTAAATTGTGTTTTAAATGTTTGCAGTAAATGTGATTTTGTGTTAATAGCAATGCTCTTGTGCAACCTAACAATTTATTTTCTATATTTATCATTTGATTCTCTGTTTGTTTTTTGTTTTTTAAAAAGTAGATAGTAACCTTTCAAGCTGTACATTTTGTGTGAAACCCACCAGCTCCACTTCAATTCCCGTGTCTTACACTGCTTCACTATACAAATCTAAGGGAAGGACACTTTTAAAGCAAAGCAAAGCAAAGTAAGCAGTCAATTCCAGAAGGTTCTCCCCACTTTGAGAAAGCGGCTTGGACAGGTAAAATTTACAAGTAACAAAAGAGAACAGTTCTTTCCAGGTGAAGAGGACAACAATGAATAGTGCAAAACTCTGGTTTTTAATATATACAGTAGGATCCAGAGTAAGGCTGCATTCCTAACCCACCATGCTTGGGAGTAAGACTCATGGAATGACTGGGCAAAGAACAACCAAGTCAACAAACAGCACTTCAGAAAAATCTGCTGCTACACTAAACAGCCAACTCCTCGCAAATGCAGAATGCAGTTTATAAATGTAAAGCACATTTAAAACATTCCCCCAAAGAATCCTGGGAACTGTAGTTTGTTAAGGATGCTGTGAATTGTAACTCTGTGAAGGGTAAACTACAGTTCCCATGATTCTTTTTTCGGGGGGGGGGAGGTGAGCTTTAAATGTTATGGTGTTTACACAGCCATCAAACACATTTCTCTTTAATATGAACTGTGTTAGCCTTTAAAGTACCGTTCAGCTCTTTGTTGGTTTTACCTGAAGAGTGAGGCCTGTATCCCTTGAACCCATACAGATCATCATTTTACCACACATTTTAGTTCACATCTGTACCTGACAGGTGGCCGTCTCCTCCATGCCACTTGGCAGGGTCATACAGGCCACCATGGAACCCCAGGTTGAAAGAACATGCCCCCAAGTAGTTTGGTTTAACATACAGTTGGCTCTGAGGTCTATTGGGGAAAGGACATATCTGAAAAGTGAGGAACTGTTTCTGCCAGGTTTGATTAAAACTATCAAATGCAAATACACAAACACATATATGTATCTCATCAGGTATTTTTACAAAGCGAGTTTACACCTAATGATGTCCTCAAGTTTAGAGCCTAAATAAGAGATGGGTGGCCTGCAGCCCTCCAGAGGTTTGCTGGACCTCAACTCCCATCAGCCCCAGGCACCACGGCCAAGTGCCAGTAATGATGGAAACTGGAGTCCAGCAGCATCTCAAAAGAACCACGTTTTCCATTCCAGGCCTAGACATTCCTATGTATCACCAGAAATTATATACACAACCAGAGAAATGAAGCCTTTTAAAACACAAGTTTGTTTAGCTGCACTGTGATATTTTTCAGGAGAATCTGAATTCACTTTTTTAAACAACAGCACATTTCCCCCTTAAAAATGCAGAATGACCTTGTTGTGGTATCCACTAGAAAGAAATAACAGGTAAAATGCATACCCTCCAATATTTATCCAATAAAAATAGGGACATCCTATTCAACCACATTAATAATTTTATTATTTATACCCCACCCATCTGGCTGGGTTTCCCCAGCCACTTTGAGCAGCTTCCAACATATATAAAAACATAATAAAACATTTTTTTTTTTTAAAAAAAAACTTCCCTACACAGGGCTGCCTTCAGATGTCTTCTAAAAGTTGAATAGTTAGTTTCCTCCTTGGCTCAGGAGTCCCATGACTTTATACCCTCCAACATTTCTCCAGTGAAAATAGGGACGTCCTAAGGAAAAGCAGAACATTCAGGGATCAAATCAGAAACCAGGACAGCTTCTGTAAATCCAGGACTTTCCCTGGAAAATGGGGACACTAGGAGGGTCTGAAAATGGTGAACTTCAGTATCTGCAAGTGTGTGTATATGTGTGTATGGCCAGGGATGGGGGTGGTGGAAAACACATGGAAACATTTATTAGAGTTCACCTACTTTGGGGGAGGGGGAAGACAATTTCATTTCTCAAACTCCCACCATCCCTCTGATGTACCAATCAACCTTCACTGAGGCAACTGCAATTTCACATACCGGTAAATTGGCAGAACACTACCAGTGAGAGGCAATGCTTTTCACATGAGCATGAGCAAGAGCTAATGGAGCTGGGCGTGTTTAGCCTGGAGAAGAGGAGGTTAAGGGGTGATATGATAGCCATGTTCAAATATATAAAAGGATGTCACATAGAGGAGGGAGAAAGGTTGTTTTCTGCTGCTCCAGAGAAGCGGACACGGAGCAATGGTTCCAAACTACAAGAAAAAAGATTTCACCTAAACATTAGGAAGAACTTCCTGACAGTAAGAGCTGTTCGACAGTGGAATTTGCTGCCAAGGAGTGTGGTGGAGTCTCCTTCTTTGGAGGTCTTTAAGCAGAGGCTTGACAACCATATGTCAGGAGTGCTCTGATGGTGTTTCCTGCTTGGCAGGGGGTTGGACTCGATGGCCCTTGTGGTCTCTTCCAACTCTATGATTCTATGATTCTATGATCCTAATTGTGAATGCAAGTTTACTAGAACAGACTTCCATATTTTCCACATTGTCCAAGCTAAAAAAACCTACTTTCTCATACACACACACCTACACCCCTTTCCCCCTCAAACAACATACTGAAACCCAACATTTTGTCAGACACAAGTGCAACATCATCACTTCAGCAAAATGGCAGAAGGGTTGCAGCATTTAAATCAGGAAGAAGGAGCATGTCTCTCTCTAGGTGTTTATTGTTGAACTCCAACTCCCATCAGCCCAGGCAGCATAGCTAATGATCAAGGGGGGGGGGTTGATGGGAGTTGCAGTCCAACATCGTCTGGAGGGCCACAGGTTCCCCATTTCCTGTTTAAAGGAACAAAAGTATAAGAAGAAATAAAATAGGAGGGCTGGAAAGACATGAGACAGCCACGGCCTCATAAGCAGTGACCATAAATACGGAAAATTCAGGATTGGTGATGGGAACTGAGGAAGTAGACAGAAAGGAAATGACAGACAAAGGCAGCCCTTTCGAGAATGGAGAATGGTTGTTTGATTGAACTGCTTTATTTGCAGAAATAAATGCAGCGGAGGTTGGTTCAGTAGGTCAAATGGCGCACTACTCCACAAACCCTCCTCCTAGGTTTATTCTAAGCTCCACCACTGTCCCACCCAATTTCACAAGCACAATGCCCACTCCTGATTTTTTTTGTAAGTGAAAGAATGTGAAAGAAGGAAGAGACAATAAGAATTACGAAAGAGACTGGAAGGAAGGAAAAATAACAGGCAAAGAAGGCAAGACAGGAAATCTGGGGAAAATAAAGATAGTGATGGAGCAAAGTTGGACGAGTGCACATTTTCAAGGATGGCTGTGTTTTGGTTCTCATATTATTTCAGAAAGTGCAAAGTAGAATTTAGTTATCTACTGACTTTTGCACTTCCCTAATGTTCTGGCTCAAAAAAGTTCCAAAATATGTTTAGAACTTATAATTGTTAACGTTGTTGTAGTTGTTGTAGTTGTTAATTACCCATCCTTCACCTTAACAATTAAAACACAATGTTAAAAACAACTTACAATAATGCATATTTTTTTGAGGGGGAATTACATATTTACACCATATTTAAATGCACATCTTTTTTAAAAAAGAAAATCTCTGATTAATGTAGAAACGGGACTGGATGAACTTAGGGGGGAGCTCAACCATTAATTCGCCTCTTGAAGAATCCCTGCTATTTTTCAGAGGTTCCCAGGGTCCCTGAGAACATGGACTGAAAACCACAGCCCTAAGGTTAAATGTGCACCATCAGACCTTCTAGAATGAATGTGTCGCCTTGGGCATAAAAAACAGCAGGACCAAGTGCAGGAGGGCCACGTGGATATCAGCGCAATGGCCAGACCCACCTGGGGAGCAGACGATGTGGCCGGCTTCATCTATCCGGGTGCATCTACTATGCGGTCGACCCACAGCTGAATGTGAATGTCCCATAATTAGATTGCGGCTCTGCTGTAAAACTGATTGATTTGTTCTGAGGCAATGACTGTATTAAAATTCTTCTTCCTCACTAACAATATTATTGTGGCATTGTACCATTGTTTGCTGTCCTCACTGTAAATATATTCTTGAAAATTAACATCCCAGAATCCATTATAAGGCTCAAATCAATTACATCGCTTTGATGGCACATTACAGGCTAATGTTATGAAATTAAGTGCTGTTTTAATTAGCCACATTAATAGCATGGCGCTTGTAAGCCTCTATTGTTAGACATGAGCGAGGAATAAGAATGGATTGTTTGGATATTGGAATATTGTAGCAGTAACAGCATAAGAAAGGAACACGTCTCAATCCTTCCATTCCATATGTGAGTGCCTTTACTTGCAGGGTTACTTCCTTCCTTCTCTATTTAGCCCAGAGCTCGCCATGGCGGTTCTTCCGTCTCTTAGCAAACTTGCACACACGCACATAGCCGGCACTTTAGTTCTATAATGGGAGGTGTATGGGCTCAAGCCTGACAGAGTCGGCTGTCCTCTACTCTTAGCTGACTAGGAACTGCCTAGGATTACCCAGTAACAACAACAAAACATTTTGCACCCAGGGGAGCACCTGAAGTTTCAGTAGAGGGGCAGCAAAGAGAATTCAGCAACGGGAGGCATGATTCTCAACAAGATTTAAGGGTCCACTCCTAGATAAACTCAAGATGAATTTGCTAAGCAAATTAATAAATCACTTCATAGAATCATAGGGTGGAATTCCATTGTGTGCTCTGTTGAACGTTTCATCTGTGCAAGTATATCAACTTGCCAGACAGAATGAGCCTGCTCCCCCCCTCCCCCGCCGGCAGCTGTTCTGGAGCTTCTCCCGATACCCCTGTGAGAACTTCGGGGCAACGGGGACGGAAGAAAGCCCACCATGCAAGAGTTGTCAGGATTCATTGGGTGAATTCCGCCCATAAAAAGCTACTGAGGTCATCTAGTCCAAGTCCTGTCAATGCCGGAATTCCCACTGGCCATTATGAATATGTTCTTACCCCCACCCCCTTGCAGCCAACATGGCTCTGAATGCCAGCTGCTGGGACTCTCCAGCGGGGAGGGGGCTGTTGCCCTCAGGACCTGCTTGCTTGTGGCCTCCCCATAGATATCTAGTGGACCACAGGATTCTGAATTCTTCCTTTGTTTCATTCCTACATCATCTCTAAAACGTGCCCTTTCAGGGACTTAGCAACCCTGACCCATCTAATAAGGATGTAATGGCTCTCTGGTGCAAACTCAAAACCAAGATTCTTTATTATTACTTAATAGATGTAAAAAAAATAAATGATCTGACATATGGTAAATCTGGATGAACCCATGCTAGCCGTATTAAGTCCTGCATATATCTCTCTGTATAATGGGTAGCCATTGTGTTGTCCTCTGGATCTTTCTTTTTGAACTATGACTCCCATCATCTCTCACCCTTAGTCATGCTGACAGTGATTGACAGGAGTTATAGTCCAACAACATTTGGAGGGCACCACATTGGCAGCCCCTGATTGCTATATGAGACGTTATTTGTTATGTACTGAAGTTCTCACCCTGGGCCAGCAGGGGGATACTGTAGATAGTTATGCAAATGAAGGATCGAAAGTAACGTTCAGTGATTGGATAGTTTTAGAAAGTTGCTACAGTAAAGTTGTACTGGAGCTCTATATAAGCAGGCTGACTGAGCCCTTCAGTTCAGTTCTGCTCTGGCCTCTGAATAAACAAGAGCTGTCTGAAGAATCGCTGTGTCGTCTGATATGTTCACCCACAACTTAACACTATTGTAATTAGCCACCCTAGGTGTCTTTTCATAAAAGACAGAAAGGTGAGATACACTGCATATGTATATGGATAGATGCAAGATGTTCAATGCCGTAATAGATCTGTTAGCATTTTAAGGAGCTGCAGAACTCTTCAGTACACAACTTCTAGTTCAAATCAGTGTTTCTCAACTGGGGGCCATATGGATATTCCAAGGGGGCCACAACAGAAAATCGCAAAAATGGGGGGGGGGGGCACAGCATGAGACTATGGGGCTACAGAGGAAAGTGAGAAGTGAAGAAAACGAAGAAGTGACCAATAAAAGAAAAGACAAAAGAAAGCAGAAAACATAGAAGTGAAGTAAATAGAAACAGAGGAGTAGAGTGAACAGAGAAGTGACCGTGCTTCCCAGTGGGTGGAGCACCACGCACACTGCATCAAGGCCCCTTCCTCTTCCTTCTCCCTCCCATTTTCGCACTCCACTGCTGCCTGCACCAAGTGTGTGGCTGCAGCAGGGTTAGTGTGTGGGGTGCTATTTCTTTGTGCGGGTATTACTGCGAAAGGAAGTGATCTGTGGGTATCCCTCACAGCAATAGAGCCAGATATAAAAAAGCTTGTTTCTGGTCATCAAGCACAAGGGACATATTGATCGAGAAATACTTAAAGTATACATTTTTGTGTAATTGTATTTTGTACAGATGATAAAAATTATAAATAAAACATGTTCCATTTACAAACAAAGCAATTGTACGGGTAGGACAGGGAGCCACAGGAAGGAAACCAGGCCGGAAGGGGGCAGGGTCGGGAAAAGGCTGAGAAAGACTGGTCTAAATTACTTTGTTTTAAAAGTGTGTTTTTGTAGCAGTGGCAGTTAAGAGACAAGGGGCAGGGCAGGCTGTGATCTGTTTGCGAAGAAGTATTCTCCCTGCTCTAATTTTGGAGGTGTGGATGTGTCCGTCCCCCTTCCTTCCTTATTGAAGCCCACATATTTAATATTCACACATTACTGTTTTCTTCCTCACATTTACTTTTTGATTAATGTTCCCTTCATACTGCTTTTCTTCATGGGTGGGGGAAGGTACCTGGAAGGAATATTAATCAAAGACGGGTAGAAAATAAGAGGAGAAAAGGAGGATTTGTACCAGGTAGCTGAGCAAACTAATAACAGGATAGGCAAGGCCACTGAGGGCAACCCTCTTTGGAGAGTATTGAAACTAGGTCTGAGCCAAATTTTATCAGATAAGACTTTGCTGACACTGGGGGCGGGGGGGGGGGTATATGTGCGTTCTTTTCAAAGCTGCTCCTGAACTCTGGAGACTTTCAGGTTTCCCCAGTTTTTACACCTGTGGCTTTTTGTGTGGAATTGCGGGTCCAGTTTTAATATGTTACATGTAACAAAAAGGAAAGGTTGTTATCACACAGTGGTTTATTTACACATATATACAACCTGAGCCTCTAATGGAGGGGTTCACAGCATTAATACTCCAAGAGGGTCTTGCTTCTCCCATAGATGCAGTCTCTGATCCAAAAAGACACCAGAACATCATGCGCTACTTGCTGCTTTGTTTCTCAGTCACATAAATCCTAATTCTGCTACTCAAAGCACTGGCTTTATTTGTTGAGGGAAAGGCTCCACTCATCTACTGTGTCACACGGAGTCCCTTTGTTGTCTTAAGGACCCATCAACCAAGCTATCACCTCAATGCAGAAGACTAGCCTGGCTTAATTAGCTTTTGACATGTGCTAATTCCAGGGGATTCCACTGTCTAGTACACGACTCAATACACACAGGTTTGGCATCTAGTTTTAACACCATAAGCATTAATTAAATTCTAACACCTACTGGACCTAGGAATTTAGGGATGTCTACTACCCACAAACTCATAACACTATGATTGTGTTTATACCTTTTACTCAGCTTTAGTTTATATTGGTTTCTATATATGTGCTATTTTTTGTTTCCTTGAGTTACATTTTGTTTTAAAAAAGTGACTGACAAGTTCATTTGCTTGATGGCCCTGAATGCCTGGTGGTTACATAGCCTTTGAGGTCCCTACAGTCTGGAGGTGGGTAAATGTTGTACCCATCTTCAAAAGTGGGGGGGGGGGGGGAGAGAGAGACCCAGGTAACTACTGACTGGTGAGCTTAACATCAATACCAGGAAAGGTCCTGGAACAGATAATGCAACAAGCTCTGTGAGCTTTTAGAAAAGGATGCTATAATTACTAAGACTCAGCATGGGTGTCTCAGAAATAAGGCATGCCAGACCAATCTGATTTCTTTTTTTGATGCTATTATAAACTTGGTGGATCAAGGAAAAGCTGTGGACATAGTGCATCTTGATTTCAGTAAGGCTTTTGACAAAGTCCCCCATGATATTCTCCCAAGGAAGCTGGTAAAATGTGGGTTGAACAAGGTAACTGTTAGGTGGATTTGTAACTGCTTGACTGACCAAACCCAAAGAGTACTCATTAATGGTTAAGTGACAAGTGGGGTGCCGCAGGGTTCTGTCCTGGGCCCGTTGTTGTTCAATGTATTTATAAATGACTTGGATGAAGGAATTGACATGAAACCAAACTGGGAGGGGCAGCTAATGCCACAGAAGACAGAATCTGAATTTAAAATGACCTTAACAGATTAGAGAACTGCAAGCTAACAAAATGAATTTCAATAGTGACAAATGTAAGGTTCTGCACTGAGGCAGGAAGAACTAGATGCACAAATAGACCACAAGCTTAAGGTGAGTCAACAGTGTGATGCAGCAGCAAAAAATGTGTATGCTGTTCTAGGCTGCATCAACAAAAGTACAGTGTCCAGATCAAGGGAACTCATAGTACCACTTTATTCTGCCTTGGTCAGACCACACCTGGAATACTGTGTCCACTTATGGGCACCACAATTTAAGAAGGATGTTGACAAGCTGGAAGGTATGCAGATGATCAAAGGTCTAGAAGCCAAGCCTTATGAGGAGCCCTTGAAGGAGCTGGGAATGTAGCCTGGAAAAGAGGAGACTGAGAGGAGATGTGATAGCCATCTTCAAATATCTCAAGGGCTGTCACACGGATGATGGAGCAAGTTTGTTTTCTCCTCTTCTGGAGGGTAGAACTTGAACCAATGGCTTCAAGTTAGAAGAAAGGAGATTCCGACTAAACACCCGGGGAAACTTTCTGACAGTAAGAGCTGTTCAACAGTGTAACGGTCTCCCTCGGGAGATTGTGGACTCTCCTTCCTTGGAGGTTTTTAGCAGAGGTTGGATGGCCATCTGTCATGGGTGTTTCAGCTGAATTTCCCGCATTGCAGGGGGTTGGGCTAGATGACCCTTGGATCCCTTCCAACTCTAAGATTCTATGATACTGCGCATACACCACACACATGCATGTGAGTGCACATTAAACAATTTTGACAGTTTGGATCCAGACAGAGAAGAAGAGAGAACCCTTAAGTCTATGCAGCTGGCTGGCAAAAGGGAGCCTTCGCAAGTTGTTTGCAATGTTGCTGCCGGGGGAGGGCAGCTGCTGTAAGGATGAGTGCTGCCTGCATGTCTGCTTGATCCCCCATTCTCAACTTGTATGTCTGTAAAATAAATCAATATTGGAAAATACACCATAGCGCTCCACAGTGTTCTCTGCTATAAGGAGAATGACCCCGTGTAAGTGGCTGCCCTGGATCTTCAAGCAGCTCAGGCAAGTGGGGAGAACAAAATGGCTGTAAACATTCAGCGCCCTTGCTTGTAGTTCTTGACATCAAAGCACTTTGTTTTACATCACCTGGGGAGGTAGCCTAAAGTAAAGTACTTTAAATGTGTTTGGGGTTTTTTGTATAATGCTTTGAAACAGTCATTGTGCATGAAAATGCTTACCGGTGTTAAACCGCTTTGAGCCATTTAAAATATTTGAACCATCTAAGTGTTGGATGCACCATTAGGGATTTTCAAAGCACAAGACTGTCTTTTATCTCCCCAGCTCCCCACTCCCAAATTGTTGCCTTTAGCAGCAACCCAAACCCCTTTTGTCCTTGCCTGTGCTATGGATTCTGCTTTGCAAAACCGCTCTCTTGTTTCAGCCCAGCATGCTCTTTTTGTGTGTGTGTGTTTAGCAATGATGCCTGCCAGCTGCCCACAGAAGGAGGAACACTGACCTTTGTAAGCCAGTGAACTTTTTTTCCTCTTTCACCCCCCCCCATTAGCTACCTGGAGAGGGGGGGAGAGGGGGGGGTCAAGCCACCAATTTATTAGAAGACTACAAGGTGAGAAGCTGAATAACCAAAGGGTTACTCCAAGGCAGCCTTAGATAAGGAGAGTAGGTTTGGGGCACTGAATTAAGCTAGGATCAACAATTCCATGGGGTAACATAAACTTCATGAAGCCAGTCTCAATGACTGGCTGGCTGGCTTACATACATGCAGCAGAAGGCAGGAATAGAATCCTGAGGTGGGAGAATGAACTGCACCACTTCAGGATACAGGTGGGGAGAACACATTGTTGAATGCTCCTCTCAGGGTTAGCTCTGTTAGGATCGTCCTACTCGCATGTAGGACCCTGGCAGAGACACATGCCCGACTGGCAAGTTCTCTCCCTCCTTCAAGAGTTTTCTTCAGCCTGAACATCACAGCGACTGATACCAAGAGGCATCAGCACACTTACGATCCTGCAGAGTATTGGCGGTTCGCGTAACAGACTCAATAGCTCTGCATCTTGGCTAATCTACTTTATTTAAATATAATACACTCGGGGCATTCTGACTTAGCTCCTTCCTTTTTCTCATCAGACAGCAAAGAGAGAAAGAACCAAAGGACAATAGTCCTATTTTACGGAACACAGAAGTATCAAAACATCCTGTCTCCATCACTTCCCACACTGTGGAATGAAAACATACACCGTCATTTGATAGACAACAATCTCATGACTGCAAACACGGAGCAAGAATCCTAACAAGCTCACCAATGAGACAAAGTGAGGTGACTGGCCCAGACTGCTGGATCCACTGGGGCAGCAGATCCCAGTGTAGATCTTTACCCACACCCCTGTTCCTGATGTAGCTCTTCACTCACCCCTTCTTCTCTGGCAGGCAGGAGGGTGCCATTTTGTGGTTCATCTCAGGTGCCAGAATGTCTTGGGCTGTCCCTGGTTCCTCTACATTCACTGCAAATTAAAAAAGAAAAGAACAGCACAGCACAGCACAGGAGAAGTTGAACTTTCTCTCCCCAGTGTGCTGTGTTTCTTTGCTTTCATTTTTACATTGAATACCATTCAGAAATAGCATTCCTCACCTGAAGTCTGAATGGTACAGTACCACATTATCCCTCTGCCACCTCCATCTGCAGCACATGCAGACTCAGCCTATGTTGATGACTGGCACTTGAACAAGGAGCCTTAAAAGTGGGTCCCAGTGGTGTAGCATGGGTTGCTGGCACTCAGGGCAGGGTAAGGGCTGCGCCCCTCTGGTGGATTGGGCAGCTGGAGTGGGGGGGTTGCAAAGAGCCCACTTGGAGGGTGAGCAGAGCCTGCCTCCAACAAGCTCCTCGCCCACTGCCTCTGTCCACCTGCCCACTAGACCAACCTGCCCACCACTGCACCCCAGCTGCCTGTCATGGGGGCGCCTGGTTGTGCCCCCTCAAAAATGTGCACCCAGGGGCACGGCCCCCTGGCCCCCCCCCCCACTATACATCTAGTGGGACCTGAATGCAACAAAATGTTGAAGTGTGGAGTGTTGCAGCCATCCCTTCTTCCACTCTATTCCAGAACCCTGCCCTGGTTTTCTGTTCTCTCCCCCTGCCTGCCCCCCATCTCCCTCAACAGTCAGCCACCATTTTGTGCAAATTCTTGTGGTCGGGATATCTGCTATCCTAATGGAGTGATTACAAGAGGTATCTGCACAGTGAGCCCAGCACTCGGTCTCATATTGGGACAGGAGAATCTGGGAATACAGAACAGGAGGAAATGAGAGAAACATAATGTGCACTAGGGTGCCCTATAAATAATCTCCCCACTGTGTGGCAGCCACTCATCCATGAGCACTTTCCATGGGGCTGAGAGACTACTAAATGAATCAAATGCATGGGTCCTGCTCATGCCAATTCCATAGGAAAGTCACACTCGAATTTGATGGAGGAATGTGATGTAGTGGTTAGAGTGTCAGACTAGGGCTTGCGAGACCAGGGGTGGATCTGCACACAGGGGAAAATGCTATAGATAAGTTAGAAATTAAATCGTTATAACAAAAGGTTTTTTTAAAAAAACCCTATGTAAAAATGCTATTAAAAAGTTTTGTGCTCTCTGGCACCATCTGGTGTTGTATGTTTATAAGACATTCAAATCACTGTATTTTGACTAATGTAGCTTCCCCCCAGGATTCAAATCCCCACACGGCCATGAAGCTCACTGGGTGACCTTGGGCCAGTCACTGCCTCTCAGTCTAACCTCCCTCACAGGATTGTTGTGGGGATTAAACGAGGAGGGAGAGGGCCAGGCACCCCATCTTGAGCTCCTTGGAGATGTAAACACTGGCTGCGACAAATTTCATTTGTGAAATAACAATCCAGAAAATCTTCCTTATCCTAAAGCATTAGCTGCAGCGCTACTTGAGGAATTAAGTTGCAGGTACATTTGGCATGCTTTATTCTTCTGCACAGCCGTTGCCGTCTATGCGGAATTGAAAGTGAGTTCATGAGCTCCCCAACAGGGAAACATAACAAAGCTATTGCGGAGACGATTGCATTTTGATGACGCCAAGGAAAGTTGGGTTGCTTCTGTACTTCTGGCGGGACCTTGGAGGGGTGGGAAAGAGGCATTCGTTGGTGTTCTCTGTGCTGTTGTTTTTCGTCTCTTTGAAGCCTTGAGATGCTCTCTTGGAGGATTTCAGATATCTCTGATACTGGGGTTAGGGATGGACAAAACCATCAATATTAGTTCACCCAATTTCTCACCTTTCCCAATCTTAAATTTGTGAGAGATTGATGCAGCCCAACATACCTGTGCATAAGTGCCAGTAAGAAAGGGGTTAAGGATCACAGAGTTCTTAATTGTTAGAGAAGGCTCAAATTAGTCATGACCCCTAATTTGAGGGGGGAAATAACAGCTGTTCCCTGTTCCTCTCCCTCCTGTTTGAACCATTTAACTGACCACACGCATGAGGCTGGAGCCCAGACTCCATGCCTGAAGATACTTTTTGTATTTTGCCTGTGTTGTTTCTGTTGTAGCATTGAACGAGGCATGAGTGAGACCTGTGATTACTGTAAGGAAAGCATTTCAACATACTGAAGTTTGTAGTCTATTCACTCCAAGGACGGCAGAGTGGAGGGAGCTCATAGGCAGCCATTTTACTTTTGCAGTTTCCCACACATGTGGGACTTCAGAATTAATTGGTATTCTCCAGTTATTTCCCAACAAAATTCACTTCTTCACATTGCCAATTCATCCGCATTTTAGTGCAAATTTCTTTTGATGAGCACATTTTGCTTGTATGCAGTTTTGAAAACAACACGTGGGGGATGGAGGGCCAGAGCTTTTCCCATTCTGTGGGGGGAGAGACTCCATCAGGCAAGGCCTCCTTCCACCTGCCTTGCCCCACCCTCCAGTCTCTGCTTCTCATTTTGTATTGTATTATGTTGTGCACTGTGGTTTACTGTTATTTTATTGATTGGAGTTTAGAAATTACTTATTGTAACTGTTGAGTGGATTTCTGTTTAATTTTGAAATGCTGACATTTAATATTATTCTATATTGTTTTAATGAATGTTGAATGTTATTTTATTTGCATATTGTATATTGTATTATGCATATTGTCTTATTTATATGATGTTAGCCGCTCTGAGCCTGGCTTTGGCTGGGGAGAGCGGGGTACAAGTAAAATTTATTATTATTATTTATTATTCCTGGAGTAAATAATACAAGGCTAGATGGACTAATAATGGTAAAAAGACTCCATCTGAGACAGCCTCCAGCCTTCCAGATCTTCCTCCCTTCGTTTGCTGGGTTCTGCCCTGACTAGGTCCATGGAGAAACTGATATGCCAGCATCATCCAGATGCAGCTTGGCCCCAACTAGGCACTTTGTTTTCTGGGACTCTTTTTCTCTTTCTGGTCACATTTAAAGGACACCACAAGATATAAATTAATGCAAGGCAGAGACGGAAGAAAATTCATTCTTCTTCCTGACAAAGTGCCGCAGGGAGCAGGGATTCCACAGTGACCTTCAGATAACCTTCATCTAGTTCAGCAATTAGGCGTTTTCTGGAGGTGCTGATTGCAAAACAACGAACCCCCTCATCATCCCCGTGCCTGGGACCTGGCAGTGACAGCAGAGCGTTATTTTTTCCCTGGCAATTACAGCCATGCATCCAAGTTTCTCCTTACTCCTGCTATTAATTACTTATTTTGACAGTCTTTATATGTCATGAAACAAAAGAGGAAGAAGAAGAAAGGAAGGGGGTGAACCTCTGAACCTCTTGACAGAAAAGTTTATGAATTCTTCTCCTTCGCTGTCTTATTCCCTATTTTCCACCCTCTGCTCCCTCCACTCCCCCCCCCCAGCTCTTTCCTCACAGTAATTTGCTACCTACCCCACAGCTCTGCAAATGAAGGGTATAGCTTCCAAGGAGATAATGCACACAGAGTCCATGTGACTGTTCCTTAAGTTCTGTGCTGTAGAATTAACTCTTCACACCTCTCCACAGCATTCCCCTTCTATAATGCAAGGGTCATACACCCAGGCATCTGTGTGTAGGCCCTGGTGCCAAATTAAAAATAATGAGAAACCTCCCCAAAATAAATATAAATGTTGTGCCCAGATCACTGCATTTTTTTTTATTTTTTTTGCAGTTTTGTTGCATAGCCTCAGCTGCTATTTTCTATTGCTAGGAAGCTGAGATCACTTTAACCAATCTGAGGTAGGCAGTGGGTGATAGGGTGTGTGTTTTTTCTGCCAGACAGTTGAGGGTGGCATAATAGATATATCATTGACCCAAGTACAGATGTCTGCTTTATCTGACCAAGCATGGTTTCTGGTCAAATAGGTTAAATAGGTTTTTGTCATCTTTAGAAACCTGCAAAACTCCTTTGACTGGGTGATGATAGCTTTATCACATCACCTTAAAGACCATATCCATAGAATAAACTATTATTCCTGGCCTGTTCTGGGTGTTCTGGAATCTTCTTAGAACAGTCTTCTCTTTGTGACAATCTCAGAGACACTTTACATATGACAGTCCATGTAGGAGTCTGCATGCATCCTAAAATCATAGAAGAGACTCCTGCTGGATCAGGCCAGTGGCCCTTCTGGTCCAGCACCCTGTTCTCACAGTGGCCAACCAGATGCTTGTGGGAAACCTGCAAGCAGGATCCCAGCGCAAGAGCAGTCTCCTCTCCTGTGGGCCTACTGCTCAGATCCCATTGAAGGACAGGCTTTATGACCTCCTTATCTGATGAGATCCTTGGAGCAATGGAGACGCTTGAAAGAGTCAAAATGACAGCAGTAACAGAATCATTTATTTTGTCATGACAAAAGTGGTACAGACACGCGTTTGCCCAGTGTCTGCCCCCGAATTCTGAGCAAGCCAGCTTTTAATACATTTGCAGAATACAATACCACCTGATTTCTTGTAAACCACCTGATTTCTGGGAAATCAAAAGTTATAGTAAGTTCCTATTACCATGTAAGGTCTTGGCCTCCCTCCTTCCTGCCATCTCCCACATCACCACGGCCATGTGCATTCCTGAGTTTGCTTATCTCTTTACAACCTTCAATAATAAACATTTGAGCATGTTCTATCAGTGCCAGCCTTGTTCTCCTGACGGACCTCTCCTTTCCAAAAAAAGGCCTTTGGGGGGTTTGCTATGGCCCTACACCATCGATAGACCTCTCCTCCAGGAATCCTGCATGTTGGTTGCTAACACGCCAGACATACAACAACATGTGTTAGTCGACAATTTGTTCAGATTACTACCTGGAAGTGAATCCTCTTTCAAGCACTTTATCCTCATTTCACACTCCGCGCTGCACACACTCTTGCAGGTGCTTCCAGTAGCACCTTAAAGACCAACTAAGTTAGTTCTAGGTATGAGCTTTCGTGTGCATGCACACTTCTGAAGAAGAAGTGTGCATGCACACGAAAGCTCATACCTAGAACTAACTTAGTTGGTCTTTAAGGTGCTACTGGAAGGAATTTTTTTATTTTGTCTTGCAGGTGCTGCTAGGGTTAAATTCAGTAATCTTCAGTTCTTTGTGGTGACTGGTCTGGGCACACCCACTCAGGCTGGCCATTGGGTGCTTCTGGACAGGAAGGGATGTAGAGGCCCTCCTCTCTGAGGTTGGCTCACCTCAGCCTTCTCCCCCCCCCCTCCATGTGTCATACCAAGCAGCTCTTATGTGACATGTCCTGCCATTTTGACACCCACAATAAGCATGGCAGTGATCAGCCTCATTGTCACAGTGGATTTGCAGTGAGGGTGCTGGTCTAGCTCTTGCCTTACTGCCCCCCCCCCGCCAAAGGCAACAAAGAGAAATGGTTTCGGGGGTGGAGCAAAGCTTCCTTCTCTTTTCTTCTTGCCTTCAGTCCTTGCAGCCACAGTCTGCAGAGTCTTTACCTAGAGCTCTCCTTCCTCCTTAGCCAGCTCCTCAGATGGCCTCTAGATCAGGAGTGGGGCTCCTTTTGTAGCTCAAGGGCCACATTCCCTACTGGGGGCCACATGCCAGGGGTGGGCAGAGCCAGAGGCAAATGTGGGTGGAGCAATGAATGCAGATTTTACATTTTGGTGCATCGCCCTGGCTTCCACACACACTCAGGCACCCCTCTCTATCCTCCATCCAGGCAAGCAAGAGTTGAAGGACACAATCCGGCCAGGCAAAAGCACTCAAGGAGGGTGTGAAACAGGACTAGCGGGGAATGTCTCAGGAGGATGTGTTGCTTGGAGAAAGTCCTGTGGGGCAGATGGAGTGGCCTGAAGGGGAGCATTTGGCCTCTGGGGCCAGTGGCCCAGCCCTACTTCCCCAAGCTCAGTGGCCAACGCTCTCCTGTCGTCTGGCTTCTTCCCTCTTGAAACTGCCTGCAAGATAGACACTGGTTTCCAGCCAACTCACATTTGCATGTTAAAGTTAATTACAAAAGACACAACACAGGTAAATAGCTTTGACTGGACCAATGTTTGCTGTAGCAGGAGTATGCAAGCTTCCTTTGGAAGGATAAATAATGAAACCTTAGATATATGCATATGAAAGCTGTTACAAGAGACTGATTCAAGCTAGCTTCATCTAACATGTCTAACACTTTTTCTGTCTTTCGATTCTACCTTGTTTAACCTGTTTTTATTACCAATTTACCTCCTCTCACATCTCCTATCCCTTTGGGACTAGCAATCCAACTGTCTACTGGAAAAAAATATTAGTAATGAGAGCTGTCTGTGTTCAGATAAATCAAGAACTTCAAATTCTGAGTGAAGGTAATTCCAGCTTCTGCACTATGCAAATAAATTGAATGTGCATATATTTATTATGTATAATAAATAAATAATATGCAAGACACTTTACATAGCAAATTGCAGTCTGCAAAATACAAAATGGAGGAGAAAAATGACAAGTCCTATCTTGGGGAGCTTTACAATACAGTTCAGGTTTCATACGCTTCAGGTTACAGACTCTGATAAACCAGCAATAGTGCTTCAGGTTAAGAACTTTGCTTCAGGATGAGAACAGAAATTGTGCTCCAGCGGCGCGGCGGCAGCAGGAGGCCCCATTAGCTACAGTGGTGCTTCAGGTTAAGAACAGTTTCAGGTTAAGAATGCACCTCAAGAACGAATTAAGTACTTAAACCAAGGTACCACTGTATTAAGCTGTGGTCCTTTGAACATGTCAGAGATGGAGAACCTGCAACCTTCCAAATGTTGTTGGACTCCATTTCCCATCAGTCCCAGCCAACATGACCAGTGGTTAAGGTTGATGGGAGTTGTAGTTCAACAACAAGTTCCTTGTCTCTGCCATATGTTGAGTTAGCTTTTTTTTAAAAAAGTGCTAGGGTGGCAAATGGAAAATAAGAAAAGTTTTGGAATAGATGGAAATACTATGGGGTAGGTTGTATTGATTGATTGATTGATCGATTTCATTGCATTTGATTGCATTGCATTATATTCCAGCCATATAACTATAAATGCCTGTGGGTCGTTTAGACATATTATTCACATTACAACCTAAAGTTTAAAACAATAAAAACAGTTGTAAACAATACAGAAAACAACCTAAAAGCTTGGGCTTTTAGGTTGTTTTCTGTATTGTTTTTATATGAAGAATCTATAAAAGCTAACGTGTGTGTGTGTGTGTGTGTGTGTGTGTGTGTGTGTGTGTGTTTGTGTGTATGAAGAATCTAGGTTTGGGGGCAGGAGATTTGATTCAATTCATATTTAATGGCAGATCTACTGAATTCTCACTGTCCAAAACAGTGCATGAACCAAAGCACAGCCATCCTTCCAAAGTTGTACTTCCCCAAATTTTGCAGTGCAGTTTTCTGTATAAGTAATATGCACAAAATGCATGCACTAAGGGAAACTGTGAATAAAAATGCCTGTTAGTGAAAATGCATTATATTGAGGAAAATGTAAATATTAGAATACACTTTGCAAAATTAGGCAAAATTGGCTGCAAAAAATGTGCATATTAAGAAAAATCCACACTAAAATGCTGTTGAACTTTTTAAAAGGCAATCACAAAGTGATGTGGAACCAAAGACAACTGAATTTAATATTGGAAAAACGAGACAAAGCAATATTGACAGATTCTCCTGTCTCTAGTGGAGACAGAAGGTGCTGAAAACCCTTCTCTTGTTTGTTGAAAATACCCCAAGCCTAAAACCTCTGGTTTCTGGAATGTGCAGGTCTGTTCTACATATCAATGAGAGCTAGAAATTCTTCTTTAAAAATAAAAACTGATAGGGGTCAATGTAAAGGTACTGCTGGGCCTTCACATACAATAACATGCACACACATTGACATACTTCTGTTTATGCAATAATTAATTTATTGGTGCCACAAGGGTTCTTGCTGCAGAAGTTGCCCCTTTGAAAATCCCTGTAAGCAGGGTTGCATTGTCTGTGCATGCAACATAGCAGTGTTCCAGATGCTGTCATTAGACTAGCTCTGAGTTGGGTCCTTCCATGCAAATCTGAGTTATTTTGTCCTGAAAGTGCCTCTCACATTTGTTACAGATATAGTAATGTTTCTCAGATTCTGGTTTCTGGGTTGAATTTGGATCATAAATAGCTTTTTAAAACTCTATAGGTGGTATTCAGCCACATTTTACTCAGAGCAGACCCACTGAAATTAATTGACCTAACCCTAAGGCTTTCTGCAACAATTGCATGAATCTCAGATTTAAACAAATATATATATATATATATATATATATATATATATATATATATATGCCTCAAGTTTCTAGCCCTTAGGACTCATAAAAGTTTTGTAAGGTGAATGTAAGGTTCTTCATAAAAGGCAGACATCATCAAGTGTGCAGAACCCAATAAGTGAAATATGGCTTAATTCAGATCTATGGGCCAGCAGAACCATCTCTCATCTCTGCACCAGCCCCAGCCTACAAACTCAGCCTTGTAACTCAGCATACAAACCAACCAACCAACTAACTAACTAACTAACTAACTAACTAACTAACTAACTCAAAGAAGCATTATGTACACCATGTTCTTCCCCTGCCCCAACTCCACTTGGCTATTAACAAATTCAGTTATTTTGTCTGTGTGTATGATACATAGTAAATACAAATCAAGGTTCTGAACTATTAGATGTGTACAATGCTGTTATCATTTCCCTGGAAAAGACGTGGGCGCAAAACCCCTCAGGTGGTTCAAGATTGAATTTGGGGGAAAATAAATGAGGGTAGGTGTTTATTTCCATCCTAGTGCTTCTGTTGTTTCAGACATCAAGATTAGGGAGCAATGTACGCTTTTATATATGTTGTTAATTCCACCCTTCATTTGAGTAGTGGTCCACCAAATGTTGGACTCCAACTCTCACCAGCCTGAACCAGAACGGGCAGTGAACAAGGTAATGGGATGTGTAGTCCAACAACAGATTCCCCATCCTTGCTGTTGTGCATCATAAGAGTATGTGCAATGCTGTGAATGAACTAGCACTGGGAATTTCCCCTGATCCATCAAGCCATCCACTATCTCAGCCAAGACTTCCTCCCAGAGTTGGTTTGATGATAGGGAGGTATTCATGCATGTCTTCCTAAACTCATTGGGAAAATATCACATAAAAAATAACAAATTGTGGATTAACACAATTGAAAAAGAGGATTGGGTGTGCAGTTATGCTGGAGGGACATTGCTGCTGCTGCTGCTGCTGCTGCTGTGAGGGCTGGAAGGAAGGCCGCTTCCTGCTGCAAGGTTCCAGGGAGGCCACTGGGACATTGCTGGAACAACTCTTCGGTTGGGGCAACTGGCGAAAACGTTTTACAGTGTTTTAAATGGTCCTAATTTTGATTCCTCTGTTTTGTTTTTGTCGGGGTTGATGGTTATTTTAATTTGGGTATAACTGTAAACTGTTTTCTATTGTTATTATCATTGTTATTGGTTTCTATTGATTTATTGGTTGGTTGGTTTGTTGCTTGCATAGGATATTCTGTTTTTTAATGTTTAATGTTTTGTTGTGTTTTTATATATGTTGTAAGCCACAAATTATTAGTTGTAGTATTAGTATTATAGCATGATGGATTGCCAAGGTTGGGGCTGGGAAGGACTTTCCTCCAAAGTCAGACTTGCTTGCTTCATTCTACCCATATAGCACATGACTTCATTCAATGCTTTGAGTCATCTGAAACTATTCCTCTTCAGGCACATTTCATCAATGAACAGGTACTCTGCTTTGCATAGGCCAATCTGTGAAAAGAACAGGTTGACTGATGGCATTTCTTAGCAATGGCTCAAAGTCCCCCTGAGAAATCTACTGCATAAGCTCATCCCCCTCAGACAGAGGTAGCCAATGTGGTGACACCCAGTTGCTGTGGACTACAGCTCCCATAATAATAATATAATAATAATAAATGTTATTTATATCCCGCCCTCCCCAGCCGAAGCCGGGCTCAGGGCGGCTAACAACAATCAAATAGTCAAACAATCAAATAATCCAACATTCTAAAAACATTTCATTATAAAAATTAATTAAAATCAAATTAATGGCAACCGTTAAGCAAAATTCTGTGCAGGTTGCCAGAGGAGGGAGTCAGGCTGCGCCCTGACCAAAGGCCTGGTGGAACAACTCTGTCTTGCAGGCCCTGCGGAAAGATGTCAGGTCCCGCAGTGCCCTAGTCTCTTGTGACAGAGCGTTCCACCAGATTGGAGCCGCAGCCGAGAAAGCCCTGGCTCTAGTTGAGGCCAGCCTAACCTCTCTGTGGCCTGGGACCTTCAGGATGTTTTTATTTGCAGACCGTAGGTTCCTCTGTGGGGCATACCAGGAGAGGCAGTCCCATAGGTACGAGGGTCCTAGGCCATATAGGGCTTTAAAGGTTAAAACCAGCACCTTAAACCTGATCCTGTACTCCACCGGGAGCCAGTGCAGCTGGTATAGTACCGGATGAATGTAATCTTGCAGTGAAGACCCCATAAGGAGTCTCGCCGCGGTATTTTGAACCCGCTGGAGTTTCTGGGTCAGTCTCAAGGGCAGCCCCACATAGAGCGAGTTACAATAATCCAGTCTGGAGGTGACCGTTGCGTGGATCACGGTGGCTAGGTCAGGGCGAGAGAGATAAGGGGCCAACTACTTAGCTTGGCGGAGATGAAAAAATGCCGCCTTTGTTATAGCTGTAATCTGCGCCTCCATAGAGAGGGAGGTATCAAAGATTACACCCAAACTCTCAACGGACGGTGTTGTAAATCAAGCCCCCTCGGGAGAAGCTGGCAGCTCTCCCGGGCTCCCGGCTTGGTCTACGGTGACCTCCCGGTCTGCAATTCCCGCAGGATCCAGGCTAGGTCTCAATAGGCGACACCTCCCAGCGTGGGAGATGTACACCCCCTCCCTCCTGCTCCCCGGCAGGGAAAGGAGATAGACAGAAACGTCTATTTTACTGAGGAAGACTGGAAGAAATTTAAGATGTATTTACAAAAACATTGTAATTTGGTTGAATGTTAAGAAGGATGCTAGATTATAAAAAATTGGCCACCACTAAATTAGATTTTGAATTTGATGATAAGTGAGATTAAAGAAAACATAAATTTTATGGAGAATTGCTAGATTATACTTAAATGAGTGGATATAAGATCGTAAACAAGTTGATAATTTGCTTGGAAAAACCTTTTAACGATGTAAATGGGAGCGGGAGACGTGAGGGAGTCCAAAGAAGTGATGAAACTACGTTGTGATAGAAGTAAGATTGTTTATTATTGGTGCATTTGTATTCAAAAACTCTAATAAATATTTATATATAAAAAAAGAAACGTCTATTTTACATGCTTTTATTTTCATTTTTCAGCACTACAGAAAACATGTCCGTTTACTTCAAACTCCTTCCAGCAAGTGACAAATACTTCCTGTGCATACGCAAGAGGAAGGTCTCAAATTACACTCTGAGCAAATTCCGGTGCATTGCCCTGTGAACTGACTGTCCCACTGTTTCCCACAGTCAGTCCCACCATTCCCATCATGTGATGTTTTCAAGCTATCAGTTTGCAGCTGTGTTGCTTCTATATCGTAACATACTCCTCCATATGAATCAATGTGAGCTGTGAACAAAGCTTGATCCAGAGAAGAAAACAAACAGTTGTTATACATATAACAATACCCTATTGTTTCAGTTCCATCCTTGGAACTACCCGCCACTGTTTCCCCAATGTAACTCTCTGGTTGTCTGTTTTCCAAGGAATGGGTGCATCTGCATTACCTTGGCTAGGGAATGTAGTGTTACGCTTAGCAACTCTCTGTTGTGCCTTTGTCTCTGACTTAGATACACTTTTAACCTGTCTTGACTTGTCAACAATAGTAACACATGCAACAGCTGAATTAGCAAACTCTTGAGAATACCTCTTGGGTGGTACGCCCTTTGTAATCCTCTCAGACCTGCGTATAAGGTGCTTATCTTCTTTGCTGACTGGCTCATCCTTTGGACTCTTTGGAGAACCAGTTCCAATAGTAAACAGTGGTTCATCCTTAACCTGTGAAGGCCTAGTCATTGTGTGTGAACCTCTCTCAATGACTGTGTCAACAGAGCTCTCTGAGCTTTCTGTGTCACTTTCAGTACCACTATAATCGGAAAAATCATAATCATCATATGAATTGTCCACAGTGGGAAATGTGTGAATAATTACTCTCTCCTGTTCAGGAGCACTCTCTAGAAATTTTGTGAGAATCACTTGACCAGATTCAGACAAAATTACTCTGTAGAGACCCTTTTCATAACCCACAAAAATGCCTCTGGCATTCTTTACTCCACCTGGAGCTTCAGTTCTCACATGAGACCCAAAAGCTCTAAAATGCGCCACAGAAGGTTTTCTGTGAAATAGCCTTTCAAAAGGAGACATTCCATATCTTTTGAAACCTTTCTCAACCAAGTGTAACAATAGCATGATAAAGATTCAGCCCAAAACTCATGTGGCAAATGTGAACTCAGCAATTGTGCCTTCATGCCATTCTGCAATTCTTTGTTCACTTGTACACAAACACTTTTGTTCCATGCACCTGCAGAAACAGCAACCTTATGTTGTATCCCTTGCTTTTCCAGGAAATCCTGAAAATCCTGTAAAAGAAAAACTGGCTTTTCATCTGTGAAAAGACAACCAATATTAGCATCCTGAACACTCTTAACCTTATCACAAAACTCTTTAAACCTTGTTAAGGCTTCTTTGGGACTCTGCAAAATGTATATCCATACATAATGAGAGAAATGATCCACACACACAAGATAGTATTTTGCATTGCCTCTAGATGGTGCTAGAGGACCAATCACATCAGCATACACTCACTGAAAAGCACTGGTAACTTTCGTTGCCTTCTGGACGTCCTTTGACACTCCTGCAAGAGAAATCATGTTAGACTCAGATGCAGTACAATAAATGCAATCATTTTGATCAAAAGTCAATAGATACAGTCCATCTTTCTCTCTGGCAGAAAGATACGGCTCTCCATCTTTGAAGATTGTGCAGCTTTCTTTATCATAGGACAAGACCAGTCCTTTCTTTGTTATCTGCGAAACACTCAGCAGGTTGAACTTTAAATCAGGAACCCAAAACACATTGTTGATAGTCAAGTTCAGACTCTCCAGGTAAACAGTTCCAAACCCGGTCGCTTGGATCTCCTGATCGTTGGCCTGTTTTACAGTGAAACTTTGCTTCTCAAATGTAGAAAATAATTCTCGGCATGATGTCATGTGTTGCGTCGCTCCAGTGTCCAAAACAAAAGTGTTTTCTGCTGAAAATGCGGCCTTTGTCGACAGCAATGCTTTAGCTGGTTTCACCTGGGACTTGGTACGACCTTTGCTTGAAGCCTCAGGCTTTGCAGAGCTTCCTCTAGCTCCCTTTTGCTGACGTGGCTTCTTACAGTTCCGCTGAATATGTCCAGGCTGGCCACAATTGTAACAATGAACAACATTCAGAGCTACAGCCTGCTCTTCAGTGGCAGCCACAGTGGGGGTACTTGAACTCCGAGCTTCTCTCCCCCTGTCAGCAACATCTATTGCAGCAAGTCTGTCTCTCTCATTCAGGACCACAGAACAAATTCTCTCCACCGTGAGATCTCTGGCAGGTAGAGAACCCAGTTGACTTGCAACTGTTATAAAAGTCCGATTAAGGCTGTTAATTATCATAAAGCAGAATATCTCTTCCTGAAGAGGGAAATCTTGTTGCGCCATCTGCTGGCGTAAGAATTTCATCTCTGTCAGATGCACTTGCACATCCCCATCAGGTGCCAGTCTCATGTTTGTCAGCTTTTCAAAATGCAACAATGCTGTAGCACCAGCATCTCTTTGATGTATTCTCTGCAGCGTTTCCCAAATCTCACGCGCATATTCCAAATCCTCAATATGTACGAGTTGATCATCAGAGACACACAGAATTATAGCCGACCTGGCTTTAACATTCTGTGAATTCCAAGCTGCTGTGCGTGCAGCAGGGATGGGATTTTCAATCACTGTAAAAATCCTTTGACTTTGAAGTAGGGCCTTCATTTTTACAGACCAAGAGGAATAATTGTCATTAGTTAGTGGAGGTGGGTAAGGTAAGCCTCCCCCTTTCTTGGCGTCCATTTTGAATCCAAGCCTCAGCCTCTAGCAGCGAGCTGAAAACTCCAAAAGTCTATTGGGTTGTTTACAATCTACTTGCACCTGGCAGTCAGCCCAGCTTGGAAAACCCCTTTTCTAAGAATCTGTAAACAACAAGCCTTCGCTGTTATTCCAACAGCTCTTTGCTGCTTGGAAAGTCCCTTCTTTCCCAGTCTGTGAGATAGCAAGCAAACGCTGAAATCTCAACAGAAAATGCAGCCTTTCAGCTTAGCTTTCGCTTCGGATTGCTTTAGTCTCACTCTTTGGAAACTTACTAGCTCAGATAGGTTCAAAAATACTCACGTCTCGTTGCTTAGCATCTGGACTTGGCAGGCGGCGGCAGCAGACCTTATCAGTCCCCAGGAATGTGAAGAATTTGGCTCTCTCTCATAAGGAGTCTCACCGCAGCATTCTGCACCCGCTGGAGTTTCTGGGTCAGTCTTAAGGGCAGCCCCACGTAGAGCAAGTTACAATAATACAATCTGGAGGTGACCGTTGCGTGGATCACAGTGGCTAGGTCAGGGCGAGAGAGATAAGGAACCAACTGCTTAGCTTGGCGGAGATGAAAAAATGCCGCCTTTGTTATAGCTGTAATCTGCACCTCCATAGAGAGGGAGGTATCAAAGATTACACCCAAACTCTTAACGGACGGTGCTGGCACTAATTGCACCCCCGCAAGAGATGGGAGTTGCCCCCTCAATCCCATATTGTCCCTTCCCAGCCAGAGGACCTCTGTCTTCGATGGATTTAACTTCAACCAGCTCCCACGTAACCATCCAGCCACAGCTTCCAAACATCTGGTCAGTGTGTCTGGGGCCAAGTCAGGATGGCCATCCATCAACAGATAGAGTTGGGTGTCATCGGCATACTGATGGCAACCCAGCCCAAAACTCCGGACAAGCTGGGCGAGGGGGCGCATAAAGATGTTAAAAAGCATCGGGGAGAGTATCGCACCCTGAGGCACTCCACACACCAAGGAGTGGCGCGATAACAATTCCCCCCCAAGTGCCACCCTCTGTCCCCAACCAGAGAGAAACGAGCGCAGCCATTGAAGGACTGTGCCCTGAATCCCCACGTCGGCAAGGCGGTGGTCCAGGAGTTCGTGATCGACCATGTCGAAGGCTGCTGACAGGTCTAGAAGAATCAGCAGCCTCGACCCGCCTCGATCCAGCTGCCTGCGGAGATCATCTGTTAGGGCGACCAGAGCCGTCTCGGTCCCATGACCAGCGCGGAAGCCGGACTGGAATGGATCCAGAGCCGATGTTTCATCCAGAAACCTACCAAGCTGTTCAGCAACCGCTCTCTCAATCACCTTCTCCAGGAATGGAAGATTCGAAACCAGGAGGTAATTGGATAGATCTAAGGGATCTAATGATGTTTTCTTTAAGAGCGGGCGCACCACTGCCTCCTTCAGTTCCCCTGGGAATATCCCGGTGCCAAGGGACAAATTGATGATATCCCCCGGGGGGCCCGCACCTCGTCTGGACACGCTCTAATAAGCCAAGATGGGCACGGGTCAAGAGGACAGGTGGTGGGCTTTCCAGCTCGGAGGAGTCTGTCCACATCGGCACCCTTCCTAACCTCTTACCATTGGCCCTGCTGGCTGGGTCAGATGGGAACTGTAGTGCACTACAGGTAGAGGACCCCACCTAGGCCCAAGAAGTGGTATTCCACCAGGAGGGTCATGTCCATGGTTAAATAGTGGGAAGTTGTGCATACTCCAGAAGGCTGTGTTCATCAACCTTTTCCATCTTGGCCAAGGCCCCCTTCAAAACTTATTCTGCCAACTCCTCCTCATAGCCCCAGCCATCTAGTCATAGCAAAGTGCACAAAGATCCTTTCATGCAATAATAATAATAATAATTTATTATTTATACCCCACCCATCTGGCTGGGTTTCCCCAGCAATGTTCTGCAAGCAGCCTCCTATTTTGTGCAAAGATCTGTGCAGCAGCGTACTAATCCAACACTGGTATTAGACAAGAAAATACTATTTAGTGTTATTATAGTTCTGCCCTTTTTTTCATTGTGGTGATCAATGCAGTGTATATGGACCATGTACTGACAAGACCTAAAACTGCTATGTGGCTATTTGCTTGCTCTCAGGGCATGCACAACAATACATAATTGTACACACTATATTGCTCAGCCCTTGTAAAACAGCACATCAGTAGAGCAAGTAGCAAGTTGGGAGCCTTCACCACCGTCACACACATCCAATATGAACTTAGAGCAGTCAGCACACCCACCTCTTGGCTAGTGAGGGGAGGAAGTGTATATCTGCCTCAGTCAAAATCCTTGGAATTTTGTAACCCCTTTCAAGACATTTCATCCCTACAAGGAGGCCTGCTCCACAGTTTGAGGACAGCAGGTTCATATAGGCCCTAAAAGTTGTTTGGGGTGCATTTTTGCTCAGAGTCCACATTGCAGCATGGAAATCATAGCACTGTATCCAAAGCTGTCACTCAACTGATGGTAAAGTTTCCTTCAGCACATGAGGGAGAGCATTTTGAGGGGAATCCATCTCCCAACTGCAGCCCCCAACCAAATCCACTCCAGAGGGTTGAAGGACCCTCCAGATATAGGGCATGGGAGAATAGCTGAAAACTGTTTCCTTCCCTCTTCTGTTGACAGAAGCCTCAGAAGTCTCAATGTTGCACACAGGTATATATGATTGAGTTTACACTGCAGCACAGAGCTTGTAGTGTTTAAAGCTTTGCAATCATTTGTTGTGCATGTGTAGCTTGAAGATGCACTGCCACACGGGATATAGAGACAAGATGAAAAGGTTTCGCAGGAACAAGATTTAAATGGCAATATTATGAGAATACAGAATGGAGTATAAAAACAGACACAGCAACTCCCTGGACAAGTAAGCACAGCAGGTTTGACTGATGTGATTCAGATTCCCATAATGGTTGTGTCTGTCACTGTATTTCAAAGGTCAGCTGGGCTTCATATGTTTCTGTACATGTGGCAGCAATTAGTCAAGTCACAAATAAATCCTGTGCTTGGCCACTTCCAACCACACAGCCTCACAAGCAGCAGATCCCAGGGCTCGGTTCCCAGGTGACTGCTACCTGCCTTTTACACTTTTCCCTCTGACTATGTTGCTTGCCCACCTGAGGATTAAGAGTGGGAGGGCAATCAGACCTGATCTGTTTGTGTTATAGATGGTTTGGAGCAACCTGCGGGCCTGTGTGACAACCTAGAGCAATTGCTCTGTGAGAGCATCCCTGGCTATCCTGGAGTAACTATTTATACTCTAACCTGGCGGGGGGGAGGGGGAGAAAGAGAGAATATACCAGTCTTCTAGAAAATGTTAAGAGGGACCTTATTGTCCCTTGTTTCTGTAGATTCTGTATTGTTCCTTTTGTTCTGAGAAGTTTGCATAGCAGAGTCCAATTCTACGGGTACATGCTCTAGTTTTGTTAGGATCCAGACCTTGAATGAGAAAGCAGAGCTTTCTGACTATCACGGTGTCCTTTTGTGTAGTAGAAAAGGGAGCAAAACTGCACAGATCCTTACAAAAGGCAAAGGGCCATAGCGCAATGATAGGGTGCACGGCTCGGCAAGAAAATGGTCAACAAAAGAACACAAGAAGAGCCAAAAGCCCAGCCAGTCCCGCCTCCTGTTCTCACAGTGGCCAACCAGATGCCCCCATGGGAAGCTCACAATCAAGTCCTGAGTGGAACAGCGGTGCTCTCCCCTCCCATAATTCCCATCAATGGGTATTCAGAACACAGCTCTCATGGCTAGTTGCTACAGTATTTCTCATCCTCAGTGAATTTGACTAATGTAAGTTAGTGGCCAGCACCAGGGGCGGCACATCCCAGTTCGCCGGTGAAATGGGAAGTGCTGCCTAACTCTGCCACCTCTTAACCGTTCCTGCCACCACCTGCTCTGCTGCCACCATGTACCCTGCTGCATCCACTCCTGGTGTTGGAGAAGCAGTGCTGCCATCGGCTAGGGTTGCCATATTCCCAAGAGCAAAGGAGAGGACACATTTGCCGGCAGAGTGTGTGTGTGTGTGCGTGTGCGTGTGTGTGTGTGTGTGTGTTGCAGGAGTGCGCATGCACACCAGGTACACCATGGGCCTATGAAGCCACACAAACAACAACAACAAGAGAGATAGAGGCTCACCCTGTTCTGATTGCTCCACGGTCTTCTCAGTGGCACCAAGTCCCAAGCTTGGCTCATGGCATCTGGCAGTGGCATGGTGTGGGAGCCAGCGAGGAGGAAGCTGCGGCTGGGGGGGGGTGGGACATGGGGCTGCCAGGGGTTGCTGGTGGCGCACAGGCCTTGCACACGCTCATCTCCAGCCAAAGCAACCACTTCTGCTTCCAGGGCAAACTCTATCTCTATCTCTATCTCTATCTCTATCTCTATCTCTATCTCTATCTCTATCTCTATCTCTATCTCTATCTCTATCTCTATCTCTATCTCTATCTCTATCTCTATCTCTATCTATCTCTCAGACCCGGACATTTCCTATAAAATGTAAACATCCACCCAGGCATGTTGGCCCTCCAAAAGAGGATATGTCTGGGAAAACCCAGACACATGGCAACCCTATCATCAGCACCAATTTGAGACAATATCACATTGATTGCGGGCGAGATATCACGCTCCACAAATCTCACAGTCTTGTCCTAAATCAGGACTGGTGGCAGAGCTGCTTATCGGCTACTGGTGGTGGCAGTTGGGCAGGCGGGACAGCCATGGACATGCCACCTGGGGGCTTCTGCTGTCTGAGGCTGCGGCCTCACCCTGCCTAATGGCTGGGCCAGCTCTAGCCATCACAACCAACCCCACAGTTTGACTCCGTACTGTGTGAAAAATGCCTTTATGTGCCCATTCAGCTTCACTGGATGGTCCCAAGTTCTAGCCTTCTGAGAGAAAGGGAATAACCTTTCCTTCTCCACTCCGCACAAAACATAATTCTGAATACCTCTGTCATGACTCTCCTTATTCACCTTTTCTCCAAAAAGCCTCAAATGTTGTAACCTTTCCTCATAGCGGGAATTACTTCAGCCCCTTGATCATTTTGGCTGCCGTTTTCCAGCTCCACAATATCCTCAGGTGCAACAGCAGATTCAGCCACTGCCAATTCTGGCTAGGGCTGGGAAAGTCCAAGTCTGTAACCTTGGAAAGTCACTGTGAGTTGCAAAAGGCGAAAGATTTATACGATCTGAAGAGAAACCAGAAATTAATAGAAATTAATAGAAAAGACTGCAAACTTTCCCAATACGCAGTAACAGCAGCAAGAATACTTCTGGCGCAAAGATGGAAGCAGGAAGAAATTCGAACAGTGGAAGAATGGAGAATAAAACTGACTGAATATGCAGAATTGGACAAACTCACTGGGAAGATTCGTTATCAGAAAGACCAAAAGTTTATTGAGGACTGGGGGAGATTTACAGAGTATCTGAAAGGCATATGTGATGTACAGACCACACTTGTTGGTTTTGAAGAGTCTCTGTGAAAAATTAAGAAATATTGTAAAAAAGAAGTAAGTGAAAGGTAGAGGAATGGCTAAAGGCAATAGTAAGTTTAGAAATGCGTTAACAACAGAAACTGTAATGAAAGATTGGCAGAGGGAAGTCAAAATTGATGACTGTGTGATAAAGTATGAGTAGATTGTACAAAAATGTTTGAAAAATGAATAAAAATTATTATTTTTTTAAAAAAGGAAAGTCACTGTGAGTTGATGTATACAACACTGAATTACATGGACCAATGAATAGTTTCACTATGTTCCTCAACATATACAAAGTGACCTATAGTAGGTGAAGGTGGCGATGGATGAATATGTATCTCCAAGTTATTAATTTTTCCAATCTTAAATTCAGCCCACCCTGTTGGTCATTCATTTTCAGAAAACTGTGAGTTTTTGTATGCAAGACAAAACTCTGGCTGTGAAGCTGGATTGTTTACACAGCTGCAAGATAAGACGGTGGACACATGGACATATGCACTGCGTTATGTGAGCAACTGAGAGAACTTTCGTTTTTGGCCCGCAGAGAAGATGCAAGCAGATCTGCCTCTGCTGTGGGGATCCACAGCAGTTAAGGACTATCTCTGTAAATAGCAGCCAATACGCTTAATGATGGGCAATAAAGTAATCTGCCTACAACACTCTTGTGTTGCTGGTCAATCAGACTCAGGATTATTCTGTTCACTTTGCTGCTGACTGTGTTCCAGCAGTGCTGGAAGCCTGGTGGAAGTGTGCAGGGCAAAATCTGTTTTATGGCAGCCTTCACTCCATAAACAGCCACACACCCTTATTTTGGAAACATTTTAACAAACAATTTTTCCCCTAATACAATGCATTTTCATATGCATTGTTATGTACACTTCCCCCTGATATAGATGCTAAAAAAACACTTTTGGCTGGAGAACTACATCACAAAATTCAGAGGAAGGAGATTTCAAAGGACAGCTTTGTTTTGATTTGTGTTCCTTGGTGAAGATTTCTTTCTTTCTTTCTTTCTTTTGTTACTTTAACAGCACAAACCTAATAAGGTGTACTCAGAAGCAACTTCTATCGAATTCAATGGGACTTTGTTGTTTAGCCGTGTCCGCCTCTTCGTGACCCCCTGGACCAGAGCACGCCAGGCACTCCTGTCTTCCACTGCCTCCCGCAGTTTGGTCAAACTCATGCTGGTAACTTCGAGAACACTATCCATCCATCTCGTCCTCTGCCGTCCCCTTCTCCTTGTGCCCTCCATCTTTCCCAACATCAGGGTCTTTTCCAGGGAGTCTTCTCTTCTCATGAGGTGGCCTAAGTATTGGAGTCTCAGCTTCAGGATCTGTCCTCCCAGTGACTTACTCCCAGGCAAGCCCAAAGATGAATCTTATCTCACTTACCAAGGGGTGGGCTCCATTGAGTCAATGGCACTTATGAAGGGAGGTGTATTACACTGCACTTTAAGGGTTGTAGCCAATGCCAAAGAACTTATCCTCCCTCTCCTGTCCCCTGTGCCCTCCACCTGTGCCCCCAGATCTGCCCTGGAGGGTTGGAGGAACCCATTTTAGGCAACTCTGAGGTGGATGGACCAAAGGCCTAGCATTATAGAAAGCAGCTTCCTGGGAAACGAAGCCCAGGTAATGCTTCTAAACTGTAACCTGTAACCTGCGACCTGAAACCAGCAACCCTTCCTTTCCCTCCAGATTAGCCCAGACCTGTTATTGTGAGCATAGCCGTCTCTGAAGTTCTCTCGCTTACTGCCTTACACGCCTGCCCCTTCTGCAGGGGAGAGCCCTCCGAGGTCTTCCGTCCAGGCCCCTGTTTCCCAGCGCATGTAGCTGAAGTTTTGCTGTGGGTCACTCTAGGTCTCCATTATCCAGAAGCGAGGCTAGTTAGCCTCTCTGACCCTCTCCATCTCGCCCCCTTCCCAGCTGCCTCTCACCCTGCTAGTGAGTAATACGGTGCTGGAGTCTGCAAAATCAATTCCTATTCCAGCCAGGACACGAATGGAATGCGACAAATCAGAGCTCTAGTTCCGTAACGAGATAATGTCATTTTTCTTACTGAACTTCATAATAGGAAATCAATGGGGAGTCTCTGTGCGACTGGCTCATCATCCCCCACAATTGACTACCCCCCCCCCCCCCGGAGCAAGGCAACACTTCTGGGAAAGAAACCAAACTCAAGCAGGTGGTAGCACAACGAACAAAACAACTGCCAGCCCCACTGTGATCTTGCACCCTGCACCCTGCCTCTGACAGTGGGAAAGGAAGGCATCATTAAAATGTTAAACAATAATCTGATATAGGCAACTGTTGACAGGCTGGTCTCAGAGTACGGATGGATAAATCTGTCAATTTCAGTTTCTCTTTTTCTCCAGTCTCCAAAATCCAATTTGCAATTTTAAAAAAGTCATCACAAAAATACCAATGTGTGCTTTTCTATATGCTATTTTCACTTATCTATGCATTTTTCTGGGCACTTCCCCCAAATATAGACATATTATTTTTGGTATGCATTTGTGGGGCAGGGATTGGAGAACTGCATGGCATGATTTGCAGAAGTGCAAATTTTAAAGGACAGCTGTGTTCCAACTCATGTATTGCATGTTCAGACCCAGAGACCTCCCCCCTAAATAAATACACATTTGACTCAAATTTTAGTTTTGGTTTTTGGCAGAATTTAGGCCACAACTTTATTGATTACAGAAAAGTGAGTGGTTGCATAGGCTCTGGTTCGACTAGCTTCCTGCACCCTTGCAGGTAGCGCTGACCCAGGGCACCCCTCGGGGGTTGACCAAACCAAGTTGATTCCTTTAATGGAATACCCTTCACATTGGGATGGTGAGACCATTCTCCCATCCCTATCACCTGAACCAGTGTCTATCCACAACCTTACAAGTTGTGATGATTTGCTACCCGGCAGGTGAAACCCAAATGGCAACAGCCAATCAGCCAAGTGGGGGAAATTCGTACCATGCCCCTGTCCCAACGACAGATGACACACGACTGCATAGCAAGGTCAATCGCAAAATGCCCTAAAAGTAGGGAGAGGTGGGCTGTTTTTTCGATTCAAGAGCTGAAAGAGGAAGCTCTAGGTCACATGCATAGGTATATATAGATCCCTCGATCCGTTTAGACTGCACCCCATTGGCCAGATTAAACCCAGCAACAAGGGACCTACCAATCGAGTGTTGTGGCTGACCCACAACCAGGAGGTCAGTCTCCAGGTCTCACTGCAACACGTGCCCTCTTTCAGGGAGGACACAATTTGGTTCAGGAAGTGCAAATTAGGTAGGTTTGCATTAAAATGGAAACTAAACCCCCAATCTCTACCTCAGAGAACAAGATGAGAGGACTGTGCATCCTTTATTGTGATCAGCCAAATATTAATAGTTTCTGACTTCAGGTGAGTTCTGCTGAACCCAAAAACCTGGACTGTTTTACATATTAGCACTCTATGGAGAAAGGAATTATAGAAAAATAGCCGCTATAAGGTCCTCCCCACACATACAGAGAGAGGTTTAAATCACCTTTAAGCATTTCACTAGGAACGCCACTAGGGTGGCGCTGTGGTCTAAACCACTGAGCCTAGGGCTTGCTGACCAGAAGGCTGGCGATTCGAATCCCCACGACGGGGTGAGCTCCCGTTGCTCGGTCCCAGCTCCTGCCAACCTAGCAGTTCGAAAGCACATCAAAGTGCAAGTATATAAATAGGTACCACTCTGGCAGGAAGGTAAACAGTGTTTCCGTGCACTGCGTGGCCACATGATCCGGAAGCTGTACACCGGCTCCCTCGTCCAATAAAGCAAGATGAGCGCCGCAACCCCAGAGTCGGTCACAAGTGGACCTAATGGTCAGGGGTCCCTTTACCTTTACCTAAGCATTTCACACACAATTAGAGAGGGTTTTGTGAATGTGAATGTGAATGTGAATGATCACTTGGGGGCCAAGGTAGATTTTACATTTACATTATCAACCTGATTGATAGCAAAGCTACATTAAGTCAAGTCACATATGAAGAAGTCTCCATTAGTCTGTAACTGCAAGAAGGCCTAAAGTGATGGGGCAACAAAGAGAATGGGCTAGAGACCAACTTCACTGGGTTTCTGCACTGACTCTTGGGTAGTTTCCTGGCCATACCTGGAGATAGTGGGGTTTGAACAATCCTGAGATGTTTTAGTGTGCATTGGAGATGCTCCACAACTTAGGCCACACCCACACCATACACTTGATGGACATTACTCCCCCCCCCCAAAAAAAATATTATTGGAACTCTTTGGTTTACCCCTCATAGAGCTACAATTCCCAGCACCTTTAACAAAAGGCCGTTCCCAGGATTCTTTGCAGGAAGTCATGTGCTTTAAATGTATGGTTAACTATGGCCATTTCCCATGCAATCAAAAGTTGTCCTGTTAACATCTGCAGATCAAGCTGCTGTGTTAAAACTCACAGGAAGAAGAGCAGGTAGAATTACTGGCAATCTTCGTTGAAGCACAATGGATGATAATAATCCAAATTTCAAAAGTTATTATTAATTGTAAAACTCTCCAAATGGTGTACAAATAAAATATGGATTAAAAGCACAGCTCAAATCCACAAGCCACTGAAAAAACAAAAACTGAAAATCAATGAGATGAAATGAATGAAATATAATTTGCAAACTGCACCCTGTTTTGAAATCTGGCACACAATCTAAGTTTTTTTGCTGGAGAATTAGAGCATTGCCTAATAAACAACTGCTATCACCCTAAACAGAAATCAATTCCCTGTTGGAGTGAGGGAGCCACCCTTAATTCTTATTGAAATAACAAAATTGGAACAACATGTTTAAAAGAAAAAAAACAAGTAGGACTTGTTTGGTGTGGAAGAAGAAGAAGGAGGAGGAGGAGGAGGAGGGGTTCCTGAGCCAAATCTGCAACCTTTTAAGATCTGGGCATGATAGCTTAATGTCAGAGCACATCCCTGAGGAATAGGAAAGGAGCAATTGGGAATCCAGAGTTTTAGGTTGGCAGGAAGTGAGTCATGCAGCGATTCATTTATTATCTGCACTCTGGGCAAGACAAGGTGTTATCACTAGGGAACTAGCAGGGATCCCTTGTTGTACAGAAAAGAGCTCTGATTATCCAAAGAGTTAAGGCAGAATTCAAACACAGTTTTGCACAGGTTGGATCTGACTGTAGTTTAAGCTTTCTTTTGTTTGAGTCATGATCATGGTGTGCTGCTGAGAGATTCAAATGAGGATGCGTCTTGCAGAGAGTTTGAAAAGGCCACAAATCTCAGTGAGATAGATAAGCATGCTTACGGAGGTACCTAACTCAGATCAATGCCTTGAGAAGGCTTTGAAGGCTTCCTCTGGTGGTGGTGAAGGATGTGGAGAGTCACAAACACTTAGAACAGAGGGGCCTTTTGAGTAATAAAAGCCATGTGGGGTAAATGAGTCACAGCTGTGGTTTTTAGGAGCCAACACATGGTGGCCTTCATTGTGGAATCTGGTGTTCAGAATGGAACCTAGAGAAATGAGAATCAGCATAGTGTAGTGGTTAGAGTGCTGGACTAGGACCTAGCGGACCAGGGTTCAAATCCCCACTCAGCCATGAAGCTCTCTGGGTGATCTTGGGCCAGCTGCTGCCTCTCAATCTAACCTACCTGAAAGGGTTGTTGTGGGGATTTAATGAGGAAGTGCAGAACCATGTATACCATCTCAAGCTCCTTGAAGAAAAGGGGAGACATAAATGCAATAATGAATAAATAAATATGCACTGGGGCAGCTTCCTTTTAAGTCTGAAATAGATGAGTGCTAGTTTCATGTAAGTTTTTTTACTTCTGCAGTAAGGTTGCTATCAGTTGGTTTCCTTCCAGCTGGAAATCCCTCCCTCCCTACCCACCCCCAACCCAGTCTGATATATTCATTTTTAAATTATACCCCCCCCAATTTTACACACTTGGTTTCAAAATACAGTTTATTCGCACTGCATTCTCGCTTTAAAATGAATGTTAATTTGTTTGTGTTTACGCTTAATTGTATGTTGCACAACTGCCATGTTGATGCAGAAGCATTGCATAGTACAGAGGAATGCTTGCCTCCACAACCCTTTGCAATTTCCAAATATATAAGCATTTCCATTCAGCTGGTGTGCAGCTTTTGATTAGAAAGAACCATCCATTCAACAGGATCCTTCTAATCAGAACTGGCACCATCTGGCTCTCTAAGAGTTTTTCATGTGCAGCCACAGTGACTGTGGGTGACTTGTTAGGGATGTTTCATGCAGCCACCAAGGCATGGAAGTGGTAAAGGGCACTTCTTTCAGGTGGACCATACTAAAACTATTCCCTTTGGTTATACAGAGCATTGTAAGGTGGATATTACAACCAGTGATGACAGAAAGCCTAAAACTAGAGATGCTAGTCAAGTTTGCCAGGTTTGGACCCATAAATGAACTTCAGGGGCCTAGAAATGCTGATCTCAAAGGAGAGGCGACCACTAAAACAGAGACAGGGAACCTGCGGCCCTCCAGATATTACTGGGTTATGACTCCCATCTGATCATTGGCCTTGTTGACTGGGGCCATCCGAAACTGTTCCAGAAACATCTGAAAAGCCACAGGTTCTCCACCTCTGCATTAGGACCTCCTGAATTCTTCTTTGGATCAGATTAAGATCTGAGCCAGAGAATAATTCCCAGCCTGCCACCCACCTCAAAATGCTGCATACAAACCAGTTTGCAGCATTTCTTATTGATGTGGTTTCAGAGAAATGAAGGGATGACTGCATAGAGATGTTACAGATTGGCTAGTGCCTGTGATGTCACCAACACCGCTTCCCACCGATCCCCACTATTTTTCCAAATATGCTAAAGGATAAACATGAAGTTATATATGCCACTTTATTTAGTTTCAAAAAAGCTAGGCACTGGACACTCGTTTGAAACCCAAAAGCTAAGTTAGCATGCAATGTCCTTTTGCAATGTAAATGGCAAAGCCAGGTTCACACCATGTATGAAGAACCCACTTTGGGTCCTGCAATCCACTGCAATTGTTAAAATGCTGGGTTATGACCAAGAAAATCTGGGTTCACATTCCATTAGTCAACCTCAAGGTTAGCCAAGTGACCTCAAGCTAATCACCACCTCTTTGCCTAATCTACCTTGCAGTCATGCACACCAGCTGTTGGACTGAGGACCATCTCAGCCCCTCCCCCCCAAAAAGTATGTGGGGACAAGGCTGAGCTCCCCCCATCTTGAGGGGCTGGGCCCCACCAGGCCTCCCCACCTTGGCGGAAGGCCTCTCTGGGCCTCATGGCCTCCTACTGACACACGTGACGTAACACATGTGTGTCGCACATGTGGTGTCAAGCACACATGACAAGCCCCCCGCCCCCATGTTGTGCAGAACTTGAGGCTTCTGCTTGCAATGATGGTATTAAAAGGAGAGAAGGAGAGAAAGAGAGAGAGAGAGAGAGAGAGAGAGAGAGAGAGAGAGAGAGAGAGAACAGCCAAGCATGCTAAACTGAGTTCCTTGAAGGGAGGGCAGAATGAAAAGTGTGAGTTTAATCGTATTCATCTGATCAATGTGTCTGACTTCCCCCTCAACTGCAACCTGTCCCACTGTATGGCACTGCATTGCACAGACCTGCTTGCCACTGCGTGGTGTTAGTGCTGCATGGCGAGCTTCCCTCTGTCATATATCACAGGCAGCTGCATGGCACTGAATTGTGTTGCAGTGAACCTAGTGCTTTCACACATTTGCGCATTTGGCTGAGCCATGCTGGTGCCCCCCCCCCCCACAGATGAGGGGAAAAGGCTCAGAAGCCTCTTCTAAAAGGAGACAGCTTCCTCTCTGCTCCTGCCAAGCCTAATCTTATCCCTTCATAGCCTTTAAACTACCAAGCAATAATTGTGGGCCAATTAGCCTGTTAAATGCAGCTTCCTTTCCAAAGCACTGCTTTGTTGCTACCTGAGGCTGTCCCAATCCACGGAGGGAATTTATGCCAATTAATCGTAGTCTTTAAAAGAGAACAGCTTTCATTTGCTTGGGAAAGATAGACATTTCTTGTTATTTTAGTTTAGTTTAGTTTTTTGTTTTTAATATACATGCATGGTTCTTTGGGAGAAAAAAAAAACAACCTTCCAGTTTACTTCCAGCCAAACATCTACTTATTAGCATGGAAAGAAAAATGCAGTTCTCTTTCTAAGTTTGAAACAGGGAACAAAATTCATATCCGTTCCCAATTTATTGTTCTAGTTTTCAGATATTGCTGGACTAAGCTGCTAAAAGTCTAGGGCAGTGGTGGGGAACCTCAGGCCCAAGGGGTTAAATGTGACCCTCCAAACCTCTCAGCATGGCCCTCGGAACGCTCCCCAGGCCACATCATTCACTGGCCCTGCCTCATCCTTGAATGTTTTTGCCTGGCTAGAATGTCTCCTTGAACTCTGAAAATGCCTCTTGCTTGCCTGGATGGAGGCAATGGCTTTTTCCACCTGCCTTGCCCCAACTTCCAGCCCCAGGAGCCTTTCCCAGACTGTGACTTTAAGAACAGCAGAAGCAGCTAGGAAGAGAGAAGAGGAGAGGAGTTCAGAGAACCCTTAAAAAAATAAATCTAAGCTTTGTTTCTCAGGTTGACCCTTTTACATGGTTTTGTATGTATTGTGGTATTTCATGCATTGTGACTTGCTGTTATTTTAATAAATTATAGCTTAGTAATTATTTATTGTAATTTTCCAGAACTAATTTCTGTCTACTTCTTGCAGAAATTTATTTTGTTGTGTACTATTATGTACTAATAGATTACTGAATATTAGGTAAAGGGACCCCTGACCATTAGGTCCAGTCGTGACCGACTCTGGGGTTGCGGCGCTCATCTCGCTTTATTGGCCAAGGGAGCCGGCGTACAGCTTCCGGGTCATGCAGCCAGCATGACTTAGCCGCTTCTGGCAAACCAGAGCAGCGCACGGAAACGCCGTTTACCTTCCCGCCGGAGCGGTACCTACTTGCACTTTGATGTGCTTTCGAACTGCTAGGTGGGCAGGAGCAGGGACCGAGCAACGGGCGCTCACCCCGTCACAGGGATTCGAACCGCCGACCTTCTGATCGGCAAGTCCTAGGCTCTGTGGTTTAAGCCACAGCACCACCTGCATCCCTACTGAATATTACTTTAGCTGATAGAAGTTGTTTATTTTAAAGTTATATATTTTTGCATTGGATCAGATTGTTATAAGGTGTGTGATCTTTCTTGTATATTTTGTTGTTTCTTTGGCTTGCAAACCACCTTGTGTACAGTAATATTGGAAGGCAGCATAGAAATTAAAAATGAAATGAAATGCAGGTAGAGAGGGGTGTGCGAGTGTGTTCAGAAGCTAGCCCACAATATAAAGAAAAATCCCATTTGTCGCTCTACCCACTTTTGCCTCTGGCCCCGCCCACCAGTGGCTTGTGGCCCCTGGAAGGTTGCTGCAATGGGAATGTGGCCCTCAGGTTGCAACATGATCCCCATCCTGGACCTAGGACTCAAAGTCTCTGCACGTGTAAAGATGTTCAGAAAGGGCAGTTTTGCCTGCTGAATTCCCATTTTATAGATAGGAAAACTAAGTATCCTAGGTCAGTGTTCCACTCTTTGGAATCTCACTGGCAAGGGAACAGTATAATGTGTAGAGGAAGGGCTGATGCAAGTATTGAGACAAGCTTTCCCTTCCCCTGCAAATATAACCTGTTCCTGCAAGGAATGTTTATGGTTTAAAACTTGGTTTAAAAGATTAGCATCTCTCCTAAAGATTCCAATCCAGCAAAGCATACGTTGTGATGAAGTCCTGTTTCAAGCAAGGAAATGAGATTTAACCATGAGAAATAGGTTTGCACCAAAGAGCAGACAGTTGATATTTGTGTTCCCATGAAGTTTGGAATCCAAGGAATTGTGAGAACGCACCCAGTTCTGTTATGTTTTAGGTCTGTTCAAGGACAAGTGGAGAAACAGATGGGGCTTATGTCACTTGATTCCAGAGCAGGAAGTGGAGAGCCAGCTATACACTTTGATGTAGCATATCACAGTTTGCTGACTGTGTGAATAATCTACACAAAATGCATAAAGTGTGAAGAAGGGGGTGCACATCTCCAAACAACCAGGAATTGGTTGTGATGCACAGATGCTTGTCCGCTCTACATCTCCCCTCCGCACATCATCCTGCTCCTCCATAGCTATGAGTGTATGTGCCTGAAAGAATGGCATAAGTAGGCATACAAATAGGGGCTGGGTGTGCTGATTTTGGCCAGATCTAGCAACCAGGTTGGTACATGCACAGCCTGTTGGTTCATCTGCTTAGTATGGGGAAAGAGGAGGGTAGATTCCAGCTGCCTGCCCCCAGATCTGAGTAAGGCTTGATCCTGTGGGATATATTCAATTAAGTCCTATTCAGAGTAGACCCTCTGAAATTAATGAATGTATATTAACTTCAGCAGGTCTGCTCTGAGTAGGACTTGCACTGCACACCACCCCATATGTTTCTAGAAGCAATCTCCTTGATGCATCAAATGCACAACAGCTTTTTAAACCCCATTTTCAGCAAGGGGTAACTAACGCCTTCATTGTAGGGGCTTGTTCATTGTCTTGTGCTTCCCCCTGGTGGCTGTTCCGCACCACAACATTTGAGAGACAGGGCTAACCCCCTACGGGACCACAGACTTCCCCACTGCAGGTGGGGGTTAAATTACATTAAGAAGAATGGATCTATAGGGGATGCTTCTTGCCTTGACATATCCATTCCTCCCAACCCAGTCCAGTAGCAAAAGGAACCCGGGGAAGTCTAAGAATGGTGCTATTGTCACTTTAAAAGAGAAATTGATTTTAAATTCCATGAGGGATGCCAAGGTACCACTGTCCGTTCCCCGTCTGGAAATAAAATCCGTGAAATGCATCCGGAAGAGAGTTGGGTTTGCAATTTATTTTAATTATCCTTGGTTCCAAAACACAGGCAGAAATAATACAAATGCCTACGTGCATCAAACTGGCAAAAGCATTAGTGGCAGCGAGAAGTCCCATAACGTGGGATGGGAATACATTATCTGGCCTCTTGTATGCAGTGAAACTGAGGCACAGATCAAGGTTCACCTGGATACTGCTATCAGCTCTTCCAAAGGCAGGTGGTCTCCCTGGTGAAGACGTGGAAGCTTCCGTAGAAGTTCTAGTTCACTGTCCTATCTGTGGCCATTGTCATATTGAAGGTATAGAGGCTGCGGCAAAATAGAGCCCTGGGAATCTATTTACTCTAACAAAACCTCCATGTTCTGCTTATACATTTGCAGGAGCCAAACAAGAGCAAATAGCTAAGTCTCCCATCACTGCCCAGGAGCATCAGACTGTCCATTGCACATAGCAGGTCATTAAACCATGGGATTCTCTACTACAGAAAACAGTGACAGCTATCAACTTGGACAGCTTTAAAAATAGATTAGACAAACCCATGGAGGCTCAGGCTATCAGTGGCTACTAGCCACAACAGGAACTGGACCTCAGTGTCTGGGCTGAACGATGGGAGTGGAGACGCTCCTTCAGGTATACTGGACCGAGGCTGTTTAGGGCTTTAAAGGTCAGCACCAATACTTTAAATTGTGCTCAGAAACATTTCTGCACTCAGATTCCTCAATTTTATTTAAAGTAAGTGTGTGTGTGCGTGTGTGTGTGTGTGTTGGTGGGAAATGTGGACTGATAAGACAAATCCATTGCATATTTTTCAGTATAGCATTGGTTATTGAGCCCATACATTTTTCATGCTATCTTCATTAATATATGCATACTTTAACCTAGTATATGCATTTTTGCACACATTACTTAGCTGGAAAATGGCATTGCGAAATTCTTAAAAGTGAAATTTTTGATAGATAACTGTGCTTTGGTACAAGTTAAATTCTCCATTAATTTAAAAAAGGAATCAGATTCCTCCCCCATTCCTAGAGGAAACAGCACATTACCCACAAATTACCCACACTGGGTTCAGTGGCGGGTGGGAAGGCCAAAGACATTTTTCCTCGAACCCTGCCCACATTCCGCTTTTTTTTTTTTTTTTTTTTAAAAAAAAGCCACATGCAGGCTTACTGTACAGAAATGCATTATATTAGTGGAATTTGCTTTGCAAGAATGTTATGTTAAGTAAACTTGCAAACAAACATGTGTGCATTAGGAGAAATTTGCACTAAAATGCTGCTGAATTTTCATGATTTATTTTTTTTAATCACAAACTGATGTGGAAATGTGGAGCAATTGAACTTAAACCTGGGGAAATGAGAGGAACCAGAATTGACAGATTCAACCATCCCTAATTGGGACCCTCATGTGTGCATAATGGGTGGTGTCAAGACTTTAACCCTTCATTCTCCATTGTAGTACTAATCCAGAATGGACGTCCCGCGACTGCAATCTGCAATGTGGGGGAAAGCTCTCCTCCCCTCCAATTAGTTTTCCACACAAATAGTTGGTGATATGGGGATCCCATCTGGATTAGGACCATTCCAAGAGGCAGAGGGTTAAATCTCGCCTTATCTAGGGCTGCCATATTATTATTTTTTACAAAAACACCAAATAAAGTGACTTGCCTAAGATCCAGGACCAAGTGCCACCTTTCAGGTGTGGAAGAGAGGCTGCAATTTTCCCAGACATTGCCAGGGGGGCTGTTGCAGGCTGTCTGGCCCTCAGGAATGCCCCTGCTGCTGTGTCAGATTTCTGAGCATGCAGGGGCTGCCTAAAACGCTTCTCTGCTTTTCAGGCCCTGCCATCCACCCACCCACTTTTCTTTGAACTTTGTTACAGACTATTGGCCTTTGCTACATCTTGTGGTAACAAATACACACACACACCCCAGCACACACATAATAATAATAATAATAAATTTTATTTATATCCCGCCCTCCCCAGCCGAAGCCGGGCTCAGGGCGGCTAACAACACTAAAACAGTACAACATTATAAAACATTATAAAAATGGATTAAAATGAATTAAAATCAAAATTGATGGCAACCATAAACTAAAGTTTTGTAAAGATTGCCAGAGGAGGGAGTCAGGCTGCGCCCTGACCAAAGGCCAGGTGGAACGGCTCTGTCTTGCAGGCCCTGCGGAAAGATGTCAAGTCCTGCAGGGCCCTTGTCTCTTGTGAGAGAGCGTTCCACCAGGTTGGAGCCGCAGCCGAAAAAGCCCTGGCTCTAGTTGAGGCCAGCCTAACCTCTCTGTGGCTTGGGACCTTCAAGATGTTTTTATTTGAAGATCGTAAGTTCCTCTGTGGGGCATACCAGGAGAGGCGGTCCCGTAGGTACGAGGGCCCTAGGCCGTATAGGGCTTTGAAGGTTAAAACCAGCACCTTAAACCTGATCCTGTACTCCACCGGGAGCCAGTGCAGCTGGTATAGCACCGGATGAATGTGATCTCTAAGCGAAGACCCCGTAAGGAGTCTCGCTGCAGCATTTTGCACCCGCTGGAGTTTCTGGGTCAGTCTCAAGGGCAGCCCCACGTAGAGCGAGTTACAATAATCCAGTCTGGAGGTGACCGTCGCGTGGATCACAGTGGCTAGGTCAGGGCGTGAGAGGTAAGGAGCCAACTGCTTGGCTTGGCGGAGATGAAAGAATGCCGCCTTTGTTATAGCTGCAATCTGCGCCTCCATGGAGAGGGAGGTATCGAAGATTACACCCAAACTCTTAACGGACGGTGCTGGCACTAATTGCACCCCCGCAAGAGATGGGAGTTGCCCCCTCAGCCCCCTGTCGTCCCGTCCCAGCCAGAGGACCTCTGTCTTCGAAGGATTTAACTTCAGCCGGCTCCCACGTAACCATCCAGCCACAGCCTCCAAGCATCTGATCAGTGTGTCTGGGGCAGAGTCCGGGTGGCCGTCCATCAACAGATAGAGTTGGGTGTCATCAGCATACTGATGGCAGCCCAGCCCAAAACTCCGGACAAGCTGGGCGAGGGGGCGCATAAAGATGTTAAAAAGCATTGGGGAGAGTATTGCACCCTGGAGTATTGCACATGCACATTAATAATGAGCTGTGTGGAAAAAGTAGTTAGTTAGTTAGTTAGTTAGTTAGTTAGTTAGTTAGTTAGTTAGTTAAAGAACCGGAGGTTCTTAAACTTAGGATCATCTGTTTGGCTCTGGCTTCTGAGCCTGCTGCTTGTTCATCTCATTGTGCACCCCTAGAGCTGGTGCTACTGACTGAAGGTGGGAGCCCCTTGTTTCCCACAAGCAAAACCTTTCTCGGATCTCTTCCTTTGAGGCATACCAGGCCTGGTACCAGGCAGCCCCCGTCCTTTGACTGCCATTCCACAGTGCTGTCAAGTTTTAAAATGGTGCATTATCTATTGAACTATTGAGCTCTCCCTGTGCACCTTTTTTCCCAGCTGGGGGTGGGTGGTGGGTGGGAAGCAACTTCCTAAGGCTTTTTCTCTTTGAGCAGCTTTTGACACCTGTGTTGGTGGGGGTGGGGGGTACAGACAGAAGGATGATGGGACCGACAGTGTTTGCAGCTGCTCACAAAATGCCACCAGATACAGCTGCACAAGTTCAGGACTCAGTGAGCTTGGGAGACACTTTAATTAGCTCTAATAGCACTTCCCTGCCGTGCTGACATCGAAAACCTACATAATTACCAGCAGCTACTGGGAGACAGGTACAGTAGTATGGTCCTAATTGAGTGTTTACTGAAGGTGCACAGACAAAAGGGGGGTAGAGAAGGAGAAACCCATCAAAAAACAAACTCCCTAATACAGCGGGGAAGTCTGCTCCTCCCTGTCGCCACGGCATTCGGGAGAAGCACAAAGGACGACCTGTGCGTCAACCTGCTTAATTGCACATTTGACATTTTGTGGGGGTGGGGGTGGGCAGAGGGTGCACTGGGAAGTAGGGGTGGGGATTCTGCAAAATGGTGTGAGTCAGGAATGGGCTAGGCCTCCAGAGACCAAACAGGGAGAGATGAGATGTGTTGTTGTGTCTTTATGTGATGGTATTTGCAGCCTGACTTCATTAACAAGGAGCCAAAAATGATGAGAATGTCTCCAAAGGAGATGGCATACCCTCCAACATTCCTCAGATGAAAATAGAGCCGTTTTTCACTCCCTCTCAACTGAACCTCCTTGGACACCCCCCCCCCATTTTTGTCCCCACTCCATGCAGGGCATTTCCACCACAACTACACCAACAGGATACAGCACAGACACTCCACTGTCCTGAGAAAACCCGTTAATCATGATTTTATTTTATTCTTTGGTATGAGTTGGAAGCATATTCTGACATGAGGGTTGTGCTGAAGGTTTGCCTCTTTGAGGTTTTCTGTTTTAGTTTGGGGGTGTCCCTAAAGTATTCTCTAAAACAGCCTCCCCCAGCCTGTGACCCAGCTCCCATCATCCCTGGCTATTGGCCACACTGGCTGGAGCTGATGGGACCTGGAGTCCCAACAACCATCTGGGAAGCACAAGGTTGGATGAAGGAGGCTGCTCTGTGTAGCTATTTAATTGACATTGTTTGCAAGCAAGTTCATTGCTGTGTTTCTCTCCTGATGTAGAATCATATGCTCTTCTTGATCCATTTATTTCTGCAAGAACCGCTTCCTGCTTTATCACTGATTGGAAAATGATCTGTTTTTGTACCCATTTTCTCGCACTGGACCACACTGCTAATCCATTGCCCGCCCATATCTCCTGGATGGGCTGCATCAGAAACCCATTTTGGGACCTCTCTTGCACCACAAAACAGTACCACATTTCTTTTAAGTTACCAGATTTTCGTTCATTCTCAGAGATTCAAGGTCAGCAAGAGTCTTTTCTCATCTGGAAACCACAAGAGGGAAGGATATGCTGCTGAATCTCTAGGGGATGCTGAATAAACAGAACTATGCATTCCGCAATTCTGCAGAAATGCAGAGTGCAGGATGTAGTAGTGGGTGTATAAATTCAACTTCTTAATAAATGTCTGCTTTCATTTGGAAAAGAGAGAGAGTGCAAGTTTCTAGTCGTGATGGCAGCAAAGCTGATCTTGAAAGTATGTGAGCAATATCTGATGAAATCTCAGAAGCCTGGAAGATGGCTGAATGAGATTTTCAGTAACTGGGGGCTCCAGTGTCCTACCCATAAAGAGCACTAGAAATTAAACAAAGCAGCAGTGGCTGGTGAGAAATCACGCAGATTTGCTCTGTTGACATAATTCATACAGGTCAGAGAGTTCAGCATCTGGGTGCAAAATTTGGTGGAGAGTTTAAAATTAATTTCTTTATTTTGCAGGTAGTATTCAGAAGTCTGCCAATAATTTCCTCCAGCTTGATGCTGTGGTGAAATAACATAGGTGAGGGCCATCAGAGATTAGTTCAATATCCTTGTGGCAGGGCAAACACTGCAACTGACAGATTTAAACATTTAAAACCCACCCGCCCTTCCTCCAAGAAGCTCAGGGTAGCATGCAAGGTTCTTCCCCATTCCTCCTTTTATCTTCACACCAACTCTGTGCGGTAGGTTGGAATGATATTGCGACCGGCCCAAGGTCACCCAAGGAGCTGCATGGATGAATACGAATTTTAACCCAAGTCTCCCTGATCCTAGTTTGGCACTCTAACCCCGCATAACACTCTTCCTCCCGCCCTCCAATCTATGCCTCTGCGGGAGCTTTCCTTGGAGGGATCCTGCTTCTGACCATCTCTTAAGCTCTCTGCGCCAGCCATCTGCCACCCGCACCCTGAGTTTTGTCCAGGCACCTCCATCTCCTCCACCCGCCTTTCTTTGCCTGTCCTCCCTACTTGGTGTCTCTTGTTTGACTTGCTAATGCCGATCTCCACAGCTGTTGTAGCAAAGGTCTGGGTGCCTGTCAGCCAGGCTGAAATCCCCCCGCAGGCTTTCCTGGGGGTGCCTGTCACTTAGCCGTCCACCTTGCTCGCCTTTCTGGTGGCTCCGCGTGTCCTTTCTCCTCCTGACAGGCAGGCGCAGCCAGGTTGAACGGAGACGCCGTCACCGCCAAGGGGAAGGAAGGTTGCGGAGTTGCTCCTTCCCACCCACGACGTCCCTTCATCCTGGGACGTGGGGGGGGGGGCGCGACGCTGCAGTCGCCTCGCGGCTCTGCGCCCCCGCCTTTGTGAGGGGGCTGCAGCACCTGGGCGGAAAGGGGCCTCCGAGGACTTGCCGGATCGTCCCGGGGGCATGAAAGATGAGCAGCCCGCCTTTGGGACAAGCATGGCTGCAAGTCAAGGCTCCTTGTGTGCACAGGAGACACTGCAGGGGCACCGACTTGCCCCCCACATTGGCGCCACGTGACGCCATCCGGCAGGCAGGAGGAGGATGGGGCGCACGGAGCGCGATCTTCGCCCTCACTCATCCCAGCCACCTCCCGACTCCGCGGTAGGGGCTGGGATGGCGGAGGGCGCCCGACGGTGCATGTCGGGGCCCTCAACATTTGGGGGGGCTGGGCCCCCTGATTCAAAATATTGAGGGGGCTGGAGCCGGTGCTGGTGTGCACACAACTCTAGTGCATTTTACACTTTTTAATGGGGTGGGTTGGATTGCTCCGTTAGTGAGAGTACACCCACTGGGTGGTATTCAGCTAGGTCTTACTCATAGTCATTCATGGACCTAGCTTAGTCATGCTCATTCATTTCAGTGGGTCTACGCTGAATAATATTTCGGTGACTGTTTAAATCAATGGACTTAAGGGCTAGACTCAACTAACTGGGCCCGCTAGTCTGTGCCCATGCAAGGACTTCTGCTAACACAGTGGGGCTTTTCCCTTCCTCTCCTCCACATACCCCATGCCTCCCCCAAAACTGGTTCTGGGGTGGTCATGATAACTCCTAGAAGAGGGGGGATCATTCCCTCAGGCAAGCAGAAATATTTGTGCTGATGGACCATCTGCAACAGTGTGCTTGCTACTGAATTCCACCCTAAGTACTTAAATCTCTATGATTGGCTATATTGGCTATCACTCAATATGAGGAGTTTATAGCAATAGTACTTAGCCTTCTTCTTCTTCTTTTGGTAAGTGCGTAGTCCTCAAGATTGCAGAGAAAAACCTCCAAAGAACATTTGGGTAGATCCTGCTAAATGCTTAGGCAATCAATATATATGTCCATGAAGTAATGGAGGGGCACTCCCAGTAGACAGTGGATGGGACAGTCTCCCTCACTGGTTGCCAGTGGTGTCACTCTCACTGCACATCTCTTGCTCCTCAATTTTCTGCTAGTCCCAACTTTCTTTCTCCAGTATGTGAATCCATCACCTGAAAAGGCAACTGCCAGTCATAAAAGGGTTAAAACATAAATGGGCAAGGAGATTAGGGCTGCACTCCCCACCTGGTGCTTACCTGAGAGCAAACCCCACCAATACAGTGGGACTTCTGCGTAACTATGCATAAGGATGTGCTTAAGAATACAAATTAAAGCATGTGGTTGAAAACCTGGTTTTGCTTTGAATTTTATCTCTTATTGCAATGTAAGTCCACTGGGCTTTTGTCCTTCCTTCTCATGATTGCATTTTCGAACTGCCCGGGACTCTCAGCCTCTCTTCCTAGACATTGCGCCCTAAAACCTTGATTATATTTGACACTCTCATCAGAACTCTCTCGAATTGGTTTACTGTGTTTTGGAAGAGCAAACCCCACAATACTGTCTTTTCTTGGAGGTCTGACCGAGGCTGCACACAAGGTTTCCAATGTCTTATGGGGGGGGGGTTGATTCAGTTCACATTTAAAGGTGAACTTCCCTAATTCACATTTTCCAAAACAAGATGCAAAGCAAAACATAGCAACCCACTTTGCAAATTTTGAAATGTACTTCTCCACCCAGGTAAAGGCATACAAAAATGCATATACTGGTGTAAAATGGTATCTATCAGTTCAAAATAACATACAAAAATGCAATATGTTAGTGGGGAATTGTTTTTCAAAAATGTGTATGTTAAAGCAAAACTGCAAACAAACATGTCTACCTTAGGAAACATTCACTATAAAAGTGAAGCTGATAGGCGCTGGAGTCCAATGACATTTGGAGGCCCAGATGTTCCCTGTCCCTGTCCTAGTTTAACTGGAATTCAGAAGAAGTGGAACACAAGGCAGTGGGAGCCAGATGGGGACCAAGAGAGGAGAGCGAATCTTTCATCCTTCTCCCTTGGTTTCCCCCCTGATGCCTTTATACTTCCTACCTAGCACAAAAGGTTCTCATCGAAGTACTCAGGTGAGCTTGTTCTACCCCACTGGGTCCATGGTAGGGCTTTACTGCTTTCACGAGTTAATCCACAGTAGGGATTCCCACACCACGGTGGGGGAAGAGGAAGCTTCCAGTCAGCTCTGCTGAGATGAGAGGAGACACTCTGCTGTATGAAAGATCAAGGGGAGAGTTAAAAACAGGAGTCACTGCACTCTGTTAATAAGTTCAGTCACTACACTTCTGACGTTCCCCCAAGCTTTCTCCAGGATCAGCTGGGTGTCATGACACTTTGGAGCAGAAACTGGTTATGTATTGTGCTGATTGGCAGGAGGGCTGTGATGTCAGAGCAAGATTGCGGGTGTCACAAAAGCTAGTTTGGGGTTTTTTTGAATGTCATTTTTTATTATTAAAAAAGTTTAAAAGTACAAGCAGTGTTTTAAAGGAAAACAGGTTTCTCTAAACTTGTGTGCAGGGATGGGAAAAGGCAATTCATCATACATGTGCTACTTGTGGTGTGACCATGTACTATTTGCATGAAGAATGTGGGGAAATTGGGCAGCTAGGCTCATGCTGGCTCCTGTTTTAAGTTATGTCAACTCCCAACAAGGAAAACAGTCAATAGCTCAGCTGGGCAAATATGCTAATGGCAACAAGAGCCATACCATTAAGCAAGTCAAGTTGGCCTGTCTCACGTGACAGATTTGGGGGTGCCATTTAAAGAACAGCAAATTGTCAATTACATGCACTCCAACATTTTTCTGATGAAAATAGGGGTGTCCATTCCATAATAATAATAACTTTACTATATATACCCCACCCATCTAACTGGGTTGCCACTCTGGGTAGCTTCTAACATATATAAAACATAATAAAACATTAAACATTAAAAAAACTTCCCCTTCAGATGGCTCAGGGGTCAGCTAGCTCCATATCCTCCAACATTTCTCCCATGAAAATAGGGACGTCCTAATGAAAAGCGGGACATTCTGGGATCAAATCAGAATAGGGGAGGCCTTCTGTAAATTGGAGATGTCCCTGGAAAATAGGGACATTTGGAGGGGCTGCGATTATTTAGTCAGTGTATTATTGCCATCAGCAGGGAGTACCCAAATCTTGGATTGAATGATGGCCACCACATTAGCAGATACAGATCTCTGGTACTTTGACCTCAGATTATAGAACCTAGTTAGGCTCATATGGTATACTAGAATTGCCCTATCTGAAATTATTCCAGACCAGTAGCATATTAGTTGTTAGTATGAATAGTTAGATGAATATTTTATGTATCAAGGGAGTTGGTATCAGATAATTTACAATCAATTTCTGTTTTTACCATTTTAAAATGTAAACATCATGTAGGGAGAGAGGTAAGAGGAGCTAGGGAAATCCATGGAAAGAGTGGGCAGTGCTCCTTGTTAGTTAAAACAATTATAATTTTAAAAATAAAATTATTGCTTATTGTAAAAACATTATATTTATACCCCACTTTTCTTTGAATAGAATCCTGGGAACTGTCATTTGTTAAGGGTGCTGAGAGTTGTTAGGAGTCCTTTAATAAACTGCAGCTCATCTTACCAAGTGCCTGATGCTGGATCAGGCCTCGTCCTGCAGCAGCAGCAGCAGCAGCATGGCAAATGGGCCATAGAAGTTATTCCCTATACACAGCCTCAGCAAAACAGACACTTTGTCAGCTTGAAACATTCCTATTACTAAATGGACCTTGTCTTGAAGGATTAGACCTCCTAAAAATAAAAAGGCTGTGCACTATGCATGACATCATGCAAAGCCATTACATATTTGGCAAGAGCCTGCCTCAGCTTTGCACATTTCACTTCAAGTGTTGCACAGCATAGGTGAGTGCAATTCTTCTAAGCCAGAAGCTGAAGCTTGCTCAGCTTGTTCAAACTTTCAGTTCCTCCTCCTCCTCCTCCTCCTCCTCCTCCTCCTCCTCCTCCTCCTCCTTCTTTTCTTTGTCATTTTTCCAACTTGCACATTTTTCACAGAACTGGCTTTTCTGAATCCTTTTCTCCACTGCCCCTGGGGCTGCTTGCCCTTTGCTGCACTAGAAGATTTCCCGCTCCCACCCCCACCGAGAAAGGATCCCTTTGGGTCCTTGAGTGCTCCATGTTCTCTCCCCATCCCATCCAAGATCAAAGTCACATCCCTCCCTAGGCGGCGTGGCCGACTCCAGCAATCTCCATCCTCCCCCCCCCCCCCCACACACTGGTTAATTTTTCATGAAGCATTATGATAATAAACAGCACCAGGCGACCGCGTGTCTGCGTCCCATACAAATGAAGTGCTTAAGAAACCCACCAGACACAGGGAAGGAGTTAATCATGGGAGTGCATATATTTCCAGCTGCCAAAAGGTCTCTGAAGAGGGCGCAACCCAGCCCCTTCCTCCAGAATGAGAATACTTGGTGGCTACTTGGCATGCAAGGGTTGCCATCCTTCTGCCGCACTCCCTCCTCGCCCCTCCCTCCACCTGACCTCCTGTTTGGAATGTGTAAGGTGCTCTGCCTTTGGAATCTAGGTAAATTCACTCTGAGTGCCTCTCCTGATCTAATTTTCAAAGTGATGGAGGAAGGAGAAATTGAAAAGGCAAACAACACCAAGAGGGGCTCAGCCAGCCTCCATCAAGACCTTTTCCTATAACACTCCCAAATAGAAGAGCAAGGCTTCCATACGCTTTGGAGAGGGGCCATTGCTCGGGGATTAGAGCATGTGGCTGGCATGCCTAAGATGGTCCCTGGGCTCTTCTGGGCTCTCTCTCAGGTAGGAAGTCTTGGACGGCAGCTTTCTAAGCCCAAGTCCTTAGACATCAGCTGGTGGCTGGAGTGGTTGATACTAGGTCAGACGGACCAGGGGGTCTGACTCAGTATTAGGGATGGGAGAAAAAGTCTGTTTGGTTCACATTGAGTACAAACCTGTCTCATTGCATTCCCTGAAACAACCTGCAGACTGAAACACAGCTATCCTTTGAAATTCACACGTATCTGAATTTTTCAATGAAATTCTCCAACCCTATCACATGCACAAAAATGTATATTTTTTGTGCACCAGAATATGCATGAAAACACATACATTAGTAAAAGTAAACTTTCAAAAATGTGTGTTATATATATGGGGCAACTGCTTGCAAACACAGGTGCATTATGTGTTTAGTTTAGATCCTCTTGTATGTATTACTGAAACACAATATGGTCTCCATACTGTTGTTGGTTGTTTTTCAAAATGTATTTTTCCCCCTGTCTACTGCTTTTTCTGAGAAAATTCAATAAGCACCTTTTTTAAAAAAAAGAATACACTTGCAAAGGTTGAGCCTGGCCTCCTTTCACGTGCTCCATAATACAGTTGCTGCCATATAGAAAGAAGGACTTTGCTGCTTTGGTGAACACCCATTTGGGCAAACAGACGAGACATTTGATCTACAATCCAAAAGGTGATGTGGACCCTCTTTTTATAACTCAGAAACATTTTTGTGAGTGAAAGTGGACCAGCAGATCTTGCTTGGGCAGCCAATGTGGTCCACAAGGCTTTCCGTTGACTAGGCCTCCTAAGAGCAACAGCAATACAGGATTTAACAAAGTAGTACTGGAGAAATGCAAGCTTCAGGAATGACTTATTATCATCATCATCATCATCATCATCATCATCATCATCTTTCTTGGTATGGCAGCCAGGAGATAAGAAGATGGGATCCTCTCCAGCCTAGATTCTTAGCAGAAAGTAGAAATTAATATATCTGGCTCAACAGGAAATCTTAATTGGCATCCAAGGGGTGCCTCTTTACCTGGAGAAAAATCAGACAGTACAAGTTAACTAGTTTATTTATTGTTCCATTGCATTTTATTTTTTTAATCTCTCCCTTCTTCCAAGGAGCTCAAGGCAATGTAGTAGATCATCTCCATCTCCTTCCTAGCCCACATCACCCCCACAGCAACCCTCTTAGGTTAGGCCAAGAGATGGTGATTAGCTACTCAGAGCATTGCAGGAAGGTGCTCAAAGAATCTGGGATTAGTTTACAACAGGGGTCAGCAAACTTTTTCAGCAGGGGGCTGGTACACTGTCCCTCAGACCTTGTGGGGGGCCAGACTATATTTTTTTGGGGGGAGGATGAACGAATTCCTATGCCCCACAATAACACAGAGATGCATTTTAAATAAAAGCGCACATTCAACTCATGTAAAAAAACGTTGATTCCCAGACTGTCCGCGGGCCGGATTGAGAAGGCGATTGGGCCGGATCTGGCCCCCAGGCCTTAGTTTGCCTACCCATGGTACAACATTTACTCTGCCTTGCTTCCAGGCATTGCCCAATCAACCAAAGTCTCGCACCCTGATCCTTTACCATGAGTAGCCTCAACTGGTGGCCATATTACAGAGCAGCAGCACTTTGTTTTATTTACCTCTTGATTTTACTAAATGTATATCTTGTTTTGCCAACCAAGGGTGAGAAGGGGAAAGCAGTAGCTTTGAGATAATAGTAGAGCCCATGCTTTGCATTCAGGATGTCCTGGGTTCAATTTCTGGTTTCTTCAGGTAGGCCTGGAAAAGACCCTCATCTCAAACTTTGAGAATCCCTGCCAGTCAGTTTGGGAAGGACTCAGCCAGTAGATTTAATAGTTTGTCAAGGTATAAGGAAGCTTCCTACGTTTCTTGGTTGTGGTAACCATGTTGTGGCACGTTCTCCCTCCACTGAGCTCCCTTCAGACCTCTAAAAGAGAAGTTATTAATACTAAAATCTTATACTTTGTTCCAACCACCATGGTCATTATGATTCTCAAACCCCATAAATAAAACAAAATCATTGACAATGCTTAGAGAACACTTTCCACAGAATCTGTGACGTTCACACAGAATTAAAATCAATACGCTTCACCCTTAGAAAAATGTGATTAAGATCCATTTGGGTCTGCAGGGTTTTAAGAGATGGTTAATTGAACCATTCCCTTTCTTCTTCTTCTTGCTGCTGCTATGTTGTATTCATTCGGCCTTACTGTATTTTAATCTATTTTGTTGGTTTCTGGTTCTGCTTTTGTTTAATTGGTAATTATTTCCAGCTGTTTTGTGATGGTTTGGGGTTTATAAGGTTAGGATTTTAACCATGAACCACCTTGATGGCCTTGCTATGTCAAAACAACTTATAATGGTAAAGCTAAAGGGACCCCTGACCGTTAAGTCCAGTCGCGAATGACTCTGGGGTTGCGCGCTCATCTCGCTCTATAGGCTGAGGGAGACGGCATTTGTCTGCAGACAATGGTCATGTGGCCAGCATGACTAAGCCACTTCTGGAGCAGAGCAGCACCTGGAAACGCTGTTTACCTTCCCGCTGGAGTGGTACCTATTTATCTACTTGCACTTTGATGTGCTTTCAAACTGCTAGGTTGGCAGGAGCAGGGACCGAGCAACGGGAGCTCACCCCGTCGTGGGGATTCAAACCACCGACCTTCTGATTGGCAAGCCCTAGGCTCTGTGGTTTAGACCTCAGTGCCACCCTCGTCCCTTAAACAACTTGTAGCTACATATAAAAGCAGCTGCCTCAACTGAGTTCTAGTCACAGATTACAATTGCTAGCCCATACTGAGGGGTGTGGCGTGTGGTCCAGTTCACATTGCCGCACTTTTGTTAGAACCTGGATTTGTATGTTTGCAAACATGGAGGTCTCTCTCCTGGATTGGAGCAAATGATGCCATTCTCCTCCTCCTGATTGCTGGAACATTAGCTTGTATCACCCCTCAAAGACTGTCACTGGTTTGCACTTGGGACACTCTCTTCTCCAGGATGACCAGGTTTGTCTTCCTCTTGATCAGAGGTGAGAAATATATCCCTTGCGGAATTGCATCTCCCCACTCCATCCAACTCTGATGGCAGGGACCAGGCTGACTAACAGCCAACTGGATCTGCCTTGACTTTCAAAGGAGAAGATTGGGGCAGTCACCCATCACCTGATCCATAACTTCAAGGAGGAATGCTTTTGAAAGCATGGAACAGACCTGTTTGCTAGCCAGCCTGATCTGTGCCTTCAAAGGTGAAACGTAGATCAGGTCAGCTGCCAGCCAGTCTGATCATGGCCAGCCCCTTCCAAGTCCTCCCCAGGCAGGAGAGGGGTTTTTTAATGGGTTGTGTTTAAAAAGCAGAGTTAGTTTGTGTGGGATGTGAAACACAAGAGCAGTCAAGTACAACATTCCTAGACTAAACATGTTTACACATGGGGAGGGATGTTTGTCCAGCCAGCAGGTAAACTTCCTGTTTCCTTCTGGGCTGGGACAGACTTCCTCTGCATGTGACTAGAGGTGGGTGTGGCCTCACCTGTGCAGGTAATGACAGGGCAAGGCAGCCATCTCTCTCTTTTAAACACATGCATTGAAGAAACAACATCTACTAAACCAAAGATGCCCTCTTGGCTTCCAGCCAAGAGAGGACAAAGGGACTGTCTTCTTAAGAGATAGATTCCAAGCGTATGTTACTTCATTAAGCTAAGTCTGCCTTCTGGGATCTGATTGTGAACAGAAAGTGAGTAAACTCTTTTTTATACTTTTGTAAAGGACTGTGTCGTCTCTTCTATTTTATGAGGGAATAAGGGGAAAATACCAGAATAGTTATTATAGAGGCTTTAGCAAGCCTGAGCAAACGCAGCCGCTGCAAATTTAAAAATAAGGGGAATGCTACTCTGCTGAAATTGGGGAACTTGTTAACACAAGTTGGATAAGGATATATCAGACAATATATCCTCTCCTGGATCCCTGAACATTCCCACAGTTTGGTACCCGATATTGCCTAATTGATACATCCAGACAGGCCGGCCCTTAGTGAATGTTTTCCATCAGCTCCCCCTCTAAGAAACCGCAGATGCTCACAGTGCTGTTCTAATAATCAGATGGTGTATATAAACCATAAACACACATGTTGTCCTTGCAGGCAATGCTAAATAAATATTAGTTTGTCTGCCCTCAAATTGTAAAGAGATGTGCAGGCTGTGCATGCTTGTTCAAACTCCATGTTCAACGCTACAGACACCACAGATGTGCATAGAGGAGGTGTGGGGAGCCTCTTCCAGCCTGAGGGCCACATTTCCTTCTAGTGGTGGCTAGAGCCAGGAGCAAAAGAGGGCAGAAGAACAAAGGTGACTTTTACCTTCATACAGTAGGCTGGTTTCTACACACACATACACCCCTTTCCATCCATTCAGGAAGCAAAAGGATTATTCAAGGATGCATTGTGGTCAGGCAGAAATACTCAAAGAGGCTGCAATGTAGGACAGGCGAGAGATGTGAATGGCGAAGGAGGAGAGTCCTGAGGGCCAGACAGAGATGATGATGATGATGATGATGATGATGATGATGATGATTTATTTGTACCCCGCCCATCTGGCTGGGTTTCCCCAACCACTCTGGGCTGCTTCCCATAAAGATTAAAAATCCATTAAAATTTCACACATTAAAAACTTCCCTAAACAGGGCTGCCTTCAGATGTCTTCTAAAAGTCTGATAGTTGTTTATTTCTTTGACATCTGATGGGAGGGTGTTCCACAGGGTGGGTGTCACTACCGAGAAGGCCCTCTGCAGGGTTCCCTGTAACTTTGCTTCTCACAGTGAGGGAACCGCCAGAAGACCCTTGGTGCTGGACCTCAGTGTCTGGGCTGAACGATGGGGGTGGAGACACTCCTTCAGGTATACTGGGCCGAGGCCATTTCGGGCTTTAAAGGTCAGCACCAACACTTTGAATTGTGCTCAGAAATGTACTGGGAGCCATTGTAGGTCTTTCAGGACCGGTGTTATATGCTCTCGGTGGCCACCCCCAATCACCAGTCTAGCTGCCGCATTCTGGATTAGTTGTAGTTTCCGGGTCACCTTCAAAGGTAGCCCCACATAGAGCGCATTGCAGTAGTCCAAGTGGTAGATAACCAGAGCATGCACCACTCTGGCGAAACAGTCTGCGGGCAGATAGGGTCTCAGCCTGCAAACCAAATGGAGCTGGTAGACAGCTGCCCTGGATACAGACTTGACCTGTGCCTCCATGGACAGTTGTGAGTCTAAAATGACTCCCAGGCTGCGCACCTGGCCCTTCAGGGGCACAGTTACCCCATTCAGGACCAGGGAGTTACCCCATTCAGGACCAAGAACAATACTTCTGCCTTGTCAGGATTCAACCTCAATCTGTTGGCCGCCATCCATCCTCCAACCGCCTCCAGGCACTCACACTGGACCTTCACTGCGTTCACTGGTTTCGATTTAAAAGAGAGGTAGAGCTGGGTATCATCCGCATATTGATGGACACCCAGCCCAAACCTCCTGATGATCTCTCCCAGCGGCTTCATGTAGAGAGTCCTGGGGGGTGAATTTCCACCCCACCCCCCGCCTAAAGTTCCTCATCCCATATAGTATGGCAGACTTAAATCCTGAACGTAACAACCTGGCATGATAGCCATTCATCAGAGAGTGATATAGTGCCAGGTCCCCAAACGAGGGAGCTGATGCTTAGGTTCTGTTGCCAGGATAGAATGAATGTCACAGGAAGCACTTAAAATAACATGCACGCAGCTTCCTTGAGTGGGGTGGGCCATGCATGCTTTCTTCAGTTACGGAATTGCTGCTTGTCTCAATTCCCCACCCGTGAAAGAGCCACAGCCTTCTCTATCAGGCAGGTATGTTTGCTCCTCCACATCTGTGCATTAACTGTCTCAGCTACTCTCTGAAGAACTGCCCACTAGGGAAATTAACAGGGATTGAACTCTGATGGAAACTGGTGTACACCCTGCAAAAAGGGTACCCAGCACACCTGCTGTACAATGAAGAACACTCTTCCCCCCACAAGCACACATGCCTTCTTGGGAAATAGCATTGTGCTTCTAATAAGCCCAAGCAGAATCACTAAACGCCCAGAACTTAGGAGAGATTAATTTTCAACTCCCCATGCAAATCAGCCATAATTAGGATGGATTTAGTTCACACAGCATGCGTTGAGATGATGGAAGCAGAGGAGGTGAGCTCTGTCTATCAACCTTTCATTTTTTTAAATCATGAGATAATGATTTTGTGTGAGCCAAGGATCCCACAGCCCAGGCTCCTGGCACATGGAACTGACTGCATGTGGAACTGACATTTGTTGCTGCAAGGTCCCACGGAAGTGGCAAGCAGGAGGCAAAAGCATCATCTTCTGCCCCTCACTACTCACCTCCAGCATTTTGATTCAGATCTGTGGGATGTATCATTACTAGAGCAGTCAAGTACAACATTTTCCTGTTGCCTAGAATGGACAAACAGGGGAATGTGGCTCCAGACACTTCCTGTCATACCTGCTCTGGAGCTTCCTCCCGCTGTGTGTGACCAAGTAGATGGGCGTGACCCTAGCTGACCAGATAAAAGGGTTGGCCACACAACCATCTCTCTCTTGGACTTTTGGCCTCTTGCTCTCCTGGCTCTTAGCTCAACCTTCACACAGGATGGAGCCCACAAGCAGGAAGTCTGAGATGTAGCTCAGGCTTCTTTTCACTGTAACCACAAGATAAAGCCTGACTTCAGATTACTGCTGTGAACCGAATGTGAGTAAAACCTTATTCTTACTTTATTTTAAGAGGGAAATAAAGGGGAAACTTACCAGGAACACTCCAGACTGGACAAGCTAGACTGAATTACTTAATTACAGGATTCTAACGAATCATCAACTTGCTTCCAATAAGTCGCAAAGGGAATGTGCTCTGCTGTTTACTCACGAGCATGAGTGAGGAGGGATAATATCCAAACAATATATCCTCTCCTACCTTCCTTAATATTCCCACAAGATCTGGGGATTTCCCCAGAGCTGTGGAGAGGGAGACTCCATGGCCCTATCCTGAGAAGAAGGGATACCCTTGTTCTCACCCCTTAATTGGGCTCAGGGCTCTCCTGATTTCCACATCTCTCTCTCTCTCTCTCTCTCTCTCTCTCTCTCTCTCTCTCTCTCTCTCTCTCCACCTACTATGACAATGGCTCTCCATTCCAGATCTGGAACCTACTTCTTATTCAGTATTTAATTTAGCAAAAAGAAAGGTGCTGATTCAAATGCATCAAGAAACCAGCTTCCATCCCTTTGCTCCGCCAACCACAAATCCCAGATATGCTGAGCGCTGAGCGCACTCACCATTTTGAGCTCCCTGCCTGATATTTGTTTTCTTTCAGAGATTGGCGAGTGCTTCCAGATGGGGACTTTATAGTGCAAATGGGTATTTCAGGCATTGCGGGTCATTGGCAACAAGGTTTGTTTGTTTTTATTTTATTTTAAAAATTTCTATACTGCTTAATATTTTAAAGAAAAGTCTCAAAGTGGTTTACAGCATATTAAATCAATAAAACATAAATAAAACAATCTGAAGAAAGTTAAATATAGAGTATACAGTCAAAGCAACATAACAGAAAACTAAAATATTATCTTAAAGGTTTCAAAATACAGTGGTACCTCGGGTTAAGTACTTAATTCGTTCTGGAGGTCTGTTCTTAACCTGAAACTGTTCTTAACCTGAAGCACCACTTTAGCTAATGGGGCCTCCCGCTGCTGCCGCACTGCTGCTGCACGATTTCTGTTCTCATCCTGAAGCAATGTTCTTAATCCGAGGTACTATTTCTGGGTTAGCGGAGTCTGTAACCTGAAGCGTATGTAACCCGAGGTACCACTGTAAAACATTCCAAAGGAGGTCAACTACAGAATACATATTTAACATAGTAGGGCTTGGTGAGTCCCCCTAGGGCAGGTGGAAAGATTTTCACAGAAACTCTAAATCTATATAAAATGGGAGGGATACAGGGTAGCATACTGATGCCAATGATGTCATGTGGATGCTGTTAAAAGCACCAGTTTGGAAGCACCCCCAGCAGCATCACATCCTGTAAGACCAATTTCATTGTTCTTGTGCCTGGGCAGTGGAAATCAGGTGTCTCTTAGATGAATACCCAATTCAGATTTCATTGCCCTTAATTTTAAGATGTTCCATCTCTGATTGTCCCTTTTTAGAAGAGGGGTGGGCCCTCCAGGCATTGCTGGACTATAAGTGCCATCATGCCTGGCCATTGGGCCATCCTGGCTGAGCTTGTTAGTCCAGTGGCACCTAGGGGGCCACAGGCGCCTTATACCTGCCCTGAAAATGTCCTGGCACTCCTCCATGTGTGTTGGGAAGAAATGACACTCCCCCCCCCCCCCGTGCATTAGTGACAACAATGTTGTGATGGAGTACTGAGCAGTGAAAGGTACAAGCCACACTATTTAATTTTAATTAACACCAGATCCCTGAGTGCCATTAGCAAAACCGAGAAGTAGGCAAACAGCTGAAAGTCCTGCCTGTCCCCCAGTGGTTATCACAATCCTGGCAGCGGCTGTTTTAAGATTCCAAGGCACCTCATAAACCCATCTCCAAATATTTAGCTAATTAACACTGTCTACCCCAGCCTCAGCTCCTGTTTATGCATCTAGTTGTGGAGACAGGCATCTGATTTTTTTTTTTTTTTTGGAGACAGGCATCTGATTACACCAGGCAGCTAGAGAATCCACAAGAGGTGAGGAGACCTCCACCTCCTCAAGAGATAAGGTGCAGACTCTGCGAACTATTTGGAATGAGCCAAAACTGTCCGGCTACATACACGCCACACATTTAAGGCACTCTCCCACCAAAGAATTCTGGGAACAGCAGTTTACCCCCACAGAGCTATAATTTTGAGCACCTTTAATAAACTACAGGACGCAGGTGGTGCTGTGGTCTAAACCACTGAGCTTGCCGATTGGAAGGTCGGCGGTTCGAATCCCCGTGACGGGGTGAGCTCCTGTTGCTCGGTCCCTGCTCCTGCCAACCTAGCAGTTCGAAAGCACGTCAAAGTGCAAGTAGATAATTACCTTCCGGCGGGAAGGTAGAAGGCGTTTCTGTGCGCTGCTCTTGTTTTCTTGTTTTGCCAGAAGCGGCTTAGTCATGGTGGCCACTGTCTGCGGACAAACGTCGCCTCCCTCAGTCTATAGAGCAACTGAACTTAACTGTCAGAGGTCCTTTACCTTTACCTTTTTAACAAACTACAGGTCCCAGTATTCTTTCTGTAACATGTGGGCATTCCTTGCTTTCTTCCACCTCCCTGCCCCAGGGTCAGGTCCTGTTCTCATGGGATTTGCACAGCCTTGTGGGGCATGGGGACCAGACAAAATGGCTTCCAAAGAGCAAAGCAGAAGTTTACATGGAGCCAACCAGAGCTTAAAATAACCATGGCTTGATGCTGTTTCTTTTCTTAACAGAATGAAGACAAGATAAATCAAGGTCCCCACACCAATGAGGTTTGATAATTCTCCCACTACTGAGTGGACCCCAGGCCCAATTCTATTCACCATGCACATTAATTCCATGCTTTAGCACCAAGGAGCAGATGCTTCTTCGCTCCTGCAGAGGTGTCAATGTGATGTCGGAGCTGGTGAGAGACACAAATAAGGCAGTGGGGCTGGCAGCCTCAACACTCACAGAAGCACCTCCGCCTGAAGACCTGAGCTCACCTGCTAGGAATCCCTGTTCCCTGCCCTCCACGGTCGCTTCACTGACGTTCCCTCATTCTAATGCATTGCTGTCCAAGTTCTGCTGATGCTTCCCAAGGTAACCCTGTTCTCTTACTGAGCTTTCCTCCAAAAATGGAGACGGACACCCACCCTGCCTTATCCTGCCATGGAAATCTTCCACAGCAGAGAGAGAGAGGTCTATTCAGCTACCAGCTTCTTCCTGCATCTAGAGACATGTCTCCTGCTTCCCACCCATAGAATCTTAGAGTTGGGAGGAACCCAAGGGTCATCTAGTCCAACCCCCTGCAATGCAGGAATCTCAACTAAGTATCCATGACAGATGGCCATCCAACCTCTGCTTGAAAACCTCAAAGGAAGGAGAGCCCACAACCTCCCAAAGGAGACTGTTCCACTGTTAAACAGCCATTACTGTCTGAAAGTTTTTCTGTATGTTTAGTTGGAATCTCCTTTCTTCTAACTTGAAGCCATTGGTTTGAGTCCTACTCTCCAAAGTAGAAAACAAGCTTGCTCCATCCTCTATGTGACAGCCCTTCAGATATTTGAATATGGCTATCATATCTCCTCTCAGTCTCCTCTTTTCCAGGCTAAACATACCCAGCTCCTTCAAGGGCTCCTCATAAGGCTTGGCTTCTAGACCCTTGATCATCTGCACATGTTCCAGCTTGTCAACATCCTTCTTAAATTGTGGTGCTCAGAACTGGACACAGTATTCCATGTGTGGTCTGACCAAAGCATATTAGAGTGGGACTATGACTGTTAGGACTGGGGATGCGGGTGGCGCTGTGGGTAAAACCTCAGTGCCTAGGACTTGCCGATAGTATGGTCGGCGCTTCGAATCCCCGTGGCGGGGTGAGCTCCCATCGTTCGGTCCCAGCTCCTGCCCACCTAGCAGTTCGAAAGCACCCCTAAAGTGCAAGTAGATAAATAGGTACCGCTTTATAGCGGGAAGGTAAACGGCGTTTCCGTGTGCTGCGCTGGTGCTGGCTCGCCAGAGCAGCTTCGTCACACTGGCCACGTGACCCGGAAGTGTCTCCGGACAGTGCTGGCCCCCGGCCTCTTGAGCGAGATGGGCGCACAACCCTAGAGTCGGACACGACTGGCCCATACGGGCAGGGGTACCTTTACCTTTACCTTTTATGACTGTTAGGATTCTTGCCCTGTGTTTGCAGTCATGGGATTGTTTCTTCCACATGACGGTGTATGTTTTCATTCCACAGTGTGGGAAGTGACAGAGACAGGATGTTTGTATTACTGTGTTCCATGATGCGGGCTATTGTCCTTTGTTCTCTCTCTTTGCTGTCTGATGAGAAAGAGGAAGGAGCTGAGTCAGAATGCTCCGAGTGTATTATATGTAAATAAAGTAGTTTAGCCAAAATGTTGTGCTGCTGAGTCTGTCACGCGAACTGCCAATACTCTGCAGAATCCTGAAGTGTGCTGATGCCTCTCAGAGATGTCAGTCGCTTTGATGTTTGGGCTTTTGAAGCTCCCGAACGAATGACCAGGAGGGAGAGAACATGCCAGTTGGGCATGTGTGTCTCTTGGATGCCTACTTGCGTGTAGGACGCTCCTGACAATGACTTCCCTTGATCTGGACACTATACTTCTGTTGATGCAGCCTAGAATAGCGTTAACTTTTTTTGCTGCTGCATCACACTGTTGGCTCATTTTAAGCTTGTGGTCCACCAATAACCCTAGATCCGTTTCACATGTACTGCTAGTAAGCCAGGCATCCCCCATCTTATATTTGCGCATCTGGTTTTTCCTACCTAATTGAAAAACATTTTGTTAGCTATGCTCCAATCTGTTATGGTCATTTTGAATTCTGATCCTGTCTTTTACAGCATTAGTTACCCCTCCAAGTTTGATCTCATCTGCAAATTATGCAACCCACATTTTACCAGCTTCCTTGCGAGAATATCATGGGGGACTTTGTGAAAAGCCTTACTAAAACCAAGATACACTATGTCCACAGCATTCCCATGATTCACCAAGTTTGTAATTCCATCAAACAAAGAAATCAGATTGGTCTAGCATGACTTATTTTTGAGAACCCCATACTGGGTCTTAGTAATCACAGCATCCTTTTCTAAATGCTCACAGACCGATTATTGAATTACCTGTTCTAGGACCTTTCCTGGTATCAGTGTCAACCTCAAGGGTTGGCTGTTACTAGGGCTTCTTTTTCCCCCTTTTTGAAGATGGGGACAAGATTTGCCCGCCTGCAGTCTGCAGGGACCTCACCTATTCTCCAAGAATTCTCAATGGTCATATCAAGGCAAAACTCCCTTAGGACTACATTGGCAATCAGGGCACATGCTAGTAAGGACCATTCTGCCTATTCTGGTTGCTAAGCAACACCCCGCTCCCCAGTTAGCCAGTTTACTGGAAAAATAATTAACTCTTAAGTTTCACATGGAATGATCTCTTCTGTTACACTTCCAACAGGGAACAGAATAGACTTATGAACACATCCAGAAGTGGCATGAACAGAAATTTGATTGGTTGGTTGGTTGGTTGGTTGGTTGGTCCATCCATCCCTCGTCTACAGAGATTTGAGGGACTGAGTGGGCCCAGAACCTGCTACAACAAGGCATTCTGAAAATGCTTATGCCCTCACTGGCACTTGGGGGTTCCAGCTGGGTAGAATCTGGCAGGATCCCTAACTCAGCGCTCTAAGAACTCTGCCTGAGACTGCAGCTCAGGGAGCCATCTGAATTTGCTCTCCTCGTAAAAGAACTACAGTGTTAACAGAAGGGAAAATTGCATTAGATTAACAAGCATTCCAAAGTGCATTACCACGCCCCTTCGTGAAGCAGTTCTTTCTCATTTATACTCGCATTAGGGGTCCATCTTCCAGCATGCAGATGGTTCCCAGGGCATTGCATTTTTGAAAAGCAGATGGGAATTGTGTGTTTCAGGGAAGACACTGGAGGGTGGTTGGGAATGGAGAGGTTAATATTTATCCTTGCCATCTGCACAATGCGAAAATGCTTTCATCAATCCTGCCCTCTCCACTGTTGCAAGGGGCCCGGTACGCACACGAATAAAAAAAGGACTTCTTGGACTTATTTCACATAATGTTGGGTTTCATCGCTTTTTTTTCTTTGCCCACCTCCCACTCCTTTCCTTCCTAGTCCGTTCCCCCCTCCCAAAAAGAAGCAAAACACCAAAACGTTCTTTTGACGTAATTGGACCCGACACCACGGTTTTTGCAATAATAGAGGGGGATTATTGAGGCGACGAATATGCTACTCTTAATGCATTGAAAATGGCGAGGAAAAATAACAACCCAAATAAAGCACACACGGTCACCTCGGATTCTTATTTTCACATTGTTCCCCTCTGGACAAAAAACAATTACATTTGTATTGCAGGGGAGGGAAGGGGGGACCCAGAAAGAAGCAGCCAACCCCCACTAGCCTGGGGGCTGAAATGCAATCGCAGTATGCAGGAGCTTCCGATTATTCTATGATCTGTGCAAGATAAAAAGGGATTCAGCATCCAGCTTCCAAGCCGCTGAAGGTTGATCCTTCTGGCTTTTATTTTATTCAAACTCACTTTCAAATGAGACCAAAGATTGGCCTGAAGACAGATCTGGCACCAGCACCTCAGTTTCCAGAAGACTTATTATTTAAGGGTTTGGGGAGGGCTGCCCCTTATATTTCAGAGTCCCACGGGATAAAAACCCAGAGGATTCCTAGAAAATACATTCTGTTTCCCTAACCCCCAGCACATGGGGACACCAAGCTGCCTTATGACAAGCCAGGCGGTTCGTCCATCTTACTCAGTATTGTCTACTCTAACTGGCAAGAGAGCCCCAGGATTACAGGCAGGGAGCTTTCCCCTCCCTGTCTGCAGACACTGGGGGTTGAACCTGGGTGCAAGCAGGTTCTCTACTAATGAGCTAATACCTCGTCATTCCAGTTAGGTTTACAAGGATCCAGAGAAATCATTCCATCCTACAAAGTAGCTTAGAAAACGAAGTCTTGACAACAAAACCAGTTTGGTCTATTTGACAGAGAGCTTCACTGGGAACAGGAAGATCTACTTTCCATGTCCCAACTTCACCAAAGATTGCTTTGAGGCCTTGGGCAAGATGCTACCCATTAACCCTTTTGTACCATTGGATTAGGAGGGACAATCTTCGACTCTTAAGGCTGCAAAATAAACCCCAGGAGTTGCTAAGGGTAGAAGCAGAACCCCATAACTCTGTGCACAGTTGCCTCATACAATCTGCCATCAGGGCAACAGGCTTATCTCCCTCTGGGTCAGAGGTGGGAACCAGCTCTTGTTGGACTACAGCTCCCACCTTCCCTGACCACTGATCATGGTGGCTGAGGCCGATGGGAGTTAGAGTCCCACAACATCAGGAGGGCCATCCTTGCCCAGTAACCAGCATTTCTGGTTACTGAAGTGACTCCCCCACCCTCACAAATGCAGCCTGAATCTCATTTACATGTGGACTTCCTCACAGCACTGTGGGGCCCTAGCTTCAGCGCCATGAGGCCCAATTAAAAATGGAGGCCAAAGTGAAGTGAATAATATTTGAAGTCCAACAAGCATTTTTCAAAACTGGCCCCATTCTGACCTGGCTCTGCCACTCTTGGAGGCCAATAAGGTTCCCAATCTGCCTTGTTGCCACTGACCTCTATTTAAACTCCAGGTGCCGCCCCGTGTTCACTGCCAGCATCCTGCCCGCATTACTGCTTTCCTTCTTTCGCTCAAACATCACTTTATTATATGCAAATGCTCTTGCCGTATTTATCGCTTCCCACTGCCTGCCCTACCAATTTCCTCCGTTGCCCTGAAAGCACACCTGTGGGTGTGCGTGCGCATACAGAGAACCTTAAATTGAGGGGGGTGGGTAGAAAGTAATTTGGAACAAGCAATTTGGAAATGGCCATCTTTTGCGTCCACAAAGCTTCTGCTCTGAATCCTGGGTTCCATTTTTTATTATCTCTAGCAAGTCCCTTATCAAGAGGTACAGCCTGTTGGGGCTGCATTGGGACCAGTGCCCCCTGTTAGCATATGCAAAAATCCCTATCATAAGGTCTGACAATGCATGTCAATGCATCTGGTCTCCTGAGGCAATTGAGTTGTTAGGGACAACTCCCCGCTCCCCAGCTATGCAGGCCCTCCTCCTAGTAAGAGACAACTGGATGACATTTCCAAAAATGTGTAGCTGAAGTGCTTAAATTAAAATATGGGACCTTCATTGCGCATTTTGAAACTTTGAATCTGAAATAAGGGATCAGAGCTATGTGGGATCAGAGATATCTGCCAGTCTTCTCTGGTGGGTTTTGTGCTTGCTCTGTTCTCTGTTGGCTGGCTGAGACAAAATAACCAGCACTCATTTCTGGAGTCTTTCCCCTCCCACCCACCTCTCCCATCTACCACAGTAGAAGCACTGCAGGCTGGTGCACATGTCGCATTTGCTGTGGAGATGCTGCCACAGACAGTGATGGTGACTGATTCCTCCATCCCCTTGATTGGAAATTCATCACTGATCTTGGTAAAAAGGGCTGTGTGAGTGGTCCGTTGGTCGCCTCTAGGCTACAAAATGTAAACATGAAGCAAAACTCGTCTCCTGAGAACCTACATGCCATCAATACTCAAAGTGGGGTGGGATATAATCCCACTTCTTTTTGAAGTGGACATAAATTTTAAGTCTGGCTTCGCTCATCCCATTTCCTTTTTGCTCCTACTTTGGAAGCACCCCATTTCTTTCAAAAGCATACAGCTTCCTCTCCCACTTCAGACACTTCCTACAGTGCACACCCACATTGGTTTTGCTCCAGCTGAATTGTTATGGTTTTCCTGAGAATCCTGGGAATTGTGGGTTGTTCAGGGGTGCTGAAAACTCTCCAACAGAAAGCACTCTCTCTGTAAAAGCAGAGTTCTCTTACCAAAGAGAAGGACAGTTATCCTACAGTTACTTAAACTCCTTCATCTCCCAGAGCCTCTCCAAGGGAAAACTTTAGTTGTATGTTTTATAAAGCACCACTGACTCTAACCCAAGTCCATCACCCAATGTTTTGTTGCTACTTCCAGGAGCCTCTGACGTCCCAGAGTACATGGAGAAATTTTCCACACACCCACTTTCCTGTGATAGTTTTTAGCAGTGAAACACTCCAGCCAAGACATCTGGATATCTTCCCCTTTCTCTTTCAGCTGTAATAATATCTAGGATGTTCCCTGTATCATTAAGCATGGGGGGCAGGTGGGTGGAAGAGAGTTTGCAGAGCCTTCGAGACCCAGTAAACAGACACATGAAGTTTGAGCACATTTGAGGAAATAGCCAGGGGCTTTGCCAGCTTCCATCCTTCATTAACTTCCCTAACGAGCTCAGTGCTGGGCCCAGGGGCCTCAGGCAGGACTCGGCACTGGTCATTACCAGCTGCAACTGAGCCACCCAAGCACAGCTGCCTCCCATCCTCTCCGTCTCTCTGTGATGACCCAATATCATCTTATTGATCCAGGAACCACCAGTATATTTCCATTACTGTGCAGAGGATTTTCTGCCTTATAAATGCTGGAGAAGTAGGCACCTCGTATGAGAGGTGCTGACTGCCACACCTGCTCCACCAGAAGCCCTTATCAGTAGGACACATGAGAGCTTGAAGTGCAGACCTTTGCTCCATCAGGGATTGGATGACACCCAAGTGGCCAGCATGGAGTGTAGCACAATCTACTTCACCGAGATTCGTCTAATGTCACAAACTGAGGGATCTTTCAGGGATTATAGCATGACTGATCTATGTTATGTGATGCAAAGTCTGAACTCTTGCATAAGAACATGAGACACATGTGGAGAACCTCTGGCCTGCCAACTGTTGCTGAACTACAGTTCCCATCATCCCTAGCCATTGGCCATGCTTGCCGGGGCTGATGGGAGTTGTGGTTCAGCAACGTCTGGAGGGGTGAAAGTTCCCCACACCTGACATGAGAATGGGTTAGTGTGTTGGATGCTATTTCAAACCGAAGGCCACCTTACCTTCTAGGCAACCTTCCGGGGGTTACCTGCCCACCTGTCATAGGCGGAGCAATGAATGCAAATATCACTGCTGTATGGTAGTTTCTATGGAGGTTATTATATTGTGCATATAGAAGCAGTTGGATGAAAGAATTTGCACTTCTTCGAAATAAAAATTCTCCAGTCCAAAAAAGGGTGCAAAAACTTTATTTAAAGAACTCTGAGTCCAAAAAACTTCAAACAATAAAAGTTACATTCAGCTAGATACATAATTTCTTATACTGTTCCCAGCATAAGACATAATATTTTAATTACGAATATATTGCATCCTGAGCTAAAAATCAAAGCTCCATCTCTTCTCCATTAGCCCCAAGCTGTTTGTTGGAGACAGAGAATTAAAACGTCCATTCTCTTGAGTAGCCTGGAAACAAAGAACTCACATCCAAGATGGATGCCTATGAATATGCATACAATCCTTTGCAGGTGATTTAAACATCTCCTAATGATTTACCTGTTAAGATGTTCCTCAGTGCAAATCAGTCATGCTTTACCAGTACAATACAGTCACATTATGTAATTATTTTCCATTTCAATGTACATTAAACAATTATTCTTAAGGGTTTCTACATTCTCTCACACATACTCTCTTTCCTACATCCAGACAAGAGGCATCAATCAGAGTTCAAGGACCCAATCCAGCAGGCAAAAACACTTTGGGGCTGCAGCTGGGCCACTCAGGGTGTGGCCTGCATTCCAAGGACCAGATGGAGAGGCCTGGAAGACCACATTCAGCTTCTGGGCCTGAGGTTTCCCACCTGTGAATCACTACCTGGGCAACCAAGGTTCTAATCCTCACTTATTCCTCAGCCTAACCCATGATAAAACTGATGATGAAATGGAGAGAAGAAGAACCATGTAGGGCACCCAGAGCTCCTTGGAGGAAGCAGGATAAAGGAGACCAGGGGCGGATCTACACTCATGGCTTTTAATGTTAAGAAAGGGTGAAGGAATGGTTTTGATAACCATATGGAAACATGATGTCCTACTTTGAACGTTCATAATGCGTTTTACATAATGCGTTTTACATAATGCGTTTTACAGGGATGCGGGTGGTGCTGTGGGTAAAAGCCTCAGCACCTAGGACCTGCCGATCAAAAGGTCGGCGGTTCGAACCCCCGTGGCAGGGTGCGCTCCCGTCGCTCGGTCCCAGCGCCTGCCAACCTAGCAGTTCGAAAGCACCCCCGGGTGCAAGTAGATAAATAGGGACCACTTACTAGCAGGAAGGTAAACGGTGTTCCGTGTGCTGTGCTGGCTCGCCAGATGCAGCTTGTCACGCTGGCCACGTGACCCGGAAGTGTCTGCGGACAGCGCTGGCTCCCGGCCTCTAGAGTGAGATGAGCGCACAACCCTAGAGTCTGTCAAGACTGGCCCGTACGGGCAGGGGTACCTTTACCTTTACCTTTAATGCGTTTTAAAAATCTGACACCAGAGGGCGCAGCAGAGCAACCAGCAGCAGTGAGGCAGCTGTTTTGAGGGGGGAAAGCAAAGGTAAAAAACACTTTATTTTACAAGTGTGATGTTTTAGAATGACATATCTAATATCATTCTAATAACCTTAAACAGGTCAGTGTAGATCCAGCCCAGACCAAGCTCCACTTAAGCCCAACATTCTTGGCAAGCATCTCAGCAACCACAGGCACTAGGCTGCCACCAGAAATCGCCCAGGAATCCACCTGTGAATGTTCCTCTGTCCTTTGCCCATCCCAAGTCAAACTCATTGGTGTCTGTTCTGAGTGACAAAGACTCTCCAAAGTCTAAATACAAAAGAGCTTTCATAGTACAGTCATTCCTCTAGTTGCGTTAGGTTCATGTTGTGGATTTTCGGGTTGCGAATGCGGCAACCCTGGAAGTGTATATTTCCAGATTTCGCCACATGTGCATGCGCAGGAGCGCTCTACTTATGGACTTTTTGGGGTGCAAACAGCACCCCGGAACGGATCGTGTCCATAAGTAGAGGTACCACTGTATAGTGCTTCCTAGTGTTTAAAGTTTTTCAAACACATTATCTTGTAATTCTTAAAACTACCTTGTAAAGGAGCTGAATATTAAACACCCCCCCCCCATATTGCAGTGTGGGAACTGGGACTAGGAGTCCCTCCTGGCCGAAGCAAGATCTGAACCAGGGACTTAGCTCAGTCTCTTAACCATTACGCCACACAAACTCTTCTTATTCTGCTTCTTACATTTTTATCCTGCCCTTTCTCCAGGGTGCTCGGGAAAGTGTACAACTCTGCAAGGTAGGCCAGGCTGAGAAATGGTATGTGACCCAAGGCTACTAAATGAACCTTATGGCTCAGCCAAGATTGGGGCTCCGTTCCCCGAGTCCATGTCTGAAACTCTGCTCATTAAAACTACACCAGCTGTCACCTTAAGAGAGCCTTCCCTGCTCTAGACACCAAGGATGCCAAAACTGAGAACTTTGGTATGCAAAACATCACTTTCCATTTAGGATTTTTCATTGTGGGTCTCCAGAGAGACTCACAATGCCAAGGTCGAGGACATTCGCAGGGTGATGGCGGTGCCCCACAGCAGTGGCAGAGTGCAAGCTACCGCCTCTCAGGGCGGGTGTGCAGTGCAAGTCCCCCTAGGGGGTCAGGGCACAGAGGGAGCTAAGGAGAGAGGTGGAGACAGTGCTGCCACTCTCTTCCGCTCCAACCCGGGGTCAAGCCTGACCCGGGAGCAGAGCTGCTGCAGCCCAGTACCTTGGCAGCACCATCACACGCTGGAGCCAGGCTCCAATGAGGGAGCCGGTTGTGGGAGCACCTGGTCACACACACCCCTCCCTGCCCCCTCAGCCCCCATGCTACGCCAGTGCCCCACAGCATTTAATTTCTAAATGTTTCTGGGGTGGGGTAGACAGATAACTCACCAGAGGCATGCCCTTTTTTGACAGTACCCCAAGTAGTGCCTGAAATTTGTGATCTGGGCCAAAACTAGCTTACAGAGCAGCTGAGCTCTTCCCTTCAAGCCAAGATATCAGATGTTGCATAAAGCTTACTAATTGGGGCTGGGGGCATGCAAATTATTACTTCGGGGGGGGGGCACTCACTGGTGCAGGACTTGTTTGGACAGCAGGGGTCAGAATCAGTTGAGCCTCAGAGCCTCTTCCAGACGCACCAGAATCACAATTCTTCCCCTTCCCTGAGTCTAATAAAGACATTGCAAGAAGCGACAAGGGAAAAGAAATGAGAAAGGGAGAGAGAAACCATAAAACCCACAAACACGGTCACAAAAGCATGAAACAGCTTGAAAATCCGAGTGCTGAGTGCGATCAGCCCCATCCCTGGCGGAGGCTTCATCGCTCCTGCTTTCCTTGGGCCTTGTAATGGAAATTAAATTTGGACACAAGTGCTTGGGCATATTTATTATCCTGCTGCTATTGATCTGTCAGGGAGAACAGAAAACTGCTATTTCAGCTGATATAAGGCAGGGAAGCACTGTGATTAGACTAATAGGCCTTTCATGGATTGAGATTTAAGTGCCGGGGTGGTGAAATTTGTATTACCCCCCGAAGCTGCTCTGTCTCTCTCACCCAATCCTGTTAGCATAATGTGCTCACAAACCTATCGCAGGAGCATCAGCAAATTTCATGTGCTTTTTGTTTAGGAATGCCAGGAAGAGAAGAGAGGGAAAGAATCATACAATCATAGAGAGAGAAAATACAAAACTAAAGCTGGTTGCGGAAGGAAATCAGGGGTGCAGAACAATATCCTGGACATAGAGCTTCCTGAACATTTTACTGGGACTATGGCTGATAGCCAGAGCCAGCATTTTATGGGTCCAACTAATAAAAACAAGCTTTGTGAGGCCAGTAATGGGCTCTGAAAAGGTAGTGATGGTCACCCAACTCCATGTAATATTTCAGGCTCCATTCTAGCCCCACCCCTAAATTTGACCAGCCAGATTCTGCCATAAATGTCACCCTGATGTTTTTAATAGTGTGACATTGAATTCCACCTGCTATAAGTATCTGGTAATCAAAGACTAATCCCATACTATAGCAGCATGTTCAAAAGATCAAACTAATGATTTTAGCGAGCAGCAAATAGAATTCACATTTTATAACAGTCACCTAAATCTTAGCTATGCAACATGTTAGCTGGGAGCCACCTCACACAACAAAAATGTTGTGTTTGGGGTCCATTTAGACAAGAGGCCTGTATCTCAAGTGGACTGCTTGGCTTAAGCATGAAATCTAGATACTTAAAATTGCCAACTGACTAGAAAAAACAACACAGCTGGCTCACTCTGACACCTTTCATTGCAATTCTGATCCGTAGAAAGCAGCACATGGAGCTTTAGATCGGGAATGAGGAAGCTGTGGCCCTTCCACATGTTGCTGAACTACAGGTTCCAGCAGTGAATGGCACCATGAGGCAAAAGCACTTACTTGACCTCCCAGCAGGTGAGTCACTGCTGCTTATCGAGAGGGAAGAAATGGCCGTCCTCCCCACCGCCTCTCCTCTCTCCATAACCAGCACTGACTCATCTGCTGGGAGGTCAGAAAAGGGCCCCACCAGGCCATCTACTACTGCCAACACCACCTGCTGGTTAGTTACCTTATATTCATTGTTGTTCATGGTAGAGGAACAGGAGCCTGAGTGGGGGGCGAAGTAGCCACCCTAGCCATATTGCTAGTGTCAGTCATGATTTGATGAGCTACATTATAAGCCTGTGGTGAGCAATTATGAAAGGACCATTTTGAAGAGCAGACAGAATGAGGTGGGCCTGGGCTTCACCTATGTTTCCCAATATACTGCCTCTGAATTCCTTTCCTGCATCGTACATATTAGTAGAGCAGATTTGCACTTGGGGCCTCCAGTTCCTTATTTCTATTGTAAAATGTTGACAATTAGGTTTACTCACAGTCACTTTGAGGAGGATATACATGCCCATGCCCACATCTCCTTCTCTTTCTTTCTTTCTGTATCTAAAAAGCATATTTATGACAAGGGCAGGGAGGGGAAACTTCAACTTGCTTTTGCAATTGATGACTCAGATGGCATGCCCAGGGGGCTCAAAGTGACCTGGGGTTTCCAGTTGCCAATCTTGGCAATGAGAGGGAACTCACTGGTGTTTTCTGAGCTTGGGAAGAAGCCAGCTGGACCACACTAAAAATAAAAATTTCAGAGAACCTGATTCTTGTTTTGCTTTCTGTTACAGAAACACATTTTTCTTCAACTTGACAGAGGAAGCCAGACAACACCGCTGCCTGCAAGGTCTTTGCAGCTCTGAATTGTTGGCCAGCAAAGGTCATCTGTTGCTGTTGCTGAATGGCACATCTTTTGCATCACAGTTCTTTCCTGGTCCAGGCTCTTTTGTCAGATATGACAGCAGCTGTCAAATAGGTAGTACAATGTCTCATTGTGGAAACGGACCAAAAAAAAAAAAAAATCCACCCAGTGATGATTATATGAATTTCCATAGAAGAGGGGAGGGTCTTTTTCTCCCTCCCTTCTAGGCAAACATTTGTTTTCACCTGGAAGATTCTAAAATGGGATTTAATAGGCTTTTGTTTTCTTTTCAATCTCCTCTACCAGCAATGGAAGCTATCAACATTTCCAAGGTTTTGCACTAGTTGCAAAACTTTGCACAGGGTGACACGAAGAATTGGTTTGAGCAGCCTTCCCCAATTTCTGGCCCTCCAGACATCATTGGACTTGCTCCTATCGGCTCTGGTCCACATGGCCAATGATCAGTGATGATGGGAGTCACAGTCCAAGATCATCTGAAGGGCACCTGCTTGATAGGGTTGCCATCTTTCCAAAAGTGAAAAATCTGGAAAAGCCATGCAATGGCGTGAGGCTGGGGTGGGGGCAAGGGAATGCAGCAGAGAAAGGGAGGGCGAGTGTCACAAACAGAGGAAGACCCATGGGGGGGGGGGTCAGGAAGCCCAGTGAGATGCAGGTAAAGGAGGGGGGAGAATCAATAAGGTTGAATGTAAAAGTTTAAGTTTTATTTAATTTTGTTTTGTTTGTGAAAATCAATAAAAAAGTATTCCCCCCCCCAGTTGGAGGAAGGGAGGGTCTCCCTGAACCAAATATATCCTCATTTTTCTGGAAGGAGCCCCCCCAAAGGGGGGAGAAGGGTGGTTGTGTGGGGGGGAGGGATCATTGGATGGAAAATGAGAGGGGATGAGGAAGAGGCCCATAGAGGGGGGGAGAGGAAGGGGAGGGACAGAGTGATAGGCTGCTACTGATTTTGTCCTGGGGGGTTGGATTGGGCAGTGATGACAGTGGGGTGCCAAGAGGTGGCTGCCTGTCTCTCGGTCCCCTCCCTCCTACTCTGTCCCTCTGCTACACTCGCACACTTACATACACAGCACACAAGGACACAGGCTGGCACGCACAGCCGCTCCCTTGGCTGGATCCTGCACAACCAGGGGATCTGCTTGCCTAGGAACTGAGGGGCGCAGGGAGAATTCACAGAGTCATACCCCGCCTCCTGCCTTGGCTTTCAGTGTGGCTCGGCTTAGCACTCCTTCCAGGTTAGGGAGGGAAATAGCAAATCCGCCAACAGTTCTCTGAGAGAGCGGGAAAAGGCTGCCAAGATGGAGGCGCCACTGGCTGCTTCTCCTCTTTAAAAAAAGGCCAAAAAAACCCCACACTTTCAAGAGGGGTTGCCATACATTCAGGTTCCCCCGGACATTACAAAGGGAATTGAAAATTCCACCCGGACGCCATTTTTGGATGCCAAATCCCGGCGATGTCTGGGATTTTCCGGATGTATGGCAGCCCTACATTATGGGGAAGGCTGCAGTAGAGACCTGGGTTCAAATGCCACTCAGCTGAGAACTGTGAATTGGTAACTTCCCTCCTCAGTTTATCAACCTAATGGGGTTGTCATTAGGATAACATTTTAAGGGGAGCACTTGGAATTAAATTTAGTTCTGCTCTAGTGGTGATCCTACTGCAGTGTAAAATAAAACCCTCAAGAAGAAGCAAGAAAAATCTGCCTTCTCTCTTCTTGGCCGGGAAATTGAAAGCACATAGTCTTGTTTCTCCCAAGCTTCCCCCCACGCACCCACAACGCCTTCTGCAGGAAGCCCCATCTCTGAGAGTAAGTGGCTGTAACAAGCCCTCCTCTCTCCCCAGGGGCATTTAATCTGAGAAGAGAAGACAGCTTTTGGATAAATATCATGAATATGCAGATTACATTTATGCTGATTTATCTGGAAATCAGTTCGCAGGCTTCTGGTTATTCTCTCCTTCACTGCAGCGTATTTGCAGCATTTTGATATTTCCTCTGTTGGATGGGCACTCTCCTTTTTCCAGATAACCCACCGTGGAAGCCTTGGCACTCATTTCTATACTGAAGTACGTGCTTGGCTATTTCCAAAGGAAATCAAGAACTGATTATAAGTAATTACTAAAACTTGTGGTAGGTGTGTGGGTAGGTGTTTAAAGTTCTCAAAGTCTTTGATCTAAACAAAAAAGAGAAGCTTTTTTAAGTGGGTAAATTGTATGCATTTTTTTAAAAAAACAACCTGTAGATATATAAATAACTCAAAAGTGGGAATCACTCTGCTTCCAAAGGGGCAGCTGTGAACTGAAGGAATTGTTTGTCTGCTTGTTTATAACCTGCTTTCCTACATGGACCCAGAATGGCTCACAATAAGGCAAATGATTCAGTTTTAAAATACAAGCCACCCCAGAGCAACCCTCTGCCCCACTTTTTTACAGGAGCATCTCAGAATTCCTCTAAGCTTTGCAGTTCATGTAGCTTCACAGCATAGGGAGTTGCTTCATACCAAGGGAGAGCTGTCTGACAGGCAGGGGTCTCTTCCAGCTCTTCCTAGAACTGCTGGGGGTTGGACCTGGGAACATCTGCATGCAAAGAAGATACACTACCCCTGAGCCATGACCTTTCCATCAACGAGCAAGAATTGTGGAGAGCAAATGGTGAGACAGTCCTGTCCAAGCATCTCCACTGGCCCCTCTAGTGATGGTCATTCTTTACCCACCATCACTACCTTTAACCACTTCGAACAGGGATGGGGCACCTGTGGTCCTCCAGTTACTCTTGGAATTCAAACTCCATCAGCCCCAGCTGGCACAGCCAATAGTCAGGCATGATCATTATGGCAGCCCAGCAACATCTGGAGAGCCACAGGTTCGCTGTCCCTTGAGTGCTTCCCACAGGACTGACCTCTGAACCATTCAGGTAACGGCTGCACATTTTGGGTTGTGCTAAAGTAGCTGTCCACCCACTCTTCAGGCTCCAGCTGTATCAGTGGGAAAGCTCAGATGGCCAGACCTAATTAAATCAAGAGTTTTGTTATCAGTCTGTTACATCATGGTGCCAATCAGCTAATCACACCAATTAATCAATTAATTCTCCCCAGAATTTATATGAAATTAGGTTACTGGCCATGGGAAGTGGGGCAAGCACCTAGCTAAATTTCATGTGCAACTATGAAATGGTCCATTTGTCTTAACTCTGAGTCTGACTTGTGTATGATTTACCCCCAACTCCCAAAAAGGGGAAGGGGGAATATATGGCATTGTGCTTATTTCCCTGTTCTCCACCCCCATCCTGCCATCTTTCCCTTGCTACAATCCTTTTCCAAAGTGCAGGTGCTAATTGCGCCCCTTAATGATGTATAGATCGGCCTCCAGTGTGGTATTTTCAATTACCTGCAATGTCTCCTGACCTTTTGCGGAGGTGTCAAGAGAAATAGGGGTGATTAATCAAGTGGGTTCAGGCTTAGAGATGGGGAGATGGCCTAGGAGGAATGTGTATGCCTCCCCCCCCCCATTTTTAATGTGTGGCGTGCTGGGTGGGGAGAGAACAGCACATTAGTTGGGGATTTTCACATGGCCACAAAATCTGGCCTGATTAAGCTGGTCTTTGCACATGGGCGTAGGTAGTCAGGATTTAATTTAGGAGGGGCAGAACCAAGTTATCTGTGATGCAATTGGTCAGTTAGTTAAGTTTGTTTGATGCCAGCTATGCCCATGTCTTTGCAACATGCTAAGAGGCAAGGGTGGCAAAATGTTTTTCTAGCCTATGCTTGTTAAATTATTCCTTCTGAACAAAACACAATGTGTTTAGAATTCAATGGGGCTTTTTTTTCAAAAAAGAAAGAAAGAAAAAGAAAAAAACACTGTGAGCGAGGGCAGCCTTACCTTTGTCACCGATTCCTGAAAAATCCACATGGATTTCCAATAATTGTGCAACCTTGACATATGGGGCTGCTCAAAGGATTTATAGGTCCTGGAGTGATTTGGGGCCTCCATTCTGGTTTCGGACCTGATCAACACCAGATCAACACAGACCGCACACCTTGGGTCTAGTATATTAACCCTTTAAAAGTTTCCTAGGAGGAAATGGTGCTGCTGCTGCTGCTGCTTCCTTCCACTGGAAGTCTTCTCTTCAGGGTCAGGTGTTCTTTGAGAGTGGAACAAATTACTCAAACTAATCAATTTGCAAATAATTTTAATGGCCTGGGTGGACGAATGGCTAGGTTGTACAATACTTTGACGACCAACCCTCTCTAATCTTTGGGATTTCTGCTGAGCCTGGCTCTCCAGTTCCTGAAATCTCACCATATATTTTTCAAGCTTACCTTTTCACCATATGGACTAGGAATTTTATATTTAAAAAAAACAAGGAAAGGAAAGGAAAAAAGAGGAGGGGAGAGATATTTGAACTCCTGTTTAACTTTTCATAGCATGAAATTGTTGAATATTTTCACCTGGTTAATATCTACTGCCAAGGTACAGGAGCAAGGGGGAAGTAAAAAAGAAAAGATTCCTTCATTGCAGAGCGTGGGGACTAGATTCCAACTCTACAATTCTATGATTCTACGAAAAGCGGGCAAGCAGAAAATGGCAGCACGAGATACGTACAACCCCAGGACACGACTTCCCGAGGCTCCTGCCATAACCACCTCCCCAACAGGGCTGCTCTGAAGCTTTAGCGCTTAATTTCCTATTAACTGCTGATAAATCCAATTAGGCCCTGCCTATAATGAGGGACATCTGCTCTGTTCCTTCACAGGGAAAGGCAAACAGCCTGCAGACTGGGAAGGGAGAGCAGACAGGGCTTGGTAGACCCCAGTGGCTCATTCACTCTTCCCAGCCCGGCCTGGCCTTGCCGCTTGCATCCCTCGGAAGCAGCCTGACGTGACTGTTATTTTCCAGATGAGTCTAATTAAGTTGTTCTTTTCAGTTTGTTAAATTAAAGAGGGGGAGGCGCTGGCTTCCTCCCCGCTCCTCCTGAACACACACATTCTGCCCTTCCTCGTTACACACACACACACACACACCCACTCCAGCTGCAGCGAATTGGATGCTGTGACACCTCTCTCGCTCTCCCTCCCTCCCCATCCAGAGCGGCGCAAGTAAATAAATAGACAAGGCTGGTAAAAATTAACTGTAGACGAGATGGGAAATGAGGTGGAAAATTGTACCGGTTTGCCGTTTAAAAGCTGCCTGGCATATCTTAGAGAATGAGAGTGACGAGTTATCTTAGCCTGTAGGTAAACGCACACCCATCCAGAATTTACTGAGGGCAGCGAATGTGTAATTGAGTAATTCGGGTCCAAAAGTTGTTAAATTAGGAGAGGGAAGGAAAGAGAGACCTCGATTCCCAGACACTTTGGAACGGTGCCACCCCCAAGCAGCAGCACAATCACCCCCTTGTTTTGATGCCACCATCAATTCATTGGGTTTGCTGTGTGCCAGGATTTGACCAGTCTGACCAATGTACGTAAAATTCTGTCTTCCTGACTTCTGTCAAGTAACCAGAACTGTGATCTGCCAAATTAGCAACCAATATATTTAATTTGTAACCTGCCCTGTGATTTCATGATGAAGTCTAATCTAATTAAAATAATTGCATTTATATCTAATTCATTTGTAACTGAAAATCAATAAAATACAGATTAATAATAATAACAATTGTTGTTATTGCTATCATCATCATCTAGCTACTTGTCTTGCTGCCAGTATCTATTGCCCTGATGGTACTGAAGAAGCACTTCCTACCTGTACCTGTTGACGGAGTTGTGAACTGCTGCAAGATCTTATGATGAAAGGTGATATATAAGTCAAATAAATAAATTAAACACTGGAGGAAAGCAGCACAATTCCTATGATTGACTGGCAGAAGAAAATCATGTCTGCTTGGAGAAGCAGGGTTTGCAACTAGAGTAAACTGCTTAGCTCATTTGGTCCCAACACCAGTATGGACATTCCTGGAGCTTCCTATCTATTCTTTGTTGTGGAATACGCCAACAAATGAGCACTTGGCAATGTGGACTTCCAAGTGTGCTGCTGTGACCTTGTGCATTATCTTATGAGCATGTAAGATGCTTACAGGATGGCTGGTGCCCAATGTTACTTTGCCCCAAATCAAATAACTCCTTGACACAATGTGTACGATGATTGCCTTCTAGGGCACCCTGTAATGTTATCAAGAGATTACTAGGTTACTGGGTGCTCAAGCCAGAATTGATAAGTAAATGGCCCTTTGCTACTACTGATATGAGCAGAAGGGTTACATTTGAAAAAGATTATCTGCAACATGGCTGAGTGGGCAGTAAAGCAGAGGAAATAAAGCAGAGATATTTAAGCGAAGATAGGAAGACAGCTACTGCAACCTCCCTCCTAATGGTACAGGGCCATACATCATACCTCTCTGAGCCATTTGGAGACATTAGTCTGCTGATACCTTCTTTGCAGTGCACCTGCTCTCCGTTTCAGATTTATCTCTTCTGAGTTGAAAGCAGGGAAGGATTCCGCAATGTCCAAATGACAGGCCTATGCTTTGATTGCTCGAGCTTTCATTGCAAAAAGCAGCATATTGAAAACACCTTTATTATTATTATTTGCTCTTGTACCTTGTGACATCACAGGTGGTGGCTGTTTTCTTTCATTGCAAAGGGATTTCTGCCTTTTGCATGCATATTGAATACACATGAAAAATTAAATAATATATTTCATCTATCCACACAGGTCAGAGCCCTTTTCTGCAGTGGAATCCCCTGCATGTAGAGATGTACCATTAACCCTTCAGTGGATGGGCTTCCAGAACCAAGTCTAAACACACTCTTTCACCCTGGCTTTTAGTGATACATTGACACCAGAAGGTTTCAGAATTTGAGGAGTCTTTAGGTAGCCTACCGTATTTTTATCTGTATTCGCTGCTACATTTCCTGCCTAATGTTTTAAATTATTCTTTTATTTAGAGTTTATATCTGTATTTATATTTTTAGTTGTATTTTATTGATTGGTTTGTAAACTGCCCTGAGATTTGTTTGCATGAAGGGGATGAACTGCAGCTATTTGTTTAAAGTATTAATTGTTCAAAACAGCAATATAGCGGATAGAGAAACAACAGCCTCCTACTCCAGCTCTCTATCAGCTGAATTAGATTGCACCTGACGAAGTGAATTTCAACTCACAGAAGCTTCTGCCACAATAAAATTGTGCCACAGGACTCCTTGCTGTTTTTGTTGCAGCAGACTAACATGGCTGCCTCTCTGTAATTTTCAACTATTACGGAGGGCGGGGGGAAAGAGGGGGTGTCAAGTAGAGTTAAGAATATTCTAGGGTAGCCATATTTCAGAAAGTGAAAATCTGGACACAAAAGTTGTTGAGCTTTTTGGCCACTTCCTACATGTTTCCTGGTATGTCCAGGAAATGGCAACCCTAGAATATACTATTCTATACTATTCTGTAAAGTTGTGTTAAATATTGCTCTGCAAAAACAAAAAGGCGTCCTGTGGCACTTTAAGTACTAAATGGATTTATTGTGGCGAACATTTATGCCCCAATAAATCTGTTAGTCTTTATGGTGCCATAAGATTCTGTCTCTGTGTGTATTTGTTTGCTGTGGCAGAGCATCACAATGACCCCAATAGTTTATGTGTCTATTGAGCAGAGGGCCCCCATTGCTCAGGCACTGGGTGACACAACTATTGTTCTTTCCAAAGCACGAACTTCTTATAACTCCAGACAATGGCAGGCTGTCCTGAATGTTAGGACAGAGCTGAACATGCCTTACTCTGGATTCTATGTGGAGGGAAGAGATGTTCTCTTTTAAAACCTGTCTATTTCAAATTCAGCAGTTATATTCCTATTGCTATAGAGTTCATCCACAGTGGAGGTTAATGTGGATTGGAAGCTGCTTGTGTTTTACTCTTATTTTATTATTACTTTTTTAGTATCCACATGACAGCTTCCTCATCCAAGTGACAGCCTGCACTTCCCACCCTAGCAAATTCGGATTTTCCCAATTTGATAAGGTCTCTGATAAGGGAAGAAACTTCAATATAAAACCACATGTTTCCCTGCTGTGGACACACTGAAGTGCTTTGGGGGGGGTGTCTTTTTACATGTGTGGTGGGATTTCACTGGCCATTTCTATCACCACACACCCCAACTTCCATTTTGTTTCTATCAGCTCAAAGGAAAAGATGCTGCCTGTCCCTTTTCACCAGTTGTGAAGGCCTGTGTGTGGTACTTAAACAAAAAATGCAACCCACCTCATTTGCACAGAAGTGCCCTTGCATAAAACAACTGTATTAAAAATTACAGTAAAGATTAAATTTGCTCTCATAGGTACAGGAAGTGGGAAAGGGAAGTAAAGGAAGTGGCAGCTGCAGCCTTTCATGTGAGAGACACCAAATACTGTATTTTTTGCTCTATAAGACTCACTTTTTCCCTCCTAAAAAGTAAGGGGAAATGTGTGTGCGTCTTATGGAGCGAATGCAGGCTGCGCAGCTATCCCAGAAGCCAGAACAGCAAGAGGGATTGCTGCTTTCACTGCGCAGCGATCCTTCTTGCTCTTCTGGCTTCTGAGATTCAGAATATTTTTTTTCTTGTTTTCCTCCTCCAAAAACTAGGTGCGTCTTGTGGTCTGGTGCGTCTTATAGAGCGAAAAATATGGTACTTGTCTGACTTGGAGCAATGCACTTTTTAAAAAAGGCTCTTCTGTACAAATTTAGTAAATCAGAAAATTTGCATTCCAAAACTAATAATGCATATTTTAACACAGTACTGCACAGGTAAACAAATACCTGTGTTCATGTCCATAGCTTCCTGGCTTGAAGCAACACAAATATATTTTAATGTTATTTTTACAATTATTATATTTACTATTATATTATTATTTTCTGCTCTTTTGAGCAAATCTGGTATATTAGATAACTTGTATGTCTTTCATTCACACACATACACACAGGTACACCTAGACAGATGAACTAATACCCAAACATATGCCCATAATCAACCTCGGGTTTCTAGAATTCATAATATGAATCAGTTGGAGGGGGCAATAACACCGAGAGCAAGCATATCCCATCAAACACCACCCACTAAAGTGGACAGGAAACATTGGAAGCATAAAATTGAAAGTGCTCATGTATGGACAAACACACACACAGAGAAACAATGATCCATGTGCACAGGAATGCCCTAGTGTGGACCCAGATATAGTAACCTGATAGGGAACAGGGGCAAGAAACCTGTGGCTTTGCAGAGGTTGGGTACAACTCCCATCATCTCTGACTGTGGATTATGGGAGTCGGCCTGGACTCAACATTACTGGGTCAAATAGTCCGCCTACTATAAGGCAGCTTCTTACAGGTGAATGAATGAATGAATGAATGAATGAAACGGGTCACTTGGTTAATTAAATTGGCTTTTTAAATTGTATTTTAATCAGCTTGTTTTTATTATTGGTTGTTAGCCGCTCCCCGTCTTGGCCGGGGAGGGTGGGGTATAAATAAAATTTATTATTATTATTATTATTATTATTATTATTATTATTATTATTAACAGGCGTGATCCAATCTAGGATGATTCTAATAGTCGAATCTTGTCTCACTTTAATGCTTTTGCCCTTTTGGTGAAATTACTGAGAAATCGTACAGTAACCCCCTTAGAAGAAGGGGGTCATTAGAGACTAGAAGCTAAAAGATATTTAATTCTGCAGTCACTGGCCATGTGGCCCCATGAAGACTGAAGAGCAATGTCAAAGAGGTACTAGGGATGTTTCTGCTAGCTAGCTAGCAAAAATAAAATAAAATAAAACAAAACATATTTATGTGGGGTGCACTATGCCTTATTCTACAAGGCGTGAGGCCCCCAAAACCATGTTTAAGGGCAGCATCCCAAAATAGCCTTTTTGGAGGAAATCCAAAAGTGGTTCTAAAAGGAGGTGGAACTTACAGTGAAAGGGGCACCTGTCACTTTTTTTTTTATAATAGATTGTTCGTCCTATATTCTTCTCTCCTGCATAGTGCTGCTGAGCATCCCAGCCACCTGCTATCTTAATTTCCCAGCACTATCTATCCAAATACAATGGTACGCTGGGTTAAGAACTTAATTCGTTCTGGAGGTCCGTTCTTAACCTGAAACTGTTCTTAACCTAAGGTACCACTTTAGCTAATGGGGCCTCCCGCCGCCGCACCGCTGCCGCAGTGCAATTTCTGTTCTCATCCTGAAGCAAAGTTCTTAACCCGAGGTACTATTTATGGGTTAGTGGAGTCTGTAACCTGAGGTACCACTGCACAGTAATCTGGCATATGTAAATAGGTGTGTGCACCAATCCTTTACCTAGCAATGCCTCTGTTGCACTTTTTATTCCTTTGACTACAACTTCATGTTCTGCTGCCATGTGAGCCTTTTTGTGGCAAACCACAACTGAGAGTCTTTAGAAACAAGCATATTAATTGTGGCAGATGCCTTTGTGGACTGGAACCCGCTCCATCAGATGATGGAGTACTTAAACCCATGTCTAAGGCCTGTGGTGAGGGCAGCCACAAAATACTCTCCAGAGAACCCTCAAGGACTTACAGCCCTTCTGAAATCTGAAGAGAGGTGGGCTGACTGAATAGCCACCATATTCTTCTTTTTTTAAAAAAATAATATTTATTAAGATTTCAAAAAAGTTACAATAATAAAAAAGAAAAGAAAAAGAAGAGAAAAATACAAAACACAAAAAGATAAAAAAACAATTAAAAACAAATCAACCTTTCCATATCTTAACTTTCATTTACTTGTTTCCCTGACCTCGCACCTCCCTTTTTTGTATTCTAGTTCAATTAATTATTTCAGCAAATCCTTTCCATTTTCTGAATAGCCACCATATTCTATAACAGAAGAGTCCTTCCTCTTCTTATCTACGGAAGCTTTACTTCTGTGGAAGACATTTGTTTCACTGAGGTGTGAGCATAATAATAATAATAAAAAATTTTATTTATATCCCTCCCCAGCCGAAGCCGGGCTCAGGGTGGCTAACAACAATAAAACAGTACAAAAGTACAACACAACATAAATCTCTAAAATCATTCCTTATAAAATCAATTCAATTCAAGCCACTGGCCACCATTGGGCCAGAGCTCCGCGAAGATTGCCGAGGGAGGGAGTCAGGCTGTGCCCTGGCCAAAGGCCAGGTGGAACAGCTCTGTCTTGCAGGCCCTGCGGAAAGATGTCAGGTCCCGCAGGGCCCTAGTCTCTTGGGACAGAGTGTTCCACCAGACCGGGGCCACAGCCGAAAAAGCCCTGGCTCTGGTTGAGGCCAGCCTAACCTCCCTGTGGCCTGGAACCTCCAAGATGTTTTTGTTTGAAGACCGTAAGTTCCTCTGTGGGGCATACCAGGAGAGGCGGTCCCGTAGGTACGAGGGTCCTAGGCCGCATAGGGCTTTGAAGGTTAAAACCAGCACCTTAAACCTGATCCTGTACTCCACTGGGAGCCAGTGCAGCTGGTATAGCACCGGGTGAATGTGATCTTGCAGCGAAGACCCCGTAAGGAGTCTCGCCGCAGCATTCTGCACCCGCTGGAGTTTCTGGGTCAGTCTCAAGAGCAGCCCCACGTAGAGCGAGTTACAATAATCCAGCCTGGAGGTGACTGTCGCGTGGATCACAGTGGCTAGGTCAGGGCGAGAGAGGTAAGGAGCATGTCATTTATACCTTTATATACAGTGCTGCTGTTTTTTATCCTTCCCCTTTCCCCAATTCTTACAATAAATTCAACCTAAAACCTCCACCCAGGAAAAAAACCACACGTGTGTTTGGAGGTTGCCTGTCATGTTCTTTGCTGACTATGTGTTTAATAAAGCAGAACCAAGTTATATAAAATGTGTCTCTAGAGCACAGATTTCAAAGCACTGTTAAAAGAATTCCAAGGTATCAAACACAGAATAAATATCCATAAATGCACACATATCTAAATATATAAACCATGTGTCTGAAATAGTACAGGAGAGCAATCCTGAAGCAGTTTCTGACTCTCCCAATGACCTCAAATATTCCTCTGCAGTAAGGGAGGCAAATAAGCAAAGCTTTCCCATTGTCTTTTTGCTTTCAAATTCTTCAAATCCCATCTTAAGGGCGTATTTGTGTATAATAGGGTGAGTCTGTGACCTGGATTCGGGAACTAAAGTATTAACCATCACAACAGAAAGGCCAGGCTGCTCAGGTAACGCAAACAGCCCATTATCAAGTATCCTGGCAGATAGGATTTCTGCTGTAGACCACCTCCTATGGTGTATGTATGATGATTTTGGGGTGGTCTTTGGCTAAGGGGGTTGGCCAATGTCAAAAGTCTTTAAAGGTTCCTGTACACTTTTGTTCTGGGCATCTCTCTCCTCGGAAGGAGGGCAGGGAACTCTGTTGCAACAGAAAAATAAATATATGCCTTGCTTTCCTCTGGATCCAGTCGCCATCCATTTTTCTCTGACCAATCATGGACTTAGGGGACTCAGAGTTCCATGGGGAGTTGGGCAGCAAAAGCCAAACCCCAATTTTTACATCAGCACCCTGATTTGTTTTGATAGTTTCTCTGTTAGAACTTCCCCCATCCTTGTTGGTACCAAAAGTCCATCACGTTAGCATCAAAAATTTTCCAATGCATTGATATTAGATCTACCGAAAATTGCTTTGCTGTTTCTGGTGCTTGATTTTATTGTTTTTGTAGCCCGGGTTTTATTCTGCTTTCCTCTTTCACACCACTTTGATGGCTTTATGTTGTGAAGCAGTCTATAAATTTAAACAACAGCAACTTGGCCTCCAAAGACATAGGCCAGCCTTTCCAGGTGTTTTGCACTACAACCCTGACCACTGACTATGCAGGCTGGGGTTGATGGGAGTTGTAGTCCAACAAGCTCTGAATTGTACCAGGTTGGAGGAGGCTGGCACAGGCAGGCTCTGGTTGAAGGTGCCCTGCTTTTAAAAACAATATATCTTGAGCTTTTGTTAATAGAGCTTGGGGTTCTAATAAAAAAGCAAGCAAACCCAAACTAGATATGACAAGGCATATCAACTTTACATTATAAATCAATATTTGAGAGGGATCTGATGCTCAAGAAGCTCATTTGCAATCTCTGTTCAGGCTCTCATGGGTAGCAGGAAAGAAGAGAACCCTCCTTGTGGGAGTATAAGCAGGGCTGGGTGAGATGAACCAATGTATGAGGCAGCCACATATATTCATATAGCATATCCCACTCACTTATCTACTGAATTCACATAAAGTCCCAGTAAAAGATTGATTCAACATAAAATAAGATCCAACATTATGTCACTACAATAACATGGGTTGCGTTCAACAAATATGAGCAGTCAGAGACTATCATACTTACCCAAAATGAAATCAAAGTGTACTTATTTTCCTGGTAACAAGTGGTGGAGGATATGTGAATAAGCTTATTCACATCACATACGAATACGCATCATCACACGCTTACTGGCTCTCCAAGCCATCACAGCAATAAAGTACTCAATTAAACCAGTACGGAACTGAGCAATTTAAGAGGGGGTTTAAGAAAGAATTCCAGAATATAGAGCTCATGCACGGCAGACCTTCAACTACACTAAATGTAGCAGCTATGGCTGCATCAAAAGTTTATGCAAATGTGTGATTTTGAAGGGGCAACAATATTAACTGAAAACATCCTTCTTGACACAGGTGCAGTTGTTTCCTACATCTGTAACAAGCTGTTGTCTTCCTAATCTGCTGTTAAAGCTTCAGCATCATTTTTTAAAAGGACAACTCAGGTGGGATTTTTCTTTGTCACTGTTTAATCTCCACCAGTCAGGGAGTGGGCAGTGATCCTAGCCCTAGCCCCTCCATTTTCCCTAAGCCAAGAGTCACGTATCTCCTGCCAGCTTTACTCAGATTCACAAAGGCAGTTAAGACACCTACCTGGGAGATGTGAAATGGGCTTTCGTACCTGACAAACACAACTCTGCATCTTCTTTTTCGCAAAGAGCCAGGGTCCACTCCCTCCAAGGACAGCGGGGAGAGCCTTTAAAACCTGCCCTTTGAGTTTTATCCAGGCTGAATCTTCCTGTATACTGCCCAGATGGGGCTCATCCACCTGGGAAGGTAGCCCATCTCAGAGAAGGAAACTGATCCTAAATCTCCTCTGCCTTGTGTTATATCTTAGGAATAACAAAAGGCTCAGGAGTAAACCCTACACAAATCCGGAGTGGAGTCTCCTGCAGCCAGGCTGGTGTTAGATGTATTGCTCTGCTTTCCTATGGACTACATCAGTAAGGCCAAGAGGTGAGTCTTGCTGTTTGACTCCATACACACTGCCCAGGTGTGCACCCCGGGAAGGTTGCTTTGGTGCTGTGGTTTGACTTCACCCCCTGGAGATGAGCTCCATTGTCTCTCGAGACAGCTGGATGCCAAGAACTGCTCAGAGAAGCTGACCATCCTCGCTGCTTTCGAGTAAGTAGACTGTGATCATAGTGTTGTTAATAAGTAAGATAGACACAGTTAGGTTTTGGAGTCATTGGGCTCCTTTGTGTTCAATATTTTTGTTTAACCTGTTTCAAAACTGGGCAAGTGGAGTCTATATGCATTTTAAAGTTACAGCATTTGGGAATCCCCGAGTGCCTAGATCACTTTGAGTGTCACCCTATTGGAGGTCTGAGACCAGAGCTAGGAAAGCTAGGAATTGGCTCTTCTTGCAAGGAGAAGCAGAAGGCTGGAGAATTGGCTTTATGCTCTGTGCAAATTGCAAGGGGTTGGCTGGAGGTGCAAAACATGCTGATCTGAGATCCCAGGATCTAACAATTAATTGGACATTCCCAGCTGTCCCCTTTCTCCTGGTGCTGTAAGGGACCCCAAGAGGGGCTGGTGGTAGCACTGTTGGGAACTTGGAGAACTAGAAGAGGTGTAAAGAGACCGTCCAAAGGCTGCCCTTGTAATACAGCACCTACATGTGGTTTTCTCCATTTCTGGAATGGGGAGCAGTTTTCTGTCCGAAGGCCATGTCCCCTGTTGGGCAGCCTTCCACAGAGTGTAAGCCAATGGTGGTAGAGGCAATAGTGGGTGGGGCCAGATGCAAAAGTGGGTGGAGCAATGCATAGTATAATAGGCTGTGTTCCAACGATTGACAAACTGGAGGTTTACATACACACACCAGCAATAGGCATCACTGGAGTTCAATTCAGGCCAAATTGCCCAAGCAGTGTGCAGCACAGGGCTTCTGAACAGTGTGGCCTGGAGTTTTCCTAAACCCCCCCCCTGCTCTATTTTTTCCTCACAACAGCCCTATACGGCCATGTCATGAAAAGATTACTGGCCAGAGACCACCCAGGAAGCTTCATGAGTGAGTATGAATTTACACGTAGGTCTCCTGGGTTTAAGCTTGGAATTCTGTCTACACAGCCAGCACAGCCACATCTGAGAAACAGTCTGAAGGAGGAGGGGAGCAGAGCAGCCACTAGTCAGCACCTACCCTGCACTGAGGGCTTGCTTCCTGGCAATGGGACCTGACAGCCTGGCAAGGGGTGGGCTGGTGCCTGGTTGCTGCATCACTGTCAGCTTGTTTTATTACAAGGCCAGGCAGGGTTGCCGTGCGATGCTGTGATAGTGGTGCTGTGTCCTTAGATCAAGAGCAAGTTGTTTAATAACCCTTTGACCGTTTCATTACAGTAATCAAGAAGAATCAGTAGAGGTGGCAGGATGACTTAGGAGCCCAGGCCTGGCTCATTAACTCTGAACCGAAGCAGATAGCTGCTGGACAGGTTGCAATTGCTTTTCCCTGAGACTGCGGTGTGTGGTGCAAGGCCACTTTATTAGCGGTGGATTCATGAAGTCGGGGTGGTGGTGCCGCTCCCACCACTAGCCTGCCTTTGGCACCCGGCTATGGATCTTTGGGGAAGAGGAGAGAAGAGACAAGGTGAGCATCCCAGTTAGTTCCCCATTCTCCACTCAAGACAGGACTCAATTACTTTTTCTGCAAATGGAGAGATCATATGGCTCCTGGGAGACTGGAAGCCATACCTAGAATAAAACACAGCCTGTGTACATGCTATGCATTGAAAGCATGCGCACACACCCTTGAAGAATCCAGGGATTTGTAGCTTGTTGAGAGTGCTGGGAATTATAGCTCTGTGAAGGGTAAACTACAGTCACCAGAATTCTTCGGGGGAAATAATATGCTTTGAATATATGGTGTGTCTGCAGCAAGAGACAGCAGCCTAAGGGGCTTTGCACAGAAAGGTTACTATCTTCTATCACCATCTCTGACTAGGCTGCATATAGAAGACATATGCTTGCCAGTGCTTAAGAAGTGCACTGACTTCCAGCCTGTCTCCAAGCACTGTGTCAATCTTTATCCTAATAAAACCTCTGGCCACTTGGGACCTGACACAATGTCAGCTTGCCTAAGGGTTGAGGTCATCAGGGGAGACTGTCCTCCAGGTGTCCCCATCAACTGAGACAAATGGGAAGGACTTATTAGTGATGGCACCCCATTTATGGAAGCCCCTGCATAGGGAAGCTTATGTGGTGTCCAATCTGCTTAATATTTGCTGCTAAGCAACCCTACCATAGCAACATTTTGAAAGACGTTGTAATGGGTAGGGGGGGAGAAAATCCACCCTCTCTGCCAGGGGGTAGACCAAACATGTCCAAGAAAAAATTTCCTGGTCAAAGACTATGGAAGCAGGGGCAAGGAGGGCGCCTTCAGACCTTTTGTTGTGAGCTTGCTTTTCCTTTCGATAAAACACTAAGACCTGATCAACCTGGTAGTGTGAGAAGCCTTCTTTGGGAACCTGACTATCCGGAACCCTGTGAGCCCCCCTCTGGCTCCGCGGGATAGAACACTGGGCCACAAACTGCGCTCTGGGTTTAGCTAGTTGTGGAAGGAAAGCTCCTCCTCAGGCAGTGGCGTAGTGTGGGGGGTGCAGGGGGGGCCGGCCGCACCGGGCGCAACATCTGGGGGTTAGGGTTAGGGGCGCAAATCCACGGGTTAGGGGGTGCAAATTACTTGCCTTGCCCCGGGTGCTGACAACCCACGCTACGCCACTGTCCTCAGGCCTCCCTAGTTTACAACTGGATCCTTTTTTTAACAAAACACTTGTTATAAATGCTCTTATGTTTCTTAGTTTTTAAATAAAATGCTATCAGCTGCGTAAAAGAAAAGAAAAGGGCTGCAGAAACATGCAGAAGAGGCAAATGGCACCTTTCACAACACGGAGAAATGGATATATTGGAAACCAAAGAGGCCACGTTTGGTGATAGCATGGTTGAAGGGGCTCGGTACCACTGGCGGAGGAAGGGGGGCGGGGGAGTGCACCGCCCCTGGCACCATCGAGGAGGGAGGTACCATCATGGCTGCCCCCCGGACATGTACTGGGCACCCCCCCCCCACTGTGCCAAGCGCCAGACCCCCAGGACACACGCCAGCCACGCCTCCGCCTGCTCTTGCCCCCGGTGTCGGAGCATGCAGCTTCACCGCTGCTCTGTACACAGCTGAAATGCATATATTGTGCAATATGACACAATAGAGGAGGGTTAATTGTGATAAATTGTTAAATAGTTGAGCTCCTTTTGCTCTGCACAGGAGTACTTATGCTGCTCATCTTTCTTTTGGGGTGTATATCCTTTGAAGTGATCAATATATCAGTATATCCTAACTAGATGGGGTTCAGAATTCAGCTCAATTCACTTTTAAAGGCAAACTTCCTGAATCTGCCCTTTCTAAAACACTATGTGAACTGAAACATTCTTCAAAATCTGCATTTCTCCAAACCTTCATCCAAGTAAAATGCAAATATGAGTGTAGTGTCTGTAAAAATGCAAATATGAGTGTACAGTAGTGTCTGTAAAAATGCATATATTAGTAAAAAGAACAAATGTTCAAAACTGTGTTATATATAGGGTAAATTCTTTGCAAAAATATGCATATATGGAATAACTGTATTCACACTAAAATACTGGTGAATTTTGGGAATTTCGGGATGAAAAAGTTCTCCTAACTCGAATACAAGCATTTATAGTTATGTTCTTTTTCCCTTTTAAAAAGATTCCCACCAGTTATGGGTGCTGTTGGATTTGGAAGTTTTAGAAAAACTTACAAGTTGAATTTGTAAGAGAACTTTGTCTCGGAATGTATCTACAATGGTTTAAGTTTTAGGGTTCTTTTTTTAAAAGCAGGGATTTCCAAAGAAAGTTTGTGAGATGGTACAAAAATTTAGACTAATTGCCGATTTGTAACTTCAGTTCCACCTTCCCCCCCATCTCTCTAAGTCAGTTCTTGCAATAAAAACACTAAGTTCAATTTGGGGCAGAATTTTGAACAATTTCTAGGTCATCTTCAAGTGCATTCTCTTACATATTTTTTATATTATTTAGACTCTAGGCCTTTAATAATTGTTGAGGGAAATAAATGAAACTATTCACATTCTGCATGTGTTTTATACTTCAGAACAGCTGCTTGAGGAAAGAACTCAGGAGAGAGGTTTGGGTCAGGGGGATCATAGCCCTGGGCACATGATTTTTAGGGGGCACAAGCCAGGTGCCCCCCTGCAGGGATTCCCCCTCCCGCCCTTCCCCTCAGAGCCCAGCCTGGCCTCACCACCACGTCCCTGACCCCCTTGCTGAATGGTCGCCTGGCCAGTGTCAGGGAGGGAGATTTGCCCTCCAAGGGCCGAGAGCGGGGCTGTTCCCTGTATGGGCAGGCAGGGGTGCAGCATTGCCCCTCTTGGCTCTGGGTGCCAGGGCTGAGCTGGCACATGGGCACTAGGATCCCTGTGTGAATGCGCCCAGCTGGCATGGCACGGTGGGTTCTGTTGACCACACACACACCCCGGTGCGCATATGCATGCTCTGGATCACAAAAAAGGAAGCAACATCGCTGGTTTGGGTGGACTTAAATTGAGCTGTGAGCTGAGCTGGTTCTTCTTGTAAAGGGGTGAATGTGAACTGGGATTAGTTCCTTCTTGGACATGTTGAACTGGAACTAGTTCCTTTTCAAGATGAACATTCTAAGCTCTAATCACAACACTATGTAGCCAGTTAGATTTGCCTACGAAATGACATCATAGAGCTAATTGAGAGCGAGAGCAATTGACCTCACTTATTCCCTCTGTCAGAGAGGTAACACAAATTCCTAAACCTGTGTGTATTTGTACTTTGCTGCTTCCATTTTGTGTGTGAAAAGTGCACCCCTTTCAGTTCAGAGCTAGTTGACACACGGCTAGCAGAGGAGACGGGTTTTTGCTGCTGAGCGGGAAGCATGACCTTGCTCTCCTCATTGCACAACACACATGTTGTGCAAAGAGAGGGACATCCAGACCTTTCCCAATGCTCTCATTACACAAGGGAAAATAGACCAAAGAACCGGAGCCAAACAACTGCCTCTTTCTGTGGTGTTGCATCCATTTTGCTTGCATGGAGCCAAAAGAAATCAGACTGCCAAAAAAAAATTAAAGCTGAGAGGAAGAGGAAGGCAGCTGTGTGGGAAGAAGGAGAGAGAGATCTCAGAGGATCTAGTAATTTAAGTGAAGTTCAGAGGAAAAAAGGGGGCTGGATGCAGGGCATCGGAAGAGCTAGCAGGTAGTGTGGAGGTGAGGGCAGGGCATTTTGGTGAGGGCTGTGGGAAATCAGAAGTAGTTAAGTGAGGCTCTAATTCTGGAGCTTCCCCCCCCCCCTTTCCTTCCTCCCCCCTCCATTACTTTTGATGGGCCCAGGTTCTCGGGGTCTTTAATATTCATATGGCAGGGATGCCAGCTCCAATGTTGTTTGGGGCCTTGTGGTTCTGCCTGCCCTGATCCTAATTGGCTGTGACAAGGACAGGCACATAGATGGTGCCAGCTGCATCTTAAGCAGTGCCAGCCAAGGCAGGAGCCAGTCCCGGGTGAACCGGCACCTCCGCCCCGCTCTTTGCATGCATTGCGCACTCACAGAGATCTGTCTCACCTTCTTTCTCAGCCCTTGCTGCACCTCTGGTGGCCACTCTGGTCCCACCCAGCTATTTCATTCCCAGCCATCTCCCAGGAAAAAAGCAGAACTAGAGCCTGGCTGGATCAGACCAAGTTCTGATCTGGTTCAGCATCATGTATCTAAAGGTGGATCAGCTGGATGCCTCTGGGAAGCTAGGTACCAAAACTAGGCAGTGGGGGTTAGGAAATGCTTTTTTAAAAAATGCATATTGCCAGGAATGTTAACAGGATCAGAGCAGGCATGGAAGATGGGATTTAACCCTTTCCTCACCCTCATGCAGTGCTGAAGAAATCCCTCCTCTAAAGCTAGCATTTGCCTTGGGATGAACTCCCCCTTTCAAAGCTGCTGCCACTGTCAGTGCAAACGAGTAAGCACTCCATCCTGCCGCTTCCCATGGAAATCTTACTCAACACTGCCCACCCCTCCACCTTTTAGACGAGAGGTGAGTGATGGGAAGGAAACTCAATATGCAGACAAACTCAATATGTCTGTCAGAGAGGAAGCCACTTTCTGTTCCTGGGGGTTTGCAACTGGTCTGGGCAGTGGTGCCAACTACAAGGGGCCCAGGCATCCACAATTTTTTGTTGTTGTGGGTGCTCAGCCCCCAAACCCCACTGCCCCTCTGCCATGCACTGCCACCGCTGCTACCCCCCACCGCTGCCACTACCCACACCACCGAAGCTACCACGTTGCCTTACCATGAAACTGCATCCACAGGCCACAGAGAAGCCCAGGCCCCTGTCGAGCCTTCTGGAGGCCATGACGGGCCCCAGTGGGCCTCCTCCTGCCACAAGGTGTCATGTGCGTGCCACACACTTGATGCCACAAGCCTGCACTGGTCACCCACAAAGTGGGGCAGAACCTCGCGCCCCTGGGTCTTGGAGTGCCTGCTCAACCCTCCACTTTCCTCCAGTGGGCTGAGCACATCTAGAGCCTTCCTTGTGACCAGGGAGCCCCGACAGCATAGAGCTCCTGATCACAGGGAGATTTCTAAGCACAATCGGCCTGAAGATATCCCCCACCAGACCTTTCTGCTCAAAGTGTAGGACCATTGGGAAGGTGTGCCTGCCCCTCCCTAGTTGAAGTCCTCACACTTCCTTTTTGAACTCCTGCTCTGGCCTGGCATTATCAGTGGAAGTCCAGGTTGCAGTGGTGGCCTGGAGTGCCTTTTACCAGGTGATGCTGGTACGCCAACTGCAACCCAATCTGGAGAGGATGTTATCCATCTACCAATGACATTCAGGCTGGACTACTGTAATGTGTTGTACACAGGGCTGCCTTTTAATGCTGCTCAGAAACTTCAGTGGGTTCAAAAGCGGTGTGGGGGCAGTTGCACTGGTTTCTGGTGCATTTCAAAGTCCAGTTCAAAGTGCTGGTGTCCACCTTTTAAAAGCAGTGGTGGAAAACCCTTCAGGGCCCTTCAGATGTTGATGGGCTCCAACTACCATCAGTCTCAGTCAGTGGGGGATGATGGGAGCCTTAGTCCAACAATGTATGGAGGTCCACAGATTCCCTATTCCTGCTTAAATGGTTTGGGGCCAGATTATTTGAAAGGCTACCTTCCTTTATAGGGACGCGGGTGGCGCTGTGGGTAAAACCTCAGTGCCTAGGACCTGCCGATCGTCAGGTCGGCGGTTCGAATCCCTGCGGCGGGGTGCGCTCCCATTGCTCGGTCCCAGTGCCTGCCAACCTAGCAGTTCGAAAGCACCCCCGGGTGCAAGTAGATAAATAGGGGCCGCTTACTAGCGGGAAGGTAAACGGTGTTTCCGTGTGCTGCGCTGGTGCCGGCTCGCCAGAGCAGCTTTGTCACGCTGGCCACGTGACCCAGAAGTGTCTTCAGACAGTGCTGGCCCCCGGCCTCTTAAGCGAGATGGGCCCACAACCCCAGAGTCGGACACGACTGGCCCGTACGGGCAGGGGTACCTTTACCTTTACCTTACCTTCCTTTATATCAGCCTGCCTGCCATTTGAGGGCAGTTTTGGAGATTCTGTTCAAGTGCCCACTGGTGAGACCTTTTACTCTGGTAGGTAAAGGAACAGGGCCTCCTCAGGAGTGACCCCATCCCTGTGGAGCTCTATGCCAATTGAAGTAAATGTAGCCCCCATGAAGGTCAGACCCTGTTGTTATAGCTGCTGCCTCTTAAAACCCTTTCAGCATAATATCAAAAAGCAGCAACATAAAATATTTTTAACTATCCTACCCGGATTTATTCTTCTTGACTGGAAAGCATTCAGAGCGCACTTTTCCATTGTCTCCTGAGGCACATGGATGCCAACAGCATATTGTTTAATCCCTCTTGCTACTTCATGGCAACAGAATGACATTTGGGTTTGTTTGCATATTGTGTTTTTGTTTAAGGAAGCATCCTTGAGGGTAAGGTAAAGGTAAAGAGACCCCTGACCTTTAGGTCCAGTCACGGACGACTCTGGGGTTGCAGCGCTCTTCTCGCTTTATTGGCCGAGGGAGCCAGCGTACAGCTTCCAGGTCATGTGGCCAGCATGACTAAGCCACTTCTGGAGAACCAGAGCAGCACACGGAAACACCGTTTACCTTCCCGCCTGAGCGGTACCTATTTATCTATTTGCACTTTGACGTGCTTTCAAACGGCTAGGCTGGCAGGAACAGGGACCGAGCAATGGGAGCTCACCCCGTTGCGGGGATTTGAACTGCCGACCTTCTGATCAGCAAGCCCTAGGCTCTGTGGTTTAACTCACAGTGCCACCCGTGTCCCTTGACCCCAAAAGGCAGGCAAAAAAAATATTTACTTGAAATAGGTATGATACAAACTTAGAAGGCAACTGCAAGGGATAAGCTGCAGGCTTTGCCAGACCGGGAAAGCTAAACGTTGGGAGCATTAAGAAGAGCAGAGAGCAGGAGATGAGTTCGCTATGGTCTTACTATGTTTTTGGACTCCAGCTCCCATCAGTCCCAGCCAACATGGCCATTGTTCAGGGTGATGGGAGTTGTAGTCCAGCGGCAACTGGAGGGCTGCAGATTTCCCATCCCTGAACAGCAGCAGGTTGCCAGAGTGGAGGTTAAAGGCCAGTCTCCATTCCCAGAGGACTATGAGCAGGAACTGGTGGTCGTCGGAAGGAAGTGATATTTTCTGCTATGTGATGAATTGACCTCGCTTCCTCCCATCTCAAATCTCACAGTCAGGATTCATGTAATCTTTGCGTGTTTGCAGTCCTCTCCCCACCCCACCCCCCACCCACCGTTGTTGTGCTGTGTTAAACACAAATGGATGGGATTAAGCCCCATAGTTTGTTTTTTTCCCTTTCAGACTGCACAGGAAGATCCTGCAAACTCCTGAAGGGCACTCAGGGAGCAGTAGCGAGACTGGCAGGCGTCAGCACCACTTAGCCATTGTGCCACTCAGGGCCAACGAGGCAGCTCCTCGCTGGGGCTGGGAGTGAAGCACCCAGCAGACTTCATGTCCACCTGTCCATTGCTGTCCATCAGGGAGGCAAGGCTATGATTGATGCCCTAAGAGAGCTGTCACCACTGGGAGCCTCTCCTGAAGATCTGTGTGAAATTGAGCTAAGCGTAGGAGTCAGATGTCCTGATCTCAGCGCCCTTCCAGTCATCCGGGGGGGGGGATGCTTCAGAGGCAATTGGCACCAGTGGCAAGATTAGCTCTAGGTTTGAGGGGTCCCCGGCAAAGTGCCCCCAAGTGAGCCACCCCCTGAAAGCAGTGTTGTCCCACCACAAGCAGGCTTACCTGCTGGCAGCCCACAATCTGGGTTACAATGCCCCCAACCAGTACATTGGAGCCATTATGAGTAATCAAAATGGTACATGGACACAGTTGGCATTACCTGTGAGCCCTGCAGGGCCCCAGCAGTAGCGTAGGGATGCTGGGTGGTGCATGTAAAGAAGCCCACATCCCTGTTATGAAGATGCTATCTTCCAGCAGCAGTTCTGGGTGCCAGCAGTGTCAGTTCACAGCAGCCATGTCTGCTTCTCTGGTTGGCTAGATTGGGGTTAACCACACTGCCTTTTCCACATGGTCTGCACCTTCCAATTGTGGCACACGGGTTGTGGCTGGTAGGTGAATGAATGTGTTTTGGCAGGGGTGTGGGGCTTCCTTCACTGACAGAGTTGATCCACACAGCACCGTTAAACCATGTTAAACAGTCCTAGCTCCCTTTCGCCAAGGAATCACCAGAACTGTAGTTTGCTAGCTAGGGTACTGAGAGTTGTTAGCAGATCCCTATTTCCCTTACAGAGCTACAATTCCCAGGGTGGTTTAACAACCGATCTCTCTTTCCAGGGAACTATGGGAATTTTACAAAGCAGTTTAATAGTTTTTTAAATGTATAGTGTGGCTGCGCCATAATCTTTTAGCCTAGAGGATAAGCATGGAATGAATCGCTCTGTTTGGCTGAAATAAGCCATTTGGGACTACTGTAGAGAAAGCTGAGGATTGTCTCCCTCATTTTATTAATTACTCATTCATTTGCTGCCTTATTTCAACTGAATGAATTATACACAGCTACTATATTTTGAGGGGAAGCATTACGCTTTTCTAATCCATTGTGGCGGGTGTGGCATATAATTATGCAAAGCCAATGCCAAAACTAGACATCCAGAACTTTATACAAGTCAATGAACGTTTTGCATTGACTGGGCATCGTTTCCACGACTCATAAGCTATTTATTTGCATGTAATCCATCCAAATAATCATTAGGACCCCACACACCCCTCCCTCATCAAAAGCTTGAATACATTCCGGGTATTCAGACATAGAATTCACCCCAGCAGTCCAAATGCCTGTTCACAACAGAACACATTAAAGTCATTTGCTGTTTTCTGTGAGTAAAGACAGTTTGCTACCTAGTCTGGATCTCTCACTCAAGTTGATGGAAGGTTTATTTCGAATTGCAAGGTCAGGATTCATTATGCACTGAGAATCTGTGTGGACACAAACCGAAAGATTTCAAATTTCGCAGATGCAAAAACAGAGCAATAATTGGGTTAGGGAGGAAATCCCCCCAACAACTCCCACTTACAGGGATTTGTTGTTATTATTAGTAGTAATAATAATATTATTATTGCTTTTGGGTAGGATTATCACCTCACAAGTCAGCCACCAGCCACATACCTTGAATTCTCCCTGTGCCGTGGGAGGAAGGGCAGGTTTGGCGCCTTCTGCTGGCCAGTGGTGAAGCTGCATGCTCCGCTACTGGGGGCGGAGAGTAGGTGGGGGTGTGGCCCGAGGCCCGCAGGGGTGTGGCACGCGTTCTGGGGGCGTGACGCACTGCCTGTGGGGGCGTGGTGCCTGGCGCACGGGGGGTGCATGGCGGGTGCCTGGGGGGGGGGGCGCCGCGATGGCCTCCTACCAGAATAGTAGTGGTGTCAGGGGCGGTCCGCTCCCTCCGCACTCCTGTTCCTCCGCCAGTGCTGCCGGCTCCATAGTTGCCCCTGCCATTCGGCCTGGGAAAATATGCCAATTTTGTCTTCTCTCCATTTCTCATTTCTCCAATCTCACATTCAGCGCACCACAGTTCCTTATCTCTATCTATCTCTATCTACACACTCACGTTTCAGATTGAATGAGGGATCACATGTTGAGATTCCTGCATTGAGCGATGAACCCCCGGGATCCCTTCCAACTCTATCATACCAGCCTACTAAAAATTCGTGTTTTCTCTTAAAGTACATATTTTTGTATGCTAGAGCTTTCCAGAACTTTTCATATCAGTGACACACGTTTTAGACCTGCATCATTTCGTGACACAGTAATTTGGTTTTACCAGCAAACCAGAGGTTAAGCTAACCCCTTTCCAGCCCTGTGAGGAACAACGTGTGACGTGTGGAGAGCTCTGTTGCATGCAATCTCCCCTAATGTAATGCATTTTTGTATGTTATTTTCACTAATATACGCATCTATATGCACACTTTGCCCTAGTTGATGTCACAAACCGATGTGGAAATGTGGAGAACTGAGCAAAGAAACTGGACCAATGCATTTGTCCTTTCTATTGGAGACTGAGCCTGGAGTCTTTGCATCAAGGATAGGGGATTCTGGTCTTCCAGATGTTGCTGGGCTCCATCTCCCACCATCCCTGCTCCCTGGCCGTGCTTGCAAGGGCTGATGGGAGCTGGAGTCCAACAGCAGCTAAAGGGCTCCTCCGCTCCTCATGCGTGTGCTCTTCCCCACCGCCACCACCAGGCAGGTCACTGCAGCACCGTTTGTTTTCAGCCTCCATTTGACAAACTGATCTGAAGGTTTCCTCATGTACACTTCCACTACCCTATTTTAAAGAAGGATAATAATCTAGCAGCATTGGCTTCTGCAAATAATAAATTCAATGTTCATAAACAGAAATGGAGTACAGTGGTATCTCAGGTTACATACGCTTCAGGTTACAGACTCCACTAACCCAGAAATAGTATCTCGGGTTAAGAACTTTGCTTCAGGATGAGAAGAGAAATTGTGTGGTGGCAGTGGGAGGCCCCATTAACTAAAGTGGTGCTTCAGGTTAAGAACAGTTTCAGGTTAAGAATGGACCTCCAGAACGAATTAAGTTCTTAACCTGAGATACCACTGTACAGCTTCATTTGTCTGGCCGGCCTGGGCAATGTCCATACAATTAGAGAGGAAATACTGTGACAGAATATGTGGAGGGGACATCTTTCTCTACTGTTACCATTTCCCCCTCTTTTAAGGATTCCCCTAGAAAGAATTGTGATAGGCTGCCACCCCAGACTGAACCTAGACTAGCTGGTGGGGAGCAGGGCAGGGAGCCAACTGGGCTTTGTGAGGGCTGAGATTTTAAGCCCAACTGACAATAAAATTTCCATCCAGCCCTCATCTAGAAATAAGGAAGAGAAGGAGCTTTTAATTTACTTTCCTAAATCCCAAAGGACACAAAATTTAACAAAATACCTTTAGATTGCAAGGGTAGCTTAACCTCCTTGTGGTCTGGTAGATGGGGGAGATTTTAGCAAGAAATTCCAGAGGAGTGCCCCTTTTAAACCAATAAAGCTCAGTGTCAATATATGTTAAGAAAATTTATTTGGAAATGGATTTGGACACAGAAGAAAAAAGGGCAAAGAAGGGTTGGCACAAAAACCACAGACAGATTTTCAAATAAAAACAAAATGTCACTCTAACAGCTAAATTTTATCTACAAGAATCATAGAACTGTAGAGTTGGAAGGGACCCCAAGGGTCATCTAGTCCACCCCCTGCAATGCAGGAATCTCAACTAAAGCATCCATGGTAGATGGCCATCCAACCTCTTGTTAAAAACCTCCAGTGATGGAGAGTCCACAACCTTCCAAGGGAGAGAGTACAGCTCTTACTGTCAGAAAGTTTTTCCATAGGTTTAGTCTGAATCTCCTTTCTTGTAACTTGAAGCCGTTGGTTCAAGCCCTACCCTCTTCCATGTGACAGCCCTTGAGATATTAGAGGATGGCTATCATATCACTCCTCTTTTCCAGGCTAAACATACCCAGCTCCTTCAACTATTCCTCATAAGGCTTGATTTCTAGACCCTTGATCATCTTCGTTGCTCTTCTCTGCATGCATTCCAGCTTCTCAACATCATGGGCAACATTCTGGACACAGTATTCCAGGTGTGGTCTGACCAAAGCATACTAGAGTGGGACTATGACTTCCCTTGATCTGGACACTAGACTTCTGTTGATGCAGCCTAGAATAGCGTTAACCTTTATTTGCTGCTGCATCACACTGTTGGCTCATGTTAAGCTTGTGGTCCACCAAAACCCCTAGATGCTTTTCACAGCCAGGTGTCCCCATCTTATATTTGTGCCTAAGTGCAGAACCTTACGTTTGTCCCTATTGAAAATCAATTTGTTAGCTATGCTCCAATCTGTTAAGGTCATTTTTAATTCTGATTCTGTCTTTTACAGCATTAAAAAGTTTGGTGAAATCTGCAAACCCACATTTTACTAGCTTCCTCATGAGAATATCATGGGAGACTTTGTCAAAAGCCTTACTGAAATCAACATACACTATGTCCACAGTTTTCCCATGATTCACCAAGTTTGTAATTCCATCAAACACTTGCTTGTTCTTCCTCTTACTTTGGACATAGCCCAAATAAACCTTTATTATTATTATTTCTAATGTCTCTTGCAAGCCTGAGCTCATTCTGAGCTTTAGCCAGCCTGACTTTCTCCCTGCAACTGTTGGCTACTCATGTCTACTCCTTCTTTGTGATTTCCCCTTTCTTCCATTTCTTATACATGTCCTTCTTAACTCTCAGCTCATCTGTAAGCTCTTTATGCAAGTATACTGGTTTCTTTAGATGACTCCCACTTTTCTTTCTTGTTGGAATTGTCTCCATTTGGGCCTTCAATAGTTCTCCTTTTAGAAACTCCCATCCATCTTGGACTCCCTTCTCTTTGAGTATTTCTGACCATGGGATCACACCCAGTAGCTCCCTCGGCTTTTAAAAATTGACCAGAGTGCATATCCGGCTATACTCAGCTTTCCCTTTCCTCTGTATTGTGTAACCAAGTAGGGCATGATCATTTCCTCCCAAGTTTTCCAGTACTTTTACTTCATCAATCAGTTCCTCCCTGCTGGTTAGGACCAAGCCCAAGATAGATAATCCCCTTGTTGCTTCTTTCACCTTCTCTCAAAATGCTCTCACTGCAGCCCTTGGGGTTATGTCTAGGACATGCTCCTCACCAGTCTTGTGCTGCATCTTCCTTAAGCACTTTTGTATAGCTGGAATCTGTCCTCTGACCAGCGGTGTTGCGTGACCCCATGGCGCCTGGGGTCCTGTCCACTCAGTGTGCCGAGGGAGAAACGAGCTCCCTTGGCCACAGCACATCTCTGACGCTTCTGCCCCCTACTGATTTAGTACTCACACTTGGGGCAGTAAAAATATAGAGCTTCCAATTATTCCAATGTACTACATGTAAATTGCGCTTTTTAGCGGCATCTGAGCTCTTCAGGAGCAGCAGATAATAGTGATCCCAAATTAATTGATCCAGACTTGTGTGCATGCACTAACTGAATTATCCCAAGGACCCCCCCCCCCAATGTACACGCATGTTTGCCGTTTCCAATCAAAAAGCAAATTTAGCTCTTGAGAAAACCGGAGAAAGCAAATGGGTGTAGAACTTAACCCAGAGAGCTGTCATTGCAAGACTCCCAGGAGCCCACAAGCCAGGTAGGTTAATGAGAACTGCGTGAGTGAAGAGCCAGACTCAAGTCAGCTACCAAATTGCCTCAGAGACCCAGGGAGGAACCTATGTTCCATAGCAGCTGCACAAGCCTTGTCACCTCCAGAACTGAGTCTCATTGTTTGGAAGGGTGTGGTTCCCTGAACGCCACAGTCCTGGGCCTAGTTGTTGACCTTAAGAGCAGTTAAAGGAGCTATGCCTAGGCAGTACCACTTCAGACCGTGGTAGGGGTGGACATCTACCAAGGTGATGACGCTCTTTAGGCCTTTGCATTAACAACTGGCACTGAGTGGAGTAGCTCTCTCTCCCTGGAATACTAAGTGCAGAGCTTGGGGATGTTCCTGAACTGAGTTCAGATTGGGAAATCCCAGTAGCACTGGTGGTTAGGAATGAATTTTATCAACTTTGATAACTGACTGTGGTTCTTTTTAGAGAGGGCAGACTCAACAACAGTGATTTGTGCTCATGCCACCTCCAGACTAGACTACTTATAGTGAGCTGTACTTGGGGCTGCCTTTAAAGATACTCCAGAAACATCTTTAAAGATGCTTCAGCTGATTCCAAACACAGCCACTAGAGTCCTGACTGGGTTCCAGTAACACCTGCATTATACTGCTCTACTGGCTTCCAGTGTGTTTCTGGGTCCAATTTAAAGTGTGGGCTTCAACATGAACAATTTGTGTGGGATTCAACTAAGTTTTACCCAGAGGAGGCCTACTGAAATTAATGGACCTGAAATTCATTACTTTCAGTAGGCCTACTATGAGTAACACTTAGTTGAATATCAACCATTGAGCCTGAATCATCTGAGCTTTGGAGCAGCAGGGTATACATCTTTTCAATAAGTAAATAAGTCTTTAAAGGAAAAACGTGAATGTGTATTTTAGCTTGCCAATGCAGTGGTACCTCAGGTTAAGAATTTAATTTGTTCTGGAGGTCCATTCTTAACCTGAGGTACCACTTTAGCTAATGGGGCCTCCTGCTGCCGCTGCACGATTTCTGTTCTCATCCTGCATTAAAGTTCTTAACCCATGCACTGGCGGAGGAAAAGGGGGTGGGGGAGCGCACCGCCCCTGGAAGCATGATCCCAGTGGGGTTCCATCGCAGCTGCCCACCCCGCCCGCACTGCCCCCCCACCTGCAGGCGGTGTGCCATGCCCCCAGAACGTGCACCATGCCCCTTTGGACGGCGCGCCACACCCCCGGGATGCACACCAGCCCCACCCACACCTGCTCTCTGCCCCCGGTGCCGGAGCATGAAGTTCTGCCACTGAAAGCGAGGTACTATTTCTGGGTTAGCGGATTCTGTAGCCTGAAGCGTCTGTAACCTGAAGCGTCTGTAACCCGAGGTACCACTGTACTTTAATGAGAGGCTGGGAGATGGGAAGAGCCAAGGCTTCTACTTTTTGAAACTAAGAGAGGAGAATTAGAAATAAAAGGTGGGGGTGAAACTCTACTGGAGAAGCAAAATAGCGTGCAAAACCCAATTAAAGGTGGACCCAGCTTAATGAATTGACAAGCAAGCGATAACCCCTCAGCTGGTTTCCTCCCCACTGGACTCAAGCAGAAAGTTGTAAGAGGGAGCCCCCCCCCCCTTCTCCCACTCTGCTATTGCCTGGCACTGTTTCTCCAGGCTCCTGTGATGAATTATTGAAGCTGCAAAGAACAGGCAGTGACAGGGCAGCGCTAAGCACATACCCGCGTGTCAACCTTTGATCAAGCTGGAGAGTGTACAGATCAATTCTTCAAGACGAAGCACAGTTAAAAGGGATGCAAGGCCATGCCAAGAATGCAGCAAGGTGGGGGGGGGGAGCTGCTCTCTGCGGTGCTATCAGAATGGAGGGCAAAGGTGGGAGGGGAGAACCGCCTGCACTTCTACCTGGAGCCTGAAGATCCAGCCCCTCCCCTATCAATACAGGTGTGTCTGCATTGGAATTGCTATTTTTTAATTTAATGGTTTTGGGGGGAGGGGGCATAGGTCCCAAATGACCAATCAATACAAGGTTTCGGGACAAGGAAATTTTCTTTGGGGAATTTCCAGCCACTCACAAAACAACAGCAAGGACGCTCTTCTCTGTCTCTCCATCTAAATCAGGTGGGAGGATCATTGGCCTGAGCTCAGCAATGGGCAACAGGTAAGAGGAACCACGGGCCTAATGCCTGAGTACAGAGAGTGCAGGCCACACCTCTTCTCCCCAGGCCACACCCCTCAGCAGCCCTCCTTTGCACACTCCTTGAGTGTTTTTGTATGTGTCCCTGATTTTTGCCACTTTTTGCACAATTTATTCTCTGTGGCATGAGATGTTTTTGGTCTTTTTGGTCTTTGTTTTTTAAATTAAAGATTACTTGGTTTACAAAAGTATGTGCAATGTCTTTTTTTTTCAAGTTACATTTTCTATAGCTCAGTTTCATTTGTTGAGACATTAGGGTTACATTAGGAAGAAAAGGGGGGAAGAGGTGGAAGGGGTCATGGGGTGGGGTGGGGTGGCATGGGATGTTCAACTTGGACTTGAATGTCAGCTGGAGCCTTTCCTGGGACAGTCTGGCAACTGTGATTCATGATAAGGTAATATTCCATTTAGACTACTATAATGCGTTGTATGTAGGGCAGCCCTTGAAGATGGTTGTGAAGTGGCAGTTAGTTTGAAACACAGCAGTCCAAGATGGCACACTGGGAACATACCTTGGCAGTTTGGAGAGCTCTGCACTGGTTACTGGTTCACTTAAGGACCTCTGTCCGAACACGAAGGTCTCCCACTGAGGCCCTCTTATAATGCCACCCTCCAGAGACAACAACTTCTTCTTCTTCAGCAGTGTCCCAATGAATTCTACCATTGAAAGTTTGCCTGTTGCTCTCTCTCTCTTACCTTTTCGGGATCAGGCTAAGATACCTCGCAGGTATTTTGATGGTTGGTATTTTCAGAATTAGGAGGATGCTGTATTTTGAACAATGGAAATGCACTTCACACTCTGCTGTTTTGGTTCTTTTATTCATTTTAGTCGTCTAATTTGTTTTTTATTTCAATTGCTTTATTATAATAGTTTTTCTTTTAATATACATTGTAAACCATGTGGGAATCAGTATTATGAAAGGCAGCAACCAGAAATACCTAAATTGTTTTTGCATTCATTAGGGAATCTGCCGTTGCTTCAACATCAATCCATTTTCTTAGCTTTTTCCCCTCCTCCTTTCGGATTCTAGCCAATCAGGAACCACGCAGGAATGATGAGTGGACAAGGCAGATTCAGGTGATTCAACCAAGTGGACCTGCCTGGACACAATGGGAAGAATTCAACACAGCTCTGAGCAGGTTGCTCTGTCAGCTGAAGCATTCCTGCTTGCCTGAGGGAACAATGTGCCCTCTCTTTACCACTCGTGCTATTCCGGGGGTTGTCTGACACCCCCCCCAAGCCAATGCGGTGGGCATGTCAGGAGGAGGTGTGGGGAAAGCCTTGCACAAGCTTCTGCTGTTGGGACTACTAAGTTGAATCTGGCCCTACGGTAGAAACAAGGTATTCTAGATCAGTGTTTTGCAACTGGTGGCACCTCCCCCCCCCCGGATATTCTATGGGGCCCACAGGTGAAAATTGCACAAATGGGGGGCCACAGCATGAGACTAGGGGGCCACAGAGGGAAGCAAGAAGTGACTCTGCAAGTCGCAGGGTGCAATCCACCCCAGCACTTAGTGAAGTGGTCGAGGGGCGCAGGGCCCTTTGGCAGCATCAGGCAGCTGGGCCTGACTCTGCAAGGCACGGGGTGAAATCCACCCCAGGACAACTTGCATCTAGTGCCTACTCTGAAGAAAGCCACGCTGAGTTCAGTGGGCCTTACTTCCGGATAAGGGGGGGGGGGACTATAGTGTTTTATCTAGGCAGCCAGGGCTCCTTCAGATGACAAGATCTTTTTGTACCAGGTCAGTGAGGACCACTTGCTTTTTAAAATTCTCCCTGTGCACCTTTTGGACTGTATCTGTAGGTTTCCTCCTCTGTGTCAAATAACTGGGGTCAAATAAGTGTTGTTTACTTTTTATGATACATGGAACCTCGGGAGGTTCTGGACTCTCCATCCTTAGAGGTTTCTAAGCAGAGCTTGGATGGCCCCCTGTCATGGATGCTTCAGCTGAGTTTCCTACGTTGGAGGGGGTTGCACTAGGACAATGGCCCTCGGGGTCCCTTCCAGCTCCGTGATTCTATGTTTTTCTGCTTCAACAATATTTCATTATGGTCCTATCATTTTATAGAAGTCATTTTTCACCTTTAATGCTATTTTCAACTCAACTTATAATTTAGCTACCAGGACAGTAAAATAGTCTGTGTGCCCCCCCCCCCCTTCAGATGATTTGAGCCCATGTGCTTTTGGGTTTGATTCAGATGTAGTAGACACAGTCCATTGTGGGAAAATATGAATGAATGTGAGCACAGTCTACTGTGTTTTGCACAGCACCTGACACAGAATTGGTGCTAAAGATGCTAGTGAGTGATGGAAACAGATGCTGCTGCACATCAAGGCAAGAAGAAAATCTCCTTCACTGTGTTGCACAAGCTGGTCTACTCAATACAAAATAAATCTCCAGTTGTGGCCAGTTCTAACATTTTAAAATAGAAAATGAGATTTCGGGTGGGAAGAGGTGGAATCTGCAAAACCCCAGGAGGGAATTAAGTCTTGATCTCCAGCGGGGCTCTGCCAAAGCATCAGATTAAAAGTCATCAGATACAAAACCCTCATCAATTTAGCCAGATCTCTTGTAAATCAAATGCTGTTCTTTGCTCCCACACCTGGCTCTAGGGAGCAAATTTGCCCTCATCTATCCAAACACATGCCGACCTCCCCTGTATTATTCAACCCTAAGTAGGCTGCGCACATGCCTTGTTCGCTCAGAATCACTCCCTCCAGGCTAACCTGCTGGTGCTGCTGATGTTATCCCAGGGGGATGCTCCAGGGGGTTCAAAGGATGGTTCACAGAAGCCCTACCAGGTTCTGCCAAAAGCGATTGAAGTGTTATGTAGCCACAGAGGAAAAGCCCTGGGTAAGAGTGATCTGACTTTTACTATAGTCCCTGGGCAAAAAGCTGAATTTAGGCAGAACTGCACACTTCCTTTTGAACTTACATGATATTTATATGCAAAATGCAGGGGACTCAGATTCACCACCTGAAAGTTCATACCCATGACCTCAAAAAGCTGTGTGGCAACATTGTGGTACAAATCACAGAGTCACAGAATTGTAGAGCTGGAAGGCCCCTTGCTGGTCATCTAGTCCAACCCCCTGCAATGCAGGAATATGCATGGATACAAAGCCCTGGTTTGCATGGAGGCACCTTCTCTATTTCAAAAGGAACCTCCCCTAACACACACAAATCATCTTATCTGAGTGCTCAGCATCCTTGGCAAGTGATTGCCCTGCAAACAGCATGGATCCAGCCATTTGTGGCACCACCAGAGCACAAAAATGCAGAAACATGTGAATCCTCAGGATTTTTACAAGCAGAGTACAGAACCCCACGGTCTTATCACGTATGCACACAATGCATGTCTCATAGGAAGCTGCCTTATCAGCCAGCTCTATCTATCAAGCTCAATATTATCTATACCAACCAGCAGCAGATCTTGGGGGTTTCAGGCAGGAGTCTTTCCCAGCCCTGCAGATTGAACTTGGACCTTCTGCATGCAAGGCAGACGCTCTGCCACTGAGCTGAAGCCCTTCCCTCTGCATGGTCATGGCTCATGGTTCTTGCACTTTGTAGTTTCATTGTAGATTGAATATAAAGCTCCAAAGCCCAGGTCTTCATGGTGCTTTCTATGATAACTCTCATATGCTTGTAAACTCACATTCATAGTCATGGAGTGCATCATAAAAACCTCAACTCTAGTTCTTCATGGCACCAATATAGTAGAAATATATCTGAGATGTAGATATTCTTAGTTTTTACAGGCAGACACCTAATCCATCCTGTGTAAGAACAAGAATGTAAGAAAAGCCCTGCTGGATCCAGTCCAAGCCCATCTAGTCCTGCATCCTGTGTTCACAGTGGCCAACCTGCCTGCTTGATGGAACAATCTGCCTTCTCCTCCTTCCAGCTGCCATTCAAGGGGTTCTCCTGACAACCCCACCAAGCCAATAGGGGGGGGCACTGCAGTGGCAGAAAACCTTGCATGGGTTTCCACTGGCAGGGCTTGTTAACTGAATATGTAGTATGGATGGATGTGTGGATGGATAGCTAGACAGACAGACAAATTCTCCTCTATCTTCCAGGAATGCTATTCTCCTTGCTATAGGTGATGAAGCTGCTGGTTGAAAAACCAAGATGCTGGAGGTCATCACAGCCTTTGGCAGTCTGGCTGGCTTCTATATCAATAAAGAGAAGACCAAAATGATAATCCAAAATATGGGAAAACAGGCAAAGAAAACCTTGAGAAGAGGTCTGGTATTCAAGCAGAAAAGATAGTTAAATACTTGTGAATCTGGTTAGCACCTAGAAATCTGAACTTATTCCAAGATAACTACACCAAGACCAGGATAGAAATTAAGAAAGACCTCGAGAAATGGAATCGAATGAAGTTCTTGTTTCTTGGAAGAATATCTGCAATTACTGAAGATGATATTTTTGTTTCAAGTCCTAACAGTGATAAACGGCACCAACTGTTTTAAGCAATGGGAAAAGGACATCACTAATTTCATTTGACAGGGTAAACAGCCCTGGATCAGATACAAAATTCTAATCACTGCAAAGAACCAGGGGAGTGGATTTGGACTCCCAGACCTGAAAATGTACTACAAGGCAGCCTGCCTTTGTTGGATGAAAGTCTGGGTGGAGCTGAAAAATTCAAACACTCTGGACCTAGAAAGATTCAATCTGGTGTATGGATGGCATGCCTACCAATATTATGACAAAGCTAAGGTGCATAAGGGATTTCATAATGATGTGATTAGTAAGAAAATCTACAGCATATGGGCAATATATAAAGATTTTCTAGAAAGAAAGATGGTGTATATCCCCCATCAAGACAGTGGCAGTAAAAAACCCTAGCATGAATAAGACCTTGTGGCACAAAAAAAGGGACCTCCTTCAGTATAGAGAAGGTATTGTGGTATTAAAGAGAAGAGAAGAGGTCCAAAATTGGGTATTGGATTGGTTCCAATACTTTCCATTACACGAGGTCTTTAGGAAAGACAAAGAAAAAGGTTTTTTGGAAGGGGGATCAGAATTTAGGCAAAGGATTTGCATGTGTGTCTCGTTTTCTTGATTGGGAACCACAGTTGTAAATCAGATGCTCACCTACATGAAGGTATTATCTTTCGGCATCCTTTCCATGTGAGTGGCTGGGGAAACCCTGCCAGATGGGCGGGGTATAAATAATAAATTATTATTACTATACCCATCTGAATGCACATTCCAATTCTGTTGCAACGTGTCACATGGCAAATACTATTTTGCATATGACTTGAGCTGCATCAGGGTCCTAATGCCCAAAGATTGCAGGTCACATTCCTTGGTTGCATAAAGGCTGTTTCATTGCAGACCAATATGCTTTAAGGTTATAGCAACTAATTAGCACACATGCTGCTCCAAGAGGTACAGTGGAACCTCAGGTTGCGAATGTGATCCGTGCGGGAGGCACGCTTGCAACCCGCAGCGCCACATCTGCACACACGTGGGTCGCGATTCTGTGTTTCTGCGCATGCACAAAGTGCCATTTAGCGCTTCTGGCACATGCGCGAGCACCGAAACCCAGAAGTAACCCATTGCAGTACGTTCGGGTTCGGCACGGTGCGCAACCCGAAAACACATAACCTGAAGCATCTGTAACCCGAGATACCACTGTATATCAAATGCACAACGGACAAATAGATTCAAATTGATTTAAACAGTCCCTTTTCTCTTGGTGATTTAAATCACTTTAGATTGCCTGGACTTCAATCCAGCTGCCATGATGCAAAGGACAAGAGGCACCTTTAATAAGCCCTGTCCTCATTTGCATTCAGTTATCTGATTGGTGGCTGAGGGACCACAGAGAATTGTGTGGGCATGGCAGAAGTCTTAGGGAATGTGCTAATTGATTGGAGAATTCTGCTTTCTTCCATGTAAAATATAATGGCAGGTTCGTCAATCCCTCTCTCCCCACCCTCCCGCCACCACAGAGCCCCCACCTGCGTCACCTTCCCTTGCTAGCCTGTTTCTCTCTCTTTCCCTCTCCAGCTGGGTGTTCAGGTGCTGTGAAATTGCCATAATTACTTGAACTTAGAGATAGTTTTATCGGCACTTCAGGATTTCTTACGTTCAACCCTTTTCTTTTCATTAAAGAACGCTGATGTTGGAAAAGGAAAGAGAATGAAAGCTAGACAGGAGGTGTGGGGGGGCAGCACTGGAGTTCAAAAGCACCCAGCACTAACGAGCTCCAGGGAATTGTTGGCTGGGCCCTTAACAGGCTTGGAAACCAGACACAGAGAGAAGGAACCTTTTGTTCAGGGACAATGAGACTCAGGTGGGAGACGTCTGTGTGGGAGAAAGAAGGACCCAGGTCCCCAAGCCCACGGATGTCTCCATGCTACCCCCTGCTGGCCAAGATCTGTTTGATTCCAGCTGCTACTTCACAACTGGTGTGTGCGTGTGAATGAGCAAACCTCAGTTGAATACACTGAATGTGGGATGCAGGGACTTCCAGAGAGCAGCTCCAATACTTAGCCATGCAATCTGTTTTTCATGCCACTCTTCCACCCTGGAATATGCAGATAGATATGCAGATAGTTCACAATCATGTCTCTGCCTATAATTCTGGACCTTCGCACACTTTTTCCTTGCGCCACCACTGCTTGAACACTAAATAAGAGCACTGATTCCATTGCAGTCAAATGCTAATATGCTACCCACCTATTCAGAGTTCACTCTCCCCTCCCACCCAATCCTATTAAAATGTATTACTGTATTTGACAAAATAATCTGGGCACACGTATGCCAGCAGAATTCTTCCAGCACTCGCCTTATCTCACAACAGTGAGCTGCATCTGCTCAATGGCAACTGCTGGGCTTCAACTTGACCCTGGGCAGAAGATACCTGCCAAATGGGTTGATGATGTCATTGATGATGCCCAAGCTGGCCCTGGCCTAGCAAAGACAGCACTGAGAGGCGACTTGCTCGGAGCAGATTCTCTAAAGCTCTCTCAAAATCCAGTCTTAATTGCATGAGGTTATTGCACACACACAATCAACCTCAAGGTTTGGGTATAAGCAGTATACTCTGTAGCAGCTATGCTTCCTGATTATCCTTCTGGGCTGCATCAATAGGAGTATAGCATCTAGATCAAGGGAAGTAATAGTGCCACTGTATTCTGCTCTGGTCAGACCTCACCTGGAGTACTGTGTCCAGTTCTGGGCACCCCAGTTCAAGAAGGACACTGACAAACTGGAACGTGTCCAGAAGAGGGCAACCAAAATGGTCAAAGGCCTGGAAACGATGCCTTATGAGGAACGGCTAAGGGAGCTGGGCATGTTTAGCCTGGAGAAGAGGAGGTTAAGGGGTGATATGATAGCCATGTTCAAATATATAAAAGGATGTCACATAGAGGAGGGAGAAAGGTTGTTTTCTGCTGCTCCAGAGAAGCGGACACGGAGCAATGGATCCAAACTACAAGAAAGAAGATTCCACCTAAACATTAGGAAGAACTTCCTGACAGTAAGAGCTGTTTGACAGTGGAATTTGCTGCCAAGGAGTGTGGTGGAGTCTCCTTCTTTGGAGGTCTTTAAGCAGAGGCTTGACAACCATATGTCAGGAGTGCTCTGATGGTGTTTCCTGCTTGGCAGGGGGTTGGACTCGATGGCCCTTGTGGTCTCTTCCAACTCTATGATTCTATGATCCTACCTCACTTGAATCCAGTTGTGATGGCCACATAAATTTTCTTATGCTTCAGGATATTGACAAGTTGGAACATGTACAGAGGAGGGCAACCAAAATGATAAAGGGTCTGGAAACCAAGCCTTTTGAGGAATGGCTGAGGGAGTTGGGTAAGTTTAGCCTGGAGAAGAGAAGAGTGAGAGAGGATAGATTTTTGTTGCTGTTTAGTCGTTTAGTCGTGTCCGACTCTTCGTGACCCCATGGACCAGAGCACACCAGGCACTCCTGTCTTCCACTGCCTCCCGCAGCTTGGTCAAGCTCATGCTGGTAGCTTTGACAACACTATCCAACCATCTCGTCCTCTGTCGTCCCCTTCTCCTTGTGCCCTCCATCTTTCCCAACATCAGGGTCTTTTCCAAGGAGTCTTCTCTTCTCATGAGGTGGCCAAAGTATTGGAGCCTCAGCTTCAGGATCTGTCCTTCCAGTGAGCACTCAGGACTGATTTCCTTAAGAATGAATAGGTTTGATCTTCCTGCAGTCCATGGGACTCTCCAGAGTCTCCTCCAGCACCATAATTCAAAAGCATCAATTCTTCGGCGATCAGCCTTCTTTATGGTCCAGCTCTCACTTCCATACATCACTACTGGGAAAACCATAGCTTTAACTATACGGACCTTTGTTGGCAAGGTGATGTCTCTGCTTTCTAAGATGCTGTCTAGGTTTGTCATTGCTTTTCTCCCAAGAAGCAGGATAGATTAGCCATCTTCAAATATATCATGGATTGTCACATGGAAGAGGGAACAAGCTTGTTTTCTCCTGCTCCAGAGGGTAGGACCCAAAACAATGGCTTCAAGTTACAAGAAAGGAGATTCTGACTAAACATACGGAAGAACTTACTGGCAGTAAGAGCTGTTCGACAATGGAACGGTCTCCCTTAGGAGGTTGTGGACTGTCCTTCCTTGGAGGTTTTTAAGCAAAATTTGAAGGACCATCAGTCATGGACTCTTTAGCTGTGATTCCTGCGTTTCAGGGGGTTGGACTCGATGACCCATGAGATCCCTTCCAGCTCTACAATTCTATGATTTTGTTTCAGCCTCATGGGAAAAAGCATTCTGTGTTTGCACAATTCCCATCATCTCTGACTGTTGCGCTGTTTGAAACTGATGGGAGGTGAATTTCAGCGGTATCTGGAGAACCACTAGTTAGGAGTCCCTGTCCTCTAATCTTGCTAAAGCCCATTGTATCATTTCAAATAATGATCTCATAAATGTATGTTATCTGATTTTATGTTCTTGTCACAACACTGCACAGTCACATTTTCATGGAAAAAACAAGCAGCAAAGCAGGCAACCACGTCAATGATGGAACTGTTTGTGCAGTTTTAAAGCTATGAACTCCATTACACAGTGTAAGCTTGAGTGGAACATCTGTGAGAGAGATCGTTTTTGTGAAGTCCCAGGTCTGCAGGACTCCCAAGGCAATGTGACTGAGCGCTGAACCATCCAAAGCCTTCACTGGAGGCAAGTCAGAGCAGCAAAGGAACCAGACTGCAAATCAAGCCAGACAGGACAGAAACATTCAAGACTTTGGAAACCTGTTGCCCTAAACCAGGAAATATACCAGATGGCAAAATTCTTCTGGACATTTTACAACATCTCTGCATATTCCAGTCATTTGCCTAATCAGCAATATAGCTCCAGGTTTGCTTGCTGGTGTCATATAGCCTTTCCATATTGCACTCATTCTATGGGAAAGAACAACTGCCATGACAGTTCCTAATTGCCAACATCCCGTCACACTCCAGGGTGACCAAGGAACCAAACACAGAATAGGACCTATACCAACTAAGGGGTGGGGCTATGAAGTGATGTAGAAAAAATGGTGCTTGGTTCTTGCTTCCCAGTTCCCCAAGGGACTGGGCCCATGATCAGTCAGAGATGGAAGGATGGAAGCAGGATCCAGAGAAAGCAAGACAGATCTTTATTTTTCTGTTGCAACAGAGTTCCCTTCTCTCCTTGCAAGGAGGGAGAGACCCCAAACAAAAGTGTCAAGGAGCCTTTAGAGCCTTTTGAAATTGTCCAACCCCTTAGCCAGAGACCATCCAAAAAACATCAAACATACATCACAGAAGGAGGTAGTCTCCCATAAAAATTTGAAAGTGTTGCTTCTCTTTTTTAAAAAATAATATTTATTACTTTTTAAAAAGGAAAAAGAGACAAGAGAGGAAAAAAGCACACAAGAAGAACAAAAAAAAAAATAGAACAATACAATACAATATGTAAACCATACAAAACACAACCTCTTGTGTTTTCCCCCCTCTTCTCCTGCTTCCAAGGGGGGGTCTAATAATTTCAATCGATGGAAGTTTAATCCTTTATATAAGGCTTTCCAAGACCTTAACTTGTAAGCTCTTTGCTTCAGTCTATTTACAAAAGGGGAAGGCGGACTTCCTGTTTTGAACCTTCCCCGTTCGATGTCAAATTCAGATATTTAAAGATCCAATTTTCCGTACTACTCACAGGTAGTTGTTTAAAGTCCAATTGTCCACAGGAAAAAGTCAGCGCTCTCCGGCAGCAGCAATGCGGCTTCACTCCGTGAAAGAAGCAGTCGATTCAAAGCTCCACGACGCTCACCCCACGTCGCTCCGGATCCCCAAAACAGGGTTTCCCCGTGAGTAGGGGAGGCGCAAAAGGTGCCAACCGAATCCCAAGTTCACAGGCTTCTTCCTCCTGTGATTTCAGTGGGTCTCCGCCTTCACCGTGGCGGTTCAGACCCTACTTTCCACGGAGCAAGTTCCTCCTGATCGGAGGAGCTCCGCCATTGCCGGAGGCGCTAACCCGGAAGTCCTGAAAGTGTTGCTTCTCTTCTGCCTGCCAGGATACTCAGACACTGGTCACTGGTTGTGTTACCTGGACAGGTTTGCCGTTCTTTTTGATGGTAAATACTTAAGTTCCTGAATCTCTTATTTCCAAACTTACACCTATTGTCAGTTTGCTCAGCTTAACAGAAACTTTCCAGACTGGATTTACAGGGGGGGGGGGGGATAAGCCTCCTACATTCAAGACAGTTTTATTAACTGGATTTGCAAGTGAAAAGTCAATTGGAAAACCTTCCCCATTTCCTTCTGCCTACTGCAGAAGAATATTTGTGCTCATTTTGGGAGAGTCAAAATGACTTTTTGAGATTGTTCTGTTTGTGTGTCTGTTGTGTGAGGGCACCCTAAGTTTTTACAACAGCAGAGAGGGACAAGCATCATTCTTGTTTGCTCATGGAGTTCTGTTGGTGGTAATCAGGGGCCTTTTATTTTTTTGTGGTTCAGGGGACCTGCCCCAGTCAGCAGGGGCAAAAAGCAGGTTGACCAAAACCAATCCAGCTGTTGTCTACAGCTGAAGCTCTTTCCTTACTTCCCATACATCCAAATGGCTATCCTTCTCTGTTGGGGACTGGGGAGTTCAAGCCTGTCCTTGAGGGCAAACCCCACCCAACATTGCTGCCATGAACAGGCAGTGGAGATTCAAAACATCTCCTGTGTGGAACTCTGCAGACATTGGCTGCACACAAGCCATGCATTTAAAGCACATCACTTTCCTCAAAGAATCCTGGGAACTGTAGTTTACCCTCCAAAGAGCTAGAATGCCCAGCACCCTTAACAAACTATAGTTCCCAGGATTCTTTGCATGAAGCTATGTGCTTTAAAGGCAAAGGACCTTCTCGGTAGTGCCACCCTCCCTGTGGAACACCCTTCAGATGTCAAGGAAATAAACAACTGACTTTTAGAAGACATCTGATGGCAGCCCTGTTTAGGGAAGTTTTTAATGTTTGATGTTTTATCATGTTTTTACTATTCTGCTCCGAAAATTTTTACACATCACTTGGGAAGATAGGCGAACTACCGTAATATCAGTGTATTGGAAAAAGCAAAGATCACCAGTGTTGAAGCAAAGCAACTTCGTTGGACTGGTTATGCAGTGCGGATGCCTGATGATTGTCTTCCAAAGCAACTACTCTATTCCAAACTTAAAAATGGAAAGCGTAATGCTGGTGGTCAACAAAAGAGGTTTAAAGACTGTCTCAAGGCAAATCTAAAAAAATGTAGTATAAACACTGACAACTGGGAAACATTGGCCTGCGAGCGCTCCAGTTGGAGAACAACCTTTACCAAAGGTGTCATGGGCTTTGAAAACACTCGAACTCAGAATGCAAGGGAGAAACATGCTAAGAGGAAGGGACGCTTGGCAAATCCACACCGTGATCAACTCCCGCCCAGAAACCAATGTCCCCACTGTGGAAGGATGTGTGGGTCCAGAATTGGCCTCCACAGTCACTTACAGACTCATTGTTAAAACCGTGTTTATGGAAGACAATATTAACAATCTTACTCGGCTACGAGTGATCACCAAAGAAGAAGAAGAGGAGTGACTGGGGAAACCTAACACATTGGCAGAGTATAAATTACACTGGTCAACAACAAATTTATTGTCTGCGTTTTTTCAGATGATTTAGGATGAATCTGGTGTGCTGAATCCCAAAATCACATTGGTTTTGCTCAATCAGGTCAAGTTTTTGAGCTATGGCCACATGTCGGTTTTTTACGTTTTTGTTCACATGTACGCTTGTGTGGAGCATTTTAGAAGAAGTTGGTGGGGGTAAAATGCCATGTCGAATAATTGTTTTGATTGGAAATGATTATTTTAATGACAAGAAGTATGCAGGTCTGATAGTTCTGGGTGATTATGTCGAAAAGGGATCAGTTTGAAGTCATAAAACCTCGAAATCTTCCATAAATTGGTGTGGCAAAGCATAAAGTTATTTTGGTATTAAACTTGGTGACCAGGATAAAGCTTGGGCGCCACACATGGTGTGCAAGGCATGCACCGAGACTCCACGTCGGTGGACCAATGGCAAGAGGAGTCTAAACTTTGGAATTCCCATGGTTTGGAGGGAGCCGACAAACCATGTCACTGACTTCTACTTCTGCGCTGTTGATGTGACTGGGATCAACAGAAAGAACCAGAGCAGCCTCAAGTATCCTGATCTTCAATCAGCATGTCGTCCTGTAGCTCATTGTGATGAAATTCCAGTGCCTATCTTCAGAGAACTTCCTGACATTAGTGACGAAGATGCCTCCAGTGTTGAAGGACATTGTCAGAGTCACCCGTGGTCCCAGCTCACAAGAGACCAAAGTCCACTCCAGCTTATGTACAAAAGCTTTTATTGAAGAACATTATTAGCTTCACATCCGAGCTCCGTGACTCTACGTCTGTTACCCTTAGACCGCTGAAGTCCCCTCTGAGTCGGTCCCCCCTCTACACCAGTTTAAGAGGCTTGTACTGGTCCACCTCTTTCTCTCTTTCCTTTTCCGCAGGGTCTTTCTGCCCCCCTGTGTTCTCTCCCTTCGGGACTCTCCAGAGGCTGAATCCTCTGCCGCCTCCTCCCCCCTCCTTCGGGCTTTGGGACCAGGCTCCTCCCCAGGACTCTCTTCATTTCCGCGCGCCTCCCATTTTGAACTTGGCGCGCGTACGTTGCTCCTGACCTTCCCTTCGACAGTTACACTGCCCTCGATACTACTTTCCTCCCCTTCCAGCAGGACGTTTCGCCCTGATCTCCTTCCCCTCTCTGCTTCCTGTTCTGCTCCTTCTGACACACTGGTCACTCCTCCCCCCTCACTTCGTTCCAGCGGAGCAGCCGGTCTCGCTCTCCAACTCCCACTGGGGGTTCCCCCTTCATTTCCCTGCTCCTGACTGCTTCCCCCTCTAGCTCCCCTTGGCTTGACCAGAGGGGCTCCCTTTTGAGAGTCCTCCGATTCACTGGACGGACTCATGGACAATCTTGGGTCATTGTCATCCTCTTCCTCGTCACTCTGGAATCCTTCCCCCTCACTCTCTGTCTCCTCCCTCATCTGCGCCTCTCTCCCTGAACCCCTGACAGACATGAAGAAGAAGTGGTTCTTGAAGATGATGCTCCACATCCATTTTCCCAAAAGGAGTTGAATGATCTAGTTCACGACCTCAGCTTTTCAAAGGACTCTCCTGAACTGTTGGCATCCAGATTGAAGGAAAAAACCCTCCTCTCTGACAGTGCTCGCATCAGCTTCTTCTACAACAGGCATCAAGAGTACCTCCATTTTTTCTCGGAAGAGAAGGACTTGGTGTACTGTGCAGATATTGCGCAGCTTCTGCTCAAGCTTGGAGTGCCACAGTACGAACCCAAAGATTGGAGACTGTTCATTGACAGCAGCAAGTGATCACTGAAATGTGTTCTGCTACACAATGGCAACCAGTTTGCCTCTATACCCCTGGCTCACTCGAGTACACTGTAGGAGAACTATGAAGCGGTGAAGTATGTGCTGGAGAAAATTGGTTACGGTCAGCATAAGTGGTTTATTTGTGTTGACCTGTAGATGGTGAACTTTTTGTTGGGACAACAGTCTGGCTTCACCAAGTACCCATGTTTTCTGTGCATGTGGGATAGTAGGGACCGTGCTCAGCATTACACGAAGAAGGACTGGCCTGTGCGGGAGGAATTGGTGCCTTGCAAAGAAAGGAATGTCATCAACGACCCTCTGGTGGACAGAGACAGAATACTCTTCCCACGGCTGCACATCAAGCTCGGCTTAATCAAGCAGTTCACCAAGGCTCTGGACAAGGATGGTGACTGCTTCACTTACTTGTGCCAGGCTTTTCCAGGATTGACCATGGAGAAGTTGAAAGCTGGCATCTTTGATGGTCCTCAGATCCGTCTGCTCATCAGAGATCCAGAGTTCGGAAACTCAGTGAATGAAGTGGAACTGGAAGTGTGGAAGGCATTTGTTCTGGTAGTGAAGAACTTTCTTGGCAACAATAAGGCCAGAAACTACGCAGAACTTGTCAACAACATGCTGACTGCTTTCAGAAACCTGGGCTGCAACATGAGCGTCAAGATGCACTACCTATTTTCACATATGGACCGGTTTCCTGAGAACCTGGGTTCAATGAGTGACGAGCAGGGGGAGAGATTCCATCAGGACATGAAAGAGATGGAGACCAGGTATCAGGGTCGCTGGGACGCAGTCATGATGGCTGACCACTGTTGGACTCTGAAGAGAGACCTCCCTGCCACTGAGCATTCCAGGAGTTCCAAGAAACAGAAGTTCCAAGCCCTGAAGTTTGAAAAATGGTGAAGCAACATGCAATTTACGTGTACTTACCTTTATCAATGCCCACCATTCAGTTTACAGTAATTGATCTTTCTATCAGGTAATCAATATATGTTGTTGGAAAAACTTTTTTCTCTCTTAAAAACATATTTAGGATGATATATGTTGACAAAAATCAGCTGATAATGCCACAAAAATGTAATCGATTTTGTCACAAGATCTGATTTTTTTCAAATCAACATAACACAAAAAACATGACCTGATGGAGAGAAACGGATCCCATTTCCTGATTCAGCAGTGCAAAAATACCCTAAATCAGTTGTAGAAATCTAGACAACGTTCAAAAAGTAAAAAATTGTTGCCCAGTGTTGTTGTTGTTAGTCTGGTGTGTTTGCAGATTTTCTCCATACCTGCCTTTCACACGCACACACGCGCACACACGAGAAGAATAGCATACTGTATATTGTGCTAGTCCAGAGACCATAGCAGAATAAAGTAACAAGACTTCCAAGAGGTTGCAGGAATTGCAGTTAAAATTAGGACGTGAAAACTATATACATGTCATTGAAGTAAACAGAGCTTTGCATGCACACAGTGTGTGTGTGTGTGTGTGTGTGTGTGAGAGAGAGAGAGAGAGAGAGAGAGAGAGAGAGAGAGAGACGGACACACGTTTATTACTTTCCTTTAAACTAAGAGAGAGAGAGAGAGAGAGAGAGCAGCCGCCCTCACTCTTTGCTGATTTATAGAGCAGCAGCAGCAGCGGCCAGGGGGCTGGAGAAAGCGCCGCCTCCTCGCGTCCCCTCCGGCCAGCCGGCCACCAGCCCCGGCAAGGCAATCCGGGGTGGGCTGCAACAAACAGGCCCCTCGGGGAGCCGCTCGGGGATGGTGTGAAGGCTGCAATTTGCCGGCAATAAGATTACAAGAAGGTATAACAAAGCTGGCTAATTTAATTAGGCTCCTGATCGCAGAAAGATTAAAGATGTGACAGACTGGCTGAGCGTGGAGAGAGCCAGCGCGCTGGGATGGAGGAGGGAGAAAGAGAGAATTCTGTTCCCAGGCCGACAAGCAAGAGGCGCGGAGAGGCGCGTGACTCCGAGCAAGGGGGCAGGAGAAGGCTCCCAGCAGCCGGGAAGGGGCTTCTCCCCCCGGCCTCCCCCCATTTCTCTATCAAAACGACACCCCCCCCCCGCCGCCGCCATCAAAGGGAAGTGGGAGCAGACCTCCATTTAAGCCTCCCCACACACCTGGCAGACTTCAGTCCCAGCTCTTGCTCAGAGGAGCCTCCCTGAGGGGGGGGGGGGACACAGGAAACCATGCACTGCGGGGGACGAGTAGGGGGGTGATTAATGCAGTGCCCATGGGCACCATTGCACCCATCAATATTTGCTTGGGCGCCCATGCAAGGTTGCCAGGAGCCCACCGGATTTTCCTGTTCACTTTGGATGGCAGCCTCTGCTTGCCTCCATTCTGGGCAGGAGGAGAGAAAAGGGATCCTCACAGGCTGAGGGGCAGCACTGCCAAGCACGGGGCCTATCCTTTTGCTTTATCTACAGTATAAAGTGGTGCTGAGCCTCTTGGGCTTGCCGGTCAGAAGGTTGGCGGTTCAAATCCCCGCGACAGGGTGAGCTCCTGTTGCTCAGTCCCAGCTCCTGCCCATCTAGCAGTTCGAAAGCACACCAAAGTGCAAGGAGATAAATAGGTACCGCTCCGGCGGGAAGGTAAACGGTGTTTCCGTGCGCTGCTCTGGTTTGCCAGAAGCGGCTCAGTCATGCTGGCCACATGACCCAGAAAAACTGTCTGTGGACAAATGCCAGCTCCCTCGGCCAGTAAAGCGAGATGAGTGCTGCAACCCCAGAGTCCTTCGTGACTGGACTTAACTGGCTGGGGTCCTTTACCTTTTCTTTTCTTTTTCTTTTTTACAGTATTAAGCAGTCTGTAGGCACCAGTGTAAGATTTAATTTGAGAGCAACTCCTACAAATTCAAGGGGATCCAAATTTAATTCTGCCATATCTGACTTTTGGTCAGACACCTGTGGAAAATCTGTGTGTGCGCGCGCGCGTCCTGGGAGTACAACAGAGGAGTGGAGATTGGTTCTGATTATTAGTAGTAGTAGTATTACTACTTGTAGTAGTATTGTCCATTCACCAGCAGGGCAGGATATATCAATTAAAAATTCAGTATCAAAAACTGTTGAAAGCAAATTAGTCAGGGGAAGATGGTGGCCCTTTGGTGGCCCTTCCACAGCCAGGACTGGCCCACCCATGAGACAAGGTAAAGCGACCACCTCAGGTGGAAGGATTCACTGGGGCAGCAGATCCTGATGTAGATCTTTGTTCCCTCGCTTGTTCCTGATGTAGGTCTTCACTCACCCCTTCTACCCTGACGGAGAGGGGGGCACCATTTTGTGGTTCACCTCAAAATGTCCTGCCTACAGCATTCCAAATGTGCCCACACGCCCCAAAAGTATTGGCAGCGCCCCCCCCCCCCCCCCCGCTACATGGAGTGTTAAAAAGCACACTGCTTTGCTAGTTGTTTATGAGGGAAGCAGGGGGAGTGACAAGCAGTGCCCACGGGGACTGGTAGGGTGGAAAGCAGGTGGACAGGCAGAGCCAACTAGTTCCCAGAGGTTGAATTATAGAATTGGAAGGGACCGCGAGGACCAGCTAGTCCAACCCCCTGCAATGCAGGAATCTTTCACCCAACCTGGGGCTCAAACCCACAACCCTGAGATTAAAAGTCTCATGCTCTACCAGCTGAGTTCTAGCTTTGTCTTTATCCATCCTCAGCTGTTGAGTTGTACAATGTCAACACTCGCACAGGCGGAGAAAGGTGGGTGTGGTCCACCCCAGGAGCCATCCCTGGGGAGGGGTGACATCCCACCCCCACCCCCAATGCTTGTTGTGGGCGGCAAATGCCCCTGGCATGCTCACCCCACCCCCACGGGCAGTTTGCCCCACCCCCAGGTGCACACCGTTCCTGGTGCCAGAGTATCTCGTTCCGCCTCTGAACACTGGGACTAAGGAAGAGGAAACTGACAGGCCACTCCCAGGTCACTTGTAAGAAATGAGACAAGCTGGCTGGCTGGCTGGGGGTGGGGGTGGGGCAGTGCCCCATTTGCCCTAATAGACTAGCCTCCCCTGGCAAGGGAGAATTCCAGTTTTATCTTATAGGAGCTGCAGGAGGATGGGCAAGAAAATGGTGGGGGGGGGGATGTGGTTGAATTGTCTTCCACTATATGACTTTATTTAGTGTGACATTGTGGCTCCAAGAGCAGCAACGCTGGCCGTTTTCAAAGGTGTATGCAACACCTCTGGTCTACCTTGGCCTGGGTTTAAAGAGGTCCCCTGTGGCTGGATCTCCTTCATGAACCAACCTCAGACTCACGAAGGGTGGCCTACACAGTGGTGTGTGAAGTTTGGCTCAAAAGAAATGGGTTTTTGATGCCATCTAGTGGCTGGAAGGTAGAATACCTGATATTGGTTTCAAAATAAGCTGTTCAGTACAGTTCACCTCTCTCTTCCTCTGGAGGATCCAGCCCCCCCAAAGGATCCCATCTCACTTTGCACCACAGGAGGTGGCAATGAGATGCCTGGCCAGATCCAGAGGAGAGCAAGGTAGGAAGATGCTGGAAAGGGTGCCATTGGCAAGGGCTGTGGAAGCTGGACAAAACCTACAAACATTACATGGTCTTTTCTCTCACACTTCTCTCTCCCCCCCCCCTTTACCCACACAGCATAAGTAAAGGACACCATGCTGCCTAGAGAATGATGAAGCTGCCCTTTCATTGCACCAGCAAGAGCTGAAAGGGGGATGTTCCTTTCAATGAGAATTAATCTTGGCTTCTTGGCATTAGCCATCTGCTCCTTGCTATACTCTCAGTTTGTGTGCCTTCTGGCCCCTCGTGGTCTCTTGCTGGGTCTCCCTGCCAGAACCCAGAGAAGCAAGCAACACCACTTGAATGTCCCTTAACACTCACCCACACCCAAAAAAGACTGCTAATAGTGGCTGGGCAACTTTGCTTTTGTTAGGGAGATTGCTTGTCAGTTTCAGGTACATGTTTCTTCAAAAGGAGCTAATGACTAGGAAATAATTGGGACATTCTTAAGTGTTCTGACGGGGACATGGGTGGTGCTGTGGGTTAAACCATAGAGCCTAGGACTTGCCAATCAGAAGGTCAGTGGTTTGAATCCCCACGATGGGGTGAGCTCCCGTTGCTTGGTCCCAGCTCCTGCCAACCTAGCAGTTCAAAAACACATCAAAGTGCAAGGAGATAGCTGCTCTGGTTCGCCAGAAACGGCTTAGTCATGCTAGCCACATGACCCGGAAGCTGGACGCCGGTTCCCTCAGCCAATAAAGCGAGATGAGCGCTGCAACCCCAGAGTTGACCACAACTGGACCTAATGGTCAGGGGTCCCTTTACCTTTACCTTAAGTGTTCTGAATGGGAGAGGTGGTGACACACCCCTTCTCCAGCCAAGGGGAGGGGGCTGACGTGGAGAGGCTGGAAACAGCTGTTCTGGAAGAGAGTGAGATTTAGGTGAAGGTTGAATGCATCTTAGAGTACAAGATGCCACTTTCTGGAGGTCTGATGTGACCAGTGTCAGTCAGAGGGGCTCAGGAAGGCTCTTTGGCTTAGGCTTCAAGCTCAAGGGACAGGGGCTCAAACCTGTTACATTTTCTTTGCATTTGAAAAGTTTTGCCATTTGTTTTATACATATTAAATGAAAATGTGATATACTCTCTCTGTACCTGTCAGGGAGAGCCTGGATCAGGCATAGGCAAACTCTGCCCTCCAGATGTTTTGGGACTACAACTCCCATCATCCCTGACCACTGGTCCTGTTAGCTAGGGATGATGGGAATTGCAGTCCCAAAACATCTGGAGGGCAGAGTTTGCCTATGCCTGGCCTGGATGTTAGTGAGCTGATGTGAATCTGCTGCCTGGCAGGAGCATACATGCCACTCGCCTCCACTTATGCCCTTGCTGGTTTGTTTGTTTTTTAAGCCAAGTAGTGCAAGCAAACCCGTCAAAGCCACAATTGCTCCCTCCTCCAAAGAAAGCCCAACCTTGGCAGCTCTGCCCCTTGAACATCTCATCACTGCCAGGGATGTGGGAGAAATCTGGTTTGGTTCCTATTTCCTGAAACAATGAGCAAACCAAAATGCAGTTATCCACTGACGTTTACAGCTCTATGAATTTTGCAATGCAGTCCCCATCCCCCCCCCCATATACTAGGGAGAAGATGCACACGAAAATGCACATATTAGCAAAAGTAACATGCAACAATACATTATATTAGGAAAAAGTCTCATCATTCAGCCCTGACACTGAGGTCCAGCTCCGAGGGCCTTCTCGGCAGTGGCACCCTCCTTTCAGATGTCAAGGAAACGAATAATTATATAACCTTTAGAAGACACCTAAGGGCAGTTCAGGGAAGTTTTAATGTTTGGCGTTGTATTGTGTTTTAATTTGTTGGAAGCCACCTAGAGTGACTGGCATAACCCAATCAAATGGGCGGCATATAAATTATTAAATATATAATATAACATTACAGTAGTTATTACTAAGCAGGGCACTTGCACTCATGGGGGATTCCTGTTGAAGTTCAGTGACTGGGCTTTCCTCAGTTACCTGCTCTGTTTAACCTCCATGGACCTGCTAAAGAAGAGGCAACCTCATCTGGAGGCTCAGCATTTATTCCTGAACCACACAGTTCAAGGAGGCTGCTGCTAACAGAAGGGGAAAGGAGTTCCAAAGAGGGAAAAGGAAGGCAATACACAGACAGCACTTAAACATTTCCCAGCCGTAAAACTTGGAAGAGAGGCAGCAATTACTTGCCACATCTAGTACTGCATAAGAGCAAAGCACAGTTTGAAGGGCAGGGCAGGGCAGGAGACTTAGGTTCAATATTTTGGGGAAATTGCTAACTATCAGCATAGCTCAGTAGTGGACTCCACCTGGACTATGGAAGGAAATAATTTGTTGGGTGACAGATATCTTGCCCTAGGTGCATGGGTTGTTGGGCTGTTTGAACCACTGGTTCCCCCCCCCCTCAATATCATTCCATTAGCCTCCATCTCTCAGCAGCTCACATGTTCACCAATGTGGCCATTACTTTAGCATGTTCTGCAACAGATGTGGGCAAGCATTTGCCATGCCAAAGGTTGCACCCATCATACCTCACCATTGGCTATGCTTGTCAAGGCTGATGGGAGCTGTAGTGCAGCAACCTTTGGAGGGTCCCAAATCCCCCATCCCTGTTCTACAAGCTGGCTTTAGAAAACCATGAGGTAGGGCCACCTGGATTTGGTGGTGCAGTAAAGAATCTTTATGCCAACTGTGCCAGATGTCATTGGACTCCCGCTTCCATCAACCAAACCCACAGGGTCATGCCGACTGGGGCTGATGGGAGCTGGAGCCCCAAAACATTTGGAAGGCATTGTGCTGGCCACCCCCTAGAGCAGGCATGTCCAGCTCCCAAGAGACTGTGATCTACTCCCAGTATAAAAAAAGGCAGTCATTGGAGGGAGGAGGGGCGTGCATGGGTGTGTGGAAGGGGAGGTGAGCTTTTTTTTGGGGGGGGATACCATAAATTGCTCACAGAAAACTCTGATGCTAACAAATGCACGCAGTGCTAAAGCCAATTAACAACTCAACAATCGTCGTCAAAATAGCACACAATTGGCGTGAAGGAAAGACAGAGCGAGGGGGTGGGGGCGGAAACATTATTGCAGCAGTTTTTTCAATGTGGAGATCTAAAAGCATCCCATGATCAACCGCGATCTTCAGGGAATCTACCTGTTGATGACGGTCCACCGGCTGGACACTGCTGCCCTACAGCAGTCCCAAAGACCCCATTATTTCATCCCCACCCTTTCTCTTCTCTCCCAGCCTCAAAAAGCCAGCTTGTCTGTACACCAGGATGAAGTAGCTGCCCAGTGCTTAGGTTTAGTGGATGAAGAGGGTTGGGACCAGGAATGAAAGGAGAGTGGGAAGTCAGAACATCCTATTAAAATTATATTTAAGATGCTTTTGCCTTAATCCTTAAGACTCTCAATGCAGAACAATGGGATACACACAAAATATTTGTGCATGCCCACCCCAGTGACCAGACACTTCACACCAGGTTGGGAGTTATCAGGCAGGAGAGGGAGAGAGGATCCAAAAGTCAAAACAAAACAAATTCCTTCCAGTAGCACCTTAAAGACCAACTAAGTCAGTTCTTGGTATGAGCTTTCGTGTGCATGCACACTTCTTCAGATACACAGAAGAAGTGTGCATGCACACGAAAGCTCATACCAAGAACTGACTTAGTTGGTCTTTAAGGTGCTACTGGAAGGAATTTGTTTTGTTTTGACTATGGCAGACCAACACGGCTACCTATCTGTAACAGGATCCAAAAGGTTTGAGAAGCATCATTCTAAACCTGAGATGCCAAATCCTGAAGGGCACTAGTGCCCCCTTGAGGTATAAAAATCATATGACTTTTTGTTGCCAAACTTTTCTTCCTGACTCTCCTGTTTGACCCTAGCAGCAATTCAGACACCACAAGTGGACAGGCAGCACCTGTTTGCTTAGGATCAAGCAGCAGAAACCCCCTATTCCACCCTCCCGCCTCCCCAAATGTTTGCTCCATCCATGAATTTTCCAATGACTTAACTGTGAATCAACAAATTCAGCTGCACCTGTCTCATGGCCCCATATATGGCAGCCACTAGGGCAATGCTCCAGTTCCCAGCGATGCTCTCAGGTTTCACATTCCAATTGGGGACATGGCTTCTGGCTTGACTGTTTCCACTAGGCAAGAAGAAGCATGGTACATTTTCTGCTGAAAATAGATCCAATTTAGAGAGAGGAGGGGGGAGTCTAGATTTCATGCAACTCCACTCTCAACATGATAAAATGCTAGAGCTCTTTTCCAGAACTTGGGACAACTGTCTTCCCAAATAGCTTTTTGCCACATAGAACCTTATTCACTCAAAGGCTTCAGGGGGCCAACTTCATGGTGCCTCCATTTGCAGGAAGATTGCACTGTGGTGCACAAAATTCTGTGCCCGGGTGGTCCATAGAATGTGCCAAAGTCAAATTCTGCAGCCCGAATCAATTATGCAAATCACTCTGTTTGTTTACACTTTTCACAGATTTTATTCTACTTCTATGAATAAAGCATACTTTGTGCCATGACAACTGGAACTCCTGTTCAGCCCCATCCCAGTTTGAGATTCCACTAGTCTTTTGACCAGCCATTTTCAATTTTGTCTCCAGTGGCTTGTGGATTAGAAAGATGCTTAAAAAACACAGAATGCTGAGATTTTCAGGATACTAAATTCCGCATCAGATACCAAATTCCCCATTTGTGCTGTGCAATGACACACAGGGAGACTTGTATGATAGCCTTGTACCTGCCACAAACAGACACAAGTCCGCGGGAAGATGTTTCAAATATGTCCAAAACAATGGCTTCTCATCACCTGCCCTCATCTTATCATTTGAGATCAAATGAGACAAGAGACAGGTAAGGTAGTGTAGACACTGAGTTATGCTTGTATTAGGGACAAAAAAAAAAAAGTTTGATTTCATGTTGCCTTCTCTAGCCCAACTCCATCATTCCCACTTTGAATTGCTCCTCACAGATACAACCCTGAAAGGTTCTGGGACAGACAGCTGAAGGTGTATATTCAAAAGCACTTAGCACCCACAATATACATTTATGTTTCATTGCTCTAGCCATCTTGATCAGAGGACTATGCCAACACTTCCTGCACACATATCCTGACAAGTGCATATTAACCCTATTTGCTAACTTCTCTTCCTTGCCCACACAGGACTCAACTTGAGCTCTGAGTGAAGCTGAAATGTAGCTGGTAACACAAATCCTTTGGCGCAAAAATCACTTGGAGTTCATAAAGCTGTAAAGAAGGTAAAATGAACAAGAGACAAAGGCTGCTATCCTAATCCCACTTACCTGGGGGTAAACTGCATTGAATTCAGTGGGATTTACTTCTTGGTAGACATGGTCAGGATTGTGCTGCATGTACCTAGCCCTGCTTTGTTCTCCTTTTCACTTCCCCCACCTGACGCTTATCTGAAACTGACAAGTGCCCATTTTGGGGACACAGGAAGTAGACCACTTTCTATGCTTTAAACACAGTATTGGGGAACCTGTGACTCTCCTGCTGGATCAGGCCAAAGGCCCATCTGGTCCACCATTCCTGTTCTCACAGTGGCCAACCAGATGCCTAAGGAAGGACCACAAGCAGCACATGAGCCCAATAGCCCTCCATTCCAACAGCAGAGGCAGAACATAGCCGTTATGGCTCATAGCCATTGATTGCCTTATCCTCCCTCCCTTGTCTAATCCTCTTTTAAAGCTCTCCAAGTTTGTGGCTGCCACTGCTTATTGGGGGAGCGTATTCCACAGTTTAGCTATGTGAAGAAGTATTTTCTTTTGCCTGTCCTGAACCTTCCAGCATTCAGCTTCACTGGATATCCGTGAGTTCTAGAGTTAAGAGAGAGGGAGAAAAACTTCTCTCTTTCAGGCTATCAGGATAATGGACATCAACAGATGCTATGAAGGGCACCAAAATGTGTGTGTGTTGTATGTAAATGTGGGTGTCAGCTAAGCATGCTTTGGAGCCTGTTGATTCCTTAGTGTGCTTTGGCACATGTGATCAACTGTGAGTAAATGAGACTGAGGAAGTGGGCTATTGCAAGCTTTCATGGTCTCTCATGAAACCAAATGTTGAGTGCCTCCTCAGTGTGCAGGTGTGAAAGTAAGCCCCGTACACCATAACTGCACATGAGAATGTGTGCACAAATAAACTTTGTCTGTGTTCCATGTGAGTAGGCAACAGGCTTTCGTGAAATGAGTGCAATTGCACCAAGAGTATCAGCAGATTGCATACTACAAATGAGCTGACCCCACATAACAAGCCTAGTCATCAAATACTATCTGTAACTATCTCAGCAACCCTAAATCCTGGCAATATCTCAGAGCAGGGTAGACTCAATTTATGTCCTATCCTCACTACCCTTGTGTCATTGTTCTCTGGTAATCTTGGAATATTAGAAGGAGAAAACAGTCTTCTCTGTCATGCAAGGAATTGGACTTTCACTAAGGCAGATTCAGATGTACAAATAAGAGCTCCCAGACCACCTTCTGTGGCCTCTCTCCCACCAAGAGATTCAGGAATTCCAGATGAGCATGTAAGTGCATACCTCTGTGGAGAAGGTGCACATGTGGTCAGTTCAGATATTAGAATGCAAGCATGGAAAAAGAAGAATGGGAGCATTACTTGTGAGCCCTTTGTTGTTTTATTCTCATAGCATCCAAAGGGCTCGATTCAGCATGGACTCTTAGCCTTTCTGAGCCACCTCAAAGTGCACAAGGATCATAGAAACAGGCAATGCTCTTTTTCCATAACATGCAGCTTTCCCACTTGGCTGTGGCCAAGTTATTAGTCACCTTGCATGCTCCCTCCCCCAGAAAGAAAGCCATAGCACTGACTGTGTATAGAGAAATGCATGTATATACATGTTGTAAAGAAATTCAGTTGTCTAGAACATCTAGCCTCCCTCATAAGCGAGAACAGAAGGTGCCTAAAAGGGAACAATCTAAAAAGATTCAGTTTCACAACAGCAGGAAAATGGAAGAAAAGGATAATGGGAGAGGTATATCATTTCAATATAACTGGAGCTGATTAGCCCTCCCGAGAAAATCAGGTCACTTCATTGGACGCTGACCCCAAGTCCTGCAGCTTTATGCTAAAGTAGATAAGCAGGCTACTGAGGGGTAGAGAGATAACATATACAGGCAAAACATAACAAAATCTAAGCAATCCAAATAACGCTGGGAGTTGCACCACCACCAGCAAAGGGACAGTCATTTGCCTCCAAGTAAACACACACACACAAGCTTTGTGCCACCTGCAGGAGACAGCAGCAAATGCCACTTGTCTAGTCTGGCAGTCAATATGAACAATCAGTATCCACTTCCTTTGCAGACAGGAAGCAGAACAGCTTTGTCTGCATCCCAGCACCTCTGTGGCTTACATCATCAGTGGATTAACGGCTAAACACATTCTGGAATCTGCCACCACCACCAGAGTCCAAGAAGAGAGCCAAGGGGCCCCCTGCCCAAAGGTGACAAAATTATGTGCTCTTCGCCTTGTATCCTAGCTCAGAGATACAGGTCCTGGTGGAATATCTTCACTGGGAGCCACACAGGCACTCGCAGAACCCAGCTCCATTGCAGGGAGTCCTTGATAGCTGGGAATCTCTTTCCAAAGAAACAACCTGGCCTTCGGCTCTGGCCATGAAACCCATAAATGCCAGGGCTGGGTCTCAGATCTCCTGCAGGAAGTCGACAGGGAAGAGCCCCACCTTGCGGCCAGTGTAGACTTTCACGTACCCATTCAGCTCCTCACCTTTCTGCACCACAATCTATTGCAGGATGAAGGAGGAAAGGGAAACAGGTAAGAATCAGAGGCAGATTGATATGTCACATGCTATTATACCGTTGCCACCTCTCCCAGAGAGAGAGTGAAAACAGCCATTGCTCATTTTTGTAGGTCTGAGTACCTTTAAAAGCAGCCACAGAGCAGCATGTAAGGCTTTGGTCTAAGCTAATACAATACACAAAGAAACAAACAGGTGTTGTCGTGGGGCTTAGAACCACCCAGATAAAAGCTTAAGACCCTGGATCTGGAGCATCCAGCTGGTGTCAAATTCTGTGCCTGGACTGTTGAGGCCACATAACTCCAGCGCTGAAAAGCTTGCACTGGCCATTCATACACTACCAGACCAGGTTCAAGATTTGTGTGTTCCTGTACAACTTGGGTCCAGGATACCTTAAGAAATGCCTGACTCCCTCAGATCTCCAGAAAAGTCACTGTTAGTGGTCCCCCATGGCTCGGATGCACAGCTTGTAAATACCAGGGTCCATGTGTTCAGTCTTGTGGACCCCATTTTGTGGATGAGGTTAAATAGGCAATAAAGCTTAACAAATACAATACAGGTAACATTAAGTTGAAAACTACCTGTTGAACTTCCAGTGCCTCATGTGGACCTTTTGATTTCAGCAGGCATCTTAAACAACTTCTGATTGTACAGTTGGTTTTAAATTTCATGTTACCTCTATTGCATTTGTTAAGCTTTATTGTACAGTGTTTAGAGACTATTGTAATTAAGTGTTATATAAATTGACAAAACAATAAAAATCAAAGTCATGTTCAGTTTGGCCCTAGGAGACACTTGGGCTGGATCTACATTGATCTATAAAATGTTATTAACAATAATGTTATATGACTCACAATGCAGTTTTCCATCGTTGAAGGCTCGCTGCTCTACAGCGTCCTCTGGTGTCACATTTTTATAACACATTTCTAACATCATAACTGATTAGTGTAGTGTTAAGTGCCTATATAGTGTCTTCTTAGTGCCTAAGAAATTGGATCTCATGGAAGAGAATGTTCAACACTGGGAAAGCTGTCACAAGAGACACTTAAGGACTCATTTGAGTCTATTTGTCATGTCTGAATGATTCTAACATAGACCACGGGGGCGAGGGTGTGGAGAGACAGAAACGGGCAGAGAAGAGATTCATTTTTTTCCGTTCAGTGTACAGAGCTGGAAAATGCAAAACTGTTTTGAGCATCTGGTGTGAAATGGCCTAGGAATTCTGGAAACAAAAGGGTGTAAGGGCTGGTAGGGTTACTTCCTGTTTCTGGATCTGGTTTATGGGGCTAATAATGAGAAAGAAGAGAAACAAGGATGGATGAGCCTCTTTCAGATGGAGAGCATGGAGAGAAGGGTAAGTGGCTGCCAGGGTGAAGGTAAGTCTGATACCAGTGATCAAAAGACCCCCCAAAAAACTATTCTGTAGCCATGCATGGGTTTTAAGACAGCATGGGAAATATTTGTTTTTGGGTGGATGGGTCATGAAACTTCAGAATGGCCTCTACAGGTCAGATGATTGAGCCACTATTTTCCTGCCTGCTCCACAACATTTAATCCAAAATTATGCCACAGTCAGTTAGGAACACTCAAGAATTTCATTTGGTCTGCATTTTTTAAAGGCAACCATCCATGATTTGCAATTCCTAGATGGATATGCAGATTGGAGCCCAATTATCCTTTGGTTTTCAACACTTCTCTGAATTTTGCAGTAAGGTTTTTGACTCAGGAAATGTACAAAATGAATATAAAAATGCATATTTGACATTAAATAATGTAAATTCCCATGTATGTGTTGTTGTTTTTAATGTAGAAATGCATAGAATGAACTTATGAATGACCATATGTGAAACTGACTCAGATTGAGTGATCCATCCCTACTGTAAGAGTGGCAGGCAGCGAGGAGATAGGGTGTTAATTGTGAAAGGATAAGAGTTGTCTCCAAGTTACTTACCTGATCCTTTTTTAGTGTGATCTGCCCAATCTCTTTGTTGCCCACAAAGGACCGCATCACTTTGTGTACCCGTTCTCCTGCACGTACCCGGATAATAAAGTTTGGTGGGAAGTATCCAATTTTATCACCAATCTCTCCAATCTTCTTGCCCTAGAAGAGTGCCGCACATGGGGTTAAGGTGTAAAGAAGTAAAACCACCAGAAAGCCACATTCTTCTGCTTGCCACTAATTAGGACAGTTCAAATGCATTTAAACATTTAAAGCAGCAGTGGTGAAAGGGGCAGGAGGTACAGGGCCCTGCACAAAAGTTCCAGGGTTTGGGAGCCCCTGGCAACATCCATAGTTAAACCAGTTTACATTTCCATGTGAACATGCCCTGACTAGCACTGAAGCGGTAGATAGAAGAAGAAGAAGAAGAAGGAGAAGAAGAAGAAGAAGAAGAAGAAGAAGAAGAAGAAGAAGAGGAGGAGGAGTAGTAGTTTGGATTTGATATCCCGCCTTTCACTCCCCTTCAGGAGTCTCAAAGCGGCTCACATTCTCCTTTCCCTTCCTCCTCCACAACAAACACTCTGTGAGGTGAGTGGGGCTGAGAGACTTCAAAGAAGTGTGACTGGCCCAAGGTCACCCAGCAGCTGCAGGTGGAGGAGCAGAGACGCGAACCCGGTTCCCCAGATTACGAGACTACCGCTCTTAACCACTACACCACACTGGCTCTCACAGTTAGAAGATAGAAGTATAGATAGTATAGAAGTATAGATAGTATAGATAGTATAGATAGAAGATAGATAGTAGTTCTCACAGATAGAAGCCCATAACTCAGATATCAAGGGAGCTTGCAAGTCAACATCAAGGGGGATAGTTCTGAAACCACAACTGAGACAAGCCCCAAATAATGTTTGTGGCCCCACCACTTATTAAAGTTCTTTTATTTTTTTTACAGCGGTTCTAAGAGATCAAATACTTTCCCCTCAAATGACCAGATTTGACCCTAAAGCAGAAACACAAGTTATCTTCTGCTTGTTATGTATCTTCCCTGCCCCCCCCCCCCATGGCACATCGCCTCAAGGCAGTGAGCTCCCTTTTCTTACCCGCCACCATTCTTCATTGGAGTCGTCAACAATGGCAATTTTGTCCCCTGGGCTGAAAGAGAATGAGTCTGAAATTAAAATATCACCACAAATGATGGTAAATCATGCATTCCAATTTGCTGGAGAAATTCTGGAGTCTTGGACAGGTTTATCTGTCCCCCAACCTAGGTACTTGACTAAGACCGGCCCAAACAAACCTCCCCTTTTATTGCTACCACCACTCAGCAAAGCAAGGAAGTCATCAGTGAGCATTGGTAGTTGCCTAGCAACTGCCATATTTATTCTTCTGCACCACACATCACAACAAGACCCAGTAGGTGGCCTTAGTGTGAAGGCATCAGCTGGGATATGTTTTGGGTGGGGCTCTGCTCTCCTCCCTATTTTTGCCCAAATCTGCACATGCGATGCCGTATTTTCATAGCACCCTGTTATGTACTGAGTTGAATACGATCCAAAATGCAGCAGTCTGATTGGTCCTAAAACAATAGGATTCAGAATGCAGCAGTCTGATTGGTCCTAGAACAATGCAGTGGTATGATTGGTCCACAGGAGCCACCCAATCCAGCTCCAGGTGAAAGTGAATCCACAACCTGATTGGCCTACAGGAGAATCCCAGAATAAGCCAATCACGTGCAACCCATTGTGTAAATAATGCATATAAAGCAGATATTGTGGGGGAACTTCCATTCCTCCTCACCACTATGAGCTGAATAAAGAGCATGAAATCCACTCTCAACTCCGAGTATATTTCACACCCCATGAGAAGTTGTTCTAAGATGGCTGTCAAGCTGTCAAGTCAAATCCCAGCATTAGCCTTCCCATGTGGAATACTGTCATTCACTCAGGATTAGAGGTGCTTGAGGCAGAACCAAGTATGTCACCTTGAGCTCTTTGGAGAAAAAGTGGCATATAAGTGTAATAATAATTTTTTAAAAAGGAAATCCTTCAGTGTGAAGTAAAACCTGACAATGGATCTTTTGGTTCAGCTCCTCAGTTCTATCTGTGTTCATTACATTTGCACCCCAACCTAAAGAATCAATGTGTGTTTACTGGGTTGAAGAGCTTTACTTTCCCCCTTTCAACGGTGATCTTTCAGATGTTTTCCCCAGAATGGCAACAGTATATTACTGAGGGGAAACTGAGTTTGCATTTTATTATTCCAGTGTCATCACCACCAAACCACTAGCTATAAAATTACTGCTCATTCAACTGGGAAAAGCAAACTTACCCATCACTGTTGTTCCCTAGCACAAATATTATTTTCAGTGTCAGAAATGGAAACATGAGCTCAGAGACCAAGACGATAAGAATTTTCAAATTTTCAAATTGGGAAATGTTTAATGTATATATTAAAAAGTATTGCTAACACATTGGCAGGATTTTAATCTTAGAGATTCTCTTAGGAGAAATTGGATGATATTTTTTTTTTAGTAATAATGATATGCATTTGCAAAGGAAAATTAAGAAACCAGGGAAGGGGGTGGAGGAAAGTCACAGGATTTGGGGAATCCTTAATTTTAGATTTGAAATTGGTTTTACATACAATTGTGTGTGTGTGTGTTTGAGAATACTGTTTTTGATATGGTTTTAAAATTTTTGTATAGTTTGTTAAATTTCAACATTTATAAGCCACCTTTCTTGACCAATGCCACCCAGGTCAGTGAACAAACTACAAATATTTTGTTTGTTTGTTTTATTAAATTTCTGCTCTGTCCTTCCTCCCAAAAGAATCCAGGGTGGCAGAACACAATAATTTTATTATTTACCTTTCAACCTTTTAAAAAATAAATCCCCAACAATACATTAAAATATAATTCTGCCAGTATAAAAACCATTTCCAGAACCAAAGCAATTAAGCATCAATGCAACAGAAGCATGACCAAAAATCCCATCAGTTAAAATACATTGTAGAAGAGGTGACAGCATCTTAAAAAGCAGAGACATCACCTTGCCAACAAAGGTCCGTATAGTTAAAGCTATGGTTTTCCCAGTAGTGATGTATGGAAGTGAGAGCTGGACCATAAAGAAGGCTGATCGCCGAAGAATTGATGCTTTTGAATTATGGTGCTGGAGGAGACTCTTGAGAGTCCCATGGACTGCAAGAAGATCAAACCTATTCATTCTTAAGGAAATCAGCCCTGAGTGCTCACTGAAGCTGAGACTCCAATACTTTGGCCACCTCATGAGAAGAAAAGACTCCCTGGAAAAGACCCTGATGTTGGGAAAGATGGAGGGCACAAGGAGAAGGGGACGACAGAGGACGAGATGGTTGGATAGTGTTGTCAAAGCTACCAGCATGAGTTTGACCAAACTGCGGGAGGCAGTGGAAGACAGGAGTGCCTCGCGTGCTCTGGTCCAGGGGGTCACGAAGAGGTGGACACGACAAACAACTAAACAACAACAACAACAACAAGAGGTGCACTTTCAAAGTCTTTTAAAATACTGAAACCGAGGAGGGCCAAGAGTACAACCCTTGAGAGGCACTTCCACAAGGGAAGGAGCCACCACAGGGAAAGCCCTGTGCATAGTAGCTGCCAGTCTGACTGAATTTAAAGGAACTTTCAATGAGTGTGGCCTCCAACACCATTCTTGAAGCACTGGGTTCAAACCCCCACTCAGCCATGAAGCTCACTGTGTGACCTTGGGCTAATCCCTACTTCTCAGGCCTAACCTGTGTCACATGGCTGTTGTGAAGATAACATGTGATCTCCTTGGAAGAAAGGAAGGATATAAAGGCAAACAAATATGTCTACAGGCAGGTCCTTCAAGTAACTTGGCTCCTCCAAGCCATTTAGGTTAGGGCTTTTAAAGTCAAACCCAATATTATGAATTGGGTCTGGAACTGCCCAACTGGTACAGAATCAGCATAGCATGTTTTGACCATCTAGCTTCCATGAGCAAGCAAGCAAGCAGCCACATCCTGCGCCAAGTGAAGTGGTTTATAGGTGACAGCCAGGAATAACCTATCAGATCTAGATTCTGTTGGCATCAGGTTGGCTAAGGATATGAGAAATACAACCCAAACATTTCCATGCTGGGACTTGCCTCTGCAAGACAGTGAATTCAAGATCATCTGAGCTTGGTAAACTCTGACCAACACATACAAATTCTAAACCACTTACTGAAAATCCAGGTCATCCTTCTCCAAAGCTTTGAAGCGATAGAGTGCAATGAAGTAGTGAGACTGCTGGAACCCAGGTTGCTGCTTCTTATTCTGTCCAAGGGAAGAAGGGAGCCCATCAAGACTTAAACAGTGGAGTTTAGGAGAGAATCAAACCCAAGGTCTCTTCAAAAGGAATGGCCTATACATCCCCAAATCCACCCTGGCCAGATAAGCTGGACAGTTGTGCATTGCAAAAAGAAAAAAAAATTCCTTCCAGTAGCACCTTAAAGACCAACTAAGTTAGTTCTAGGTATGAGCTTTCGTGCACATGCACACTTCTTCAGATATCTGGTGCTACTGGAAGGATTTTTTTTATTTTGTTTTGACTATGGCAGACCAACACGGCTACCTATCTGTAATTGCAAAAAGAGTGATTTTTGCACCACCTAAAACAATGACTTCAGTGTGCATAAATGCAAATTTAGAAATAGTGACTATAAAGAGCAATACAATACATCTCATCGTAGTGGGGAAGACCAAAAGTGATTTGTGCGACTGCTCAGTCTGCTCACCAGGTGCCGCGAATGGTTGATGGGCAACTTCAGTGCTTCTATTCTTTAGTTTTATGGATCTTTATCTTGAAATGAGACTTGGACAGCCCTCCAACAGAGGACACCTTCCAAGAGAAGACTCTCCACTGGCAGTCATTCAAAATAAAGGAATGTGTCCTGTGAAGTAGGACACAGAGCCACCTCCCCAACTGCCAGATCTTCAGTGGTGCACAATAACTGCCCCAGAGAGTTCAAGCAGCTCCTTGCAAGCAGGAAGAACCAGCCCCAGGCAGCCATGTAAACTGCCCTCCTCACAGTGCTATATACTCTGTCCCTGTCCATTTTGTAAAAGTATTTCCATAGCAGCCGTCAGTTAAAAAAGCCTCCAGGACAATTTGCAACAAAAACCACGGGAAAATCAGGAAAAGGCAATGCAGTAACAGCAGATATCAGAAGGTGGGGAAGATAAACCAGGGGATTCCTGGCTGTGGAGGAGGAGGCTTGTGGGTGGGTGTGGACGTGCATCATCTCAGTGCTGCTGGCATCTCACTTCAGGAAGGGCACACATTACACCCCACCTCCCAAAGGGGGGAAAGGGGCAGGCAGAGTCAGGTACCTTATCATCAGGGGCATTCTTCTCAGCCTTCTGTGCTTCTGGATTTCCTGGACACAAAAAGAAAAAACCCAGCATTCAGATAGGGGCATAAGTAGGGAGAGGGGATAAAAGAAGAGTGAAACTCAAATTTGTCCATTCCCCAGGCGTCACTACACTCTCTCCTGGTTGAGTTTTCAGGGCCTAAAAATGAGGAATCTATATAGTGAATCTCTCCAAATCACCATTGTTGCTTTTACTATGTTTATTACCCTTACGTACAAGATTGCAGCAGTTCCCAGTTTAGTTCTCTGTGCATTTTATTCACCCCTGCCTGCCTTTTCATGTTCTCTCTCTCTCTCTCTCTCTCTCTCTCTCTCTCTCTCTCTCTCTCTCTCCCTCCCTCCTCTCTACTAGAGACCAGTACAAGGAAGACAGCAACTCTCACCAGTATTACAGGTGCCAAGGTCGGTGCCTCCATGAGAAGAGGTGAAGCAATTTGCCACAGGTGGCAGAGCCGCCCCACTCCAGTATGGCCGCAGCCAGGAGCAAGGATGCTGCTGCAGTGGCAGGGCCAGTGGCAGCGCAGGAGTGGTGGCAGGGGCAGGAAGCATCAGGGAGACGGCAGCAGGGCACTTTGCCCACAGTGTCAAAACATCCCACACACTCCCCTTGACAGGTGCAGCCGACTGCCATAACTGCAACAGCCATTCAGTCAAAGGAGAAGAAGCAGAACATTAGGTCCTGCTTCTGCTTCTTCTTTCCTTTCCTGTTCTTCCTTCAGTGCTGCAAGGCAGCAGCACCAGTCTATCCACTCCTGGGCTAGTAAGGAGAGGGAAATGGCGGCCCTCCATTAGGGTTGGGCCAATGGGTCAATTTTGGTTTCTCTCACTTTGTCATTTTTCCAGTCTTCAGTTTGCCATATTTCTACGTTAATTGCAATTTATTTATTCTGAAAAGTAATTCACCAGCATTTTAGTGTGAATTTCTTCTAAAAGACATAATATAATGCATTTTGAATGTTATCTTCTCTAATACAGTGGTACCTCAGGTTACAGACACTTCAGGTTACATATGCTTCAGGTTACAGACTCCGCTAACCCAGAAATAGTACCTCGGGTTAAGAACTTTGCTTCAGGATGAGAACAGAAATCGTGCTCCGGCAGTGCAGCAGCAGCGGGAGGCCCCATTAGCTAAAGTGGTGCTTCAGGTTAAGAACGGACCTACGGAATGAATTAAGTACGTAACCCGAGGTACCACTGTATATGCATTTTTTGCACTTTACCCAAATATATGATTATTTTTTTTAACTCATTACTTGGCTAGAGAACTGCCTTGTAAATTTGAAGGACTGTAGATTTCAAAGTTTGGCTGTACTTTGGTTCTCAAATTATCTTTACATGTGAACTGATTCAATTTTTTTGCCCCATCCTTAAGGGAGGGAGGGAGAGAGAGAGAGAGAGAGAGAGAGAGAGAGAGAGAGAGAGCGCACTGTCCCTGCAGGACACATGTTCCTGTAAATATTGCCTCAAGGAAGACATAGACAGCAGCCACTTTCTCTGGAGCCTCATGCAAACATACACCCACTGGTGGAGGAAGAGGAGTATGGGGGGAGCGCACCGCCCCCGGCAGCGCGATCCCAGTGGGGTGCCATCGTGGCTGTCCCCCTGCCAGCGCTGAGCGCCCCACCTGCTCTCCGCGACTCGACTGCATACACCCACCCACCCATGTGCCCAGTCTTCCAATTCATCAGAACAACAAATAAACAAACTGTCCATTTATAGTTTTGTTTGAAATGTTATGCATTCTACCCCTAAAGATGTCTGTCAGTGTTTTCCTACTCCAAGAGTGCCCTTGGCCGACCTGCAAAGAGAATCCAGCTTATCCCAGTGTTTATGGCAGTGTCAGAAAGCCCAGGAAATAAAACCTGGCACAGGTTCCAAAAGGGTTTGGAAGAATGCCACCCTCCGTAATAATCACTAGGCAATCTTGTCCCAAATACTCAATATGTCATTCCCATGTAACCTAAGACTTGTTAAAGATGAGTTCACCAACATTTGAATTGAACATATATTAGGTAAACAACAGCAAGGACTAACTAAAATGATTAAAATTATGCAGGAAGTTAACCCAACTTCTGCACCAAGACGAGCTGCATATCTCCATCTACATAAATTATGTAAAGCAAACTGGCACACATTTGTTAATTTTGCACCATTCTTTCTACAGGTAAAGTGGCACTCAAGGAAGGTCCTGAAGTCCAACTCTTCAGAAATCCCAATAAGACACTTTCTGGTATGGTGAAGGGAGGATGCAAAAAGTCCCCAGCATATCCATATAGAACTGGGAATGTATACTGTCTGAAATTCTGTAAAGTTCCAGACTTTCTAAAGCTTTAGAAAGGCCCAGGGCCCAGTCGATGCAGACAATGCTAAATCAGATGGCGCAATGGACCAGCTTGATATAAGGCAGCTTCCTATGTTGTTTCTATATCTCATCCCATATATTTTCAAGCTTATTTTTGCACACATAGAGGCTTGGAAACTTGAGTGTGGGATGCTGCTCTTAAAATCAAATCCAAGATTCTCAATATGCCAAACTATTTAATCTATAATATAATATTATAGATTATGGCTGAATCTAGACACATCAAAAAAGCGTTTCAGGAATCCCCTCTCTACACGCAGCACCCCACCAGGGGTATTGCATACCAAATTTCCAAACAAATGTGGCATCATCAATAGCATCCCCACCAGATCTTGTTCAGACACATATACTGTATTTTTCCATATATAAGACTAGGTTTTCCCCCTAAAAAATAATGTATAAAATTAGGGGGTGTCTTACACAGAGATATATCTCTCCCCCCCCCCATTTTCTTAAATCTGAGTTCCCCAAAATAGGGGACGTCTTATACATGGGGGAATCTTAGAGACAGAAAAATATGGTATATTATTATTAATCTTTATTATGATCCAACGACCCATAATATAGATACAGAATAAAATACAGACTCATGTAGACAACCCCCCAGGGAAGGGAGCCTGAAGTGTTATTTGTTTAGTCATGGGTATGTTGATCTTTGATTCGTATGACTACTGAAAGAAACTTTGCCATGGCCACTGTGATATCGTTGGACTTGTCGTCCAGAAGATATCTGATATAGTAGGCTTCAGACTGACCCGGCCAATTTGCCAATAGTGGTTAAATCAATAGGTCCCTTGCTTGATCATATTGTACGTAATGCAATAAAATATGCCTCATGCAGTTGAGTATATACGGTACAGTGGTACCTTGGGTTAAGTACTTAATTCGTTCTGGAGGTCTGTTCTTAACCTCAAACTGTTCTTAACCTGAAGCACCACTTTAGCTAATGGGGCCTCCTGCTGCCGCTGCTCGATTTCTGTTCTCATCCTGAAGCAAAGTTCTTAACCCAAGGTATTATTTCTGGGTTAGCGGAGTCTGTAACCTGAAGTGTATGTAACCTGAAGCGTCTGTAACCTGAGGTACCACTGTATATGGAAGAAGGTGTTTCATTAGACACCTAGGCCCTGGAGTCCTATATGGCTCTGTATGTCCACATTTGTATGTACTGTATGATACAGCATGGCTAGGTTTCATTTATGGTGATAAATTTCCACAACCCCTTTTTATTATTGTTCATCTGGTCTCTTCTAGAATTGGTCTACATGAGTTCTAGATCTAACAAATAAGCCTTTGGACTGCAGAGTCTTTGAAGAGCAGGGTTTTCCAAGGTCTGGCACTTACCTGCCTCAGGTTGGCCACCCTCGTTTTTAGGGGCCTCTGTTTCCTCCTCCATCATAGCAGCCAATGGCTAGAAAGCAGGATGGGAAATGTATCAGAAGGCATCAGCTTTGTTGCAGTTGACTGGAATGAAGCATCCTCACTAACTGATGCTGCATAAGACTCAGGGTTGGGGCACACAACAGGGAACTCTGGGCTATGTGAAACTAGGCAAGGCCTCAGGAGCTTCTGGCAGATATTTCCAAGACAATGTGCATAGGAGCATGAAGAGGATAAGGAAAGAACCTCAATTTGTGGGTGGTTTATATGGGTCTCCAGAGAAGCATCTGGAGAGACAGGGTTGCCAACTCACAGCCAATCTCAAGCTGCTATATCCTTAAGTCTTCCAAGGCTGGGAAAAATGGTTAAGTATCATCTTCCCTGCTAAAGAGCTGAAGAAGTCAGATTTACCTACCCAGTCTATTGTCCAAGAACAGAGCTATACTTTACATTAATTAATGCAGTAGGAATGATGTAATTTGTATTTGCACATGCATAATTAAATGTTGACATGCCTGCTGCATTTTGTACTATGTTTTTAATGTAAACGAAATCATGTATTAATATTATATTTAAGATTTTTATTGTGCATTATGTGTTAGATGCTAGCATTATAATATATTTTGTATATTTCATAAATTTACTTGTAAAACATATTACTATTACTATTGGCTGCTACTGGCAGCAGCAGTTTACGGGCACAACTCCTCTTCCCCATATTGTAGCTCTCTTACCCATGGTCTCACTTTACAACATTGCACATTTATCTGCCCCACAGAAGCAGCAGCAGCAGATGTGGGCAAGAAAATGTCTACACCATGGGATCTGATAAACTCTTCCTCAAGGTTATGGTTGGAAATGGGGAGCTAAGCTGCACAGCTGATATTTTTAGCAGACTCATGGCAGAATGCTTGAGAAAGAGGGCTGCAGCCTTCCAGCTGGTGGATAAGTTAAATGTATGGCAACAAGGAAGGGGAGTGGGGTGAGGAAGAGGTCTGAAATACTGCACGCCACATTAACCCTTTAATTATTTTACTGTAAAAGCATTAACCCTTTAATTAAGAGCTAATTTAGTCCTGATTCCATCACTCCTATCTGGAGGGCACTTGCCATGGCTGCTATGGTTACGAGACGATGATATGATACCCTTCTGTGTCATGATTGTTTCCCCACACCATCTCCCTTACGTTCTTTTTGTCATCCTGCCCTTTCTTGCGCTCTTTGTTTGCCATGACAACACCTGTCCGCAGCGTCTCAAACACAGGGTCACTTCGGTTTGCTGTGGAGTGAAAAGCAACAGCAACAAAATTAGGCTGCTGTTTGTGGCAATGGAAGCCCACCTTTGGACTGGGTAGAGGCTTGCAGCAGGTTACTTACCACCAGAAAGTTGTTCTGCACCATATAATGGAGAGCTGTAAGCACGACGGAAACCCGGGGGCTGCAGGGCAAAAGAAGAGTGTGACGCACAAGTGAAAGTGAGAACCCAGCCTTCTCCAAAACTAAGGAAGAAGGACAACTCTTTCCTAAATAAGCTTCCAGTAGACCAGCTTATCCTTGGAGAGGCAGGAACATCAATTTTTGGAAATATTTTCACCAGTTGCAGAAAAAGCCTCTGGTGATTCTTTGGGGACTACTGTGGAAGGGGCAAAACAGTTGGCCCAACCTGGGGCCCTCCAGGTATTGTTGGACTACATCCCTGAAGTAAATATTATGAACAGCTTGATTCAATGCAGTTTTCTTTTTCTTAACTTTTTAAAATTGCTTTTCAGATATATACCAACAGAAGAACGAAATACAACTCCCACCCTAGAGGAACATGAATCTATCTCATGGATTAAAAAAACACACTTCTATAATACTGTTAAGATGCTGATGGTTCCACATCAATATAAAATGTTTTTTCTACATTTTCAAAAGCAATTATTGCAATATTCTCTGTCCTTGTAATTGTTTTTTTTTTAATATCATCAAACTCAACACAATACCAGATCCATGCTTCTAATGACAGCACCCAGACACAAATTCTTCCTGTTTTAGCTCGATTTACTCAAGCTGCAAGCACTAAACTGCTCAGGAACACAAGAGTATTTTGAGCATACAAATTCTGTTATGTTCCCTATTAAAGCAATCAGATTAGCATGTCTCTTTGGGGAAGATTTTATCTCCATGCCAAAACATTTCCCACCCTCCACCTTATGGTGGCCAAAGCAACCTCTGAACTTGGCAGCCCAAGCCTAAGGCACATGGCATATCATATTAAGTGGCAGGAAGCTGGAACTTGGGCAATGGGGCCAGGCAGGGAATACTTACAATCTTGCCAAAGCAGCGCTGGAACTCCACATAGTGTTGGCAGCTGTGGTGGATGTGGGTTTTGCAGTTCTTGCAACGCAGGCCGTATTTGTTATTGACTACAGTAGAAAAAAACCAATCTGTTGGGGGCAATTTGGGCTGTAAGAGCCAACCCCCAGCCAACCGTACCCCCCACCCCTGCAACTCCAGCAGACTAAATCATGAATTGGGAACCTGAGGTCCTCCCAGTGTCGCTGGACTATAACTACCATTGTCCCTGGCCACACTTTGGCCACGTTGCCTGGGGCTGATGGGAGGTGGAGTCCAGCAACATCTGAAGGGCAAAATGTTCTCCCCATCCCTGGAGTAAACTCGAGGTGTCTGCAGCACGCTCATGTCCTCTAACATGGGCCTGTCCAATCACATGTAATGCCAAGATAGAAGGTGCCATTTGAAGACCACTAACTGGATCATTTCCCCCAATTGGTCTCACTTCAGTATAGAGCCCAGCTTGTGTGTACCCTTTTGGCACTTTGAATCACACTGCATCAAGAGCTGTCAGGGCAGAAATCTTCAGTTCTGTGTGCAACTGCCCCATGTGGTGAGAACTGCAGCTTGGACCATTTTCTTGCCAGTGAAGTAGCCTCAGGCTGGCCCTGCCCCCCCCCCCCGGCGCAGCTGGCTATTGGGCTCTTCCAGGCAGGCCGGCCTATAAAAAGGGTTCCTGATTGGTCTGAGACCTTGCCTAAGCAGCAATTCCTTTCTGGCTCTGGTACCCGTGGATTATTTCTTGCAGTTTAGCTTTGACACATTCCCTCCTTATCTGTCTTACACATCTGTGTACATGATATTTTTGGAGGGAGGGGGGAGGGGCTGCATTTAAAACCAGTGTTTTCTTCAGCACTTGCATTGGTCTCAAGATTGCCAGTGTCTGCTTTCAAAATACTGGAACTTATAACTGCCTCTGAGCAGGTGCAGAGTGGCTTTCCTTTATAAAGGAAGCCAGCTAGATACCACTTTTGAAATGACCAGAAAAGTCTGGAATGGAAGGACATATCAGTGAAACGTCAATTGAATTTGTGGGTGGGGGCTGACTTTAAATCCTTTTTCTGGCAACTGGCCAAGAGGCTGATTGGTGTCATATGGGACACCAATTGTGCTAGAAGAAATTATCAATGAGCAAACCCTTTCGCATCTCATGTGAATATCACAAGTCCTCACCTCATAAGAGAGAGTGGCATTATTCATTCCCTTTCCAGTCATAGGTATGCATGTCATGATATGAAGGGAGAAGATGACAGATGGATCATGTTGCAAATTCCCCAACCCCCAGTTCTTTCAAAATTGGGAAGGAGCTATGACTATTAACTTCATTCCCTCCCTCCCTGTTACATTACAGTTCCCTTGAAGCGGATCCAGGCACTATGTACTCACTACAGCATAATAGGAAAGAGAGATGTGGGCTTTACCTTCTCAACTTTAAAATGGCCACCTTGAATGATGAAAACTCATCTCTGACTCAGTGACATTTTTTTGGGGGGGGGAATGCTTGTGTGTGTATCAACTATATATTTTGGAAAGTTGTTCATCCATTCACTATGCACTGCTTAAGATAAAGGTAAAGGACCCCTGACAGTTAAGTCCAGTCGTGAATGACTCTGGGGTTGCGGCGCTCATCTCGCTTTACTGGCCCAGGGAGCCGACGTTTGTATGCAGACAGTTTTTCCAGGTCATGTGGCCAGCATAACTAAGCCGCTTCTGGCAAACCAGAGCGGTGCACGGAAAAGCCATTGACCTTCCTGCCGGCGTGGTACCTATTTATCTACTTGCACTTTTACATGCTTTCGAACTGCTAGATTGGCAGGAGCAGGGGCCGAGCAATGGGAGCTCACACCCCCCCCCCCCGTTATGGGGATTCGAACCACCGACCTTCCGATCAGCAAGCCCTAGGCTCAGTGGTTTAGACCAGAGCGCCACCCGCATCCCAACTGCTTAAGATAAGGTAGCCAAATTGGACACCATTTTGAATCAAGTCGGTGGACTGGAACTTTCACAATGGCACTATTTTAACACTGCTTTCAAAACTGTACTGGTTTGGGGGTTTCTTAGAATTCCCAAGCAATGTTGGGTATAAGGCTGCTAGTTATATATATGTGAGCCACCATCACATCCAGCATTTAGTCCAGGCTTCCTCAAACCTAGCCCTCCAGATGTTTTAGCCTACAGCTCCCATGATCCCTAGCTAGCAGGATCAGTGTTCAGGGATGATGGGAACTGTAGTCTCAAAACATCTGGAGGGCTGTTTGAGGAAGCCTGATTTAGCCACACAATCCATACCTTCTCCCATCTGTACCTTCTCTTCATCTTCATGACTCACCATCTCCCTGAAGCACATGCCTTCCCCATTCCCCCCATCCCCCTTCACTCTCCTTTACCCAGTATGGTTGCCACCATTTTACAGACAGGACTCATGGGCCTAGGGTCGCCATGTGTCCTGATTTATAGGGGGCAGTTTATTATTTGGATGCCAGTCCTCTAGGTGTCCTCTTGGACTGACAAGCTGAAGCCTTGAAGTCGCCCATCAGGAGTTTGCAGCGCTCTCCACTAGGACAAGATGTATCACATTTCTATTTATAGTAAATCTTCCAAACTTGCATCTATGCATATTTATCAAATATGCAAATTAGTGTTCTTTTTGTGTGGTGCACAATGTTGGGCAATGCATAACTGCCCATCTTATGTTTGTCTTTAACATGACAGACGGACATTCAGCAGTGAAACTTCCTCCCCCCACAACCACAGAGGTGTGGAGAGAGAAAAAGCCATGCTTGTCAGACTTCTCCCTGTTATGCCATTGCCAAGGGCCCAAGCACCCTGCCAAGAGAGGGACGAGGCAACCTTCTGAGCACCACCATTCCCCCTGCAGTTCAACCCCCTCAGGTAGGACTCACGGACAATCATGCGGGCACAGACGTCGCAAAACTTGGGTTTTTTGAAGTAATGATCCTTGAATTTGTGAGGTCTGTCGTTAACTGGTTTCTCTGGCTCAGGTGGTGGCTCAGGCTCCTCCTCCTCTTCATCCTCTTCCTCCTCCTCATAGATGTAGTAGATGGGTCCTCCAGAGGGGCTGACCAGCTCCCCGTTGGCCTGTGGTTCCTCTGGGGCAGGCTCCTCATTGGGCTTGCGTTGGAAAAGCTGCTTTAGCCGCTGCAGCTGAAGGTCCAGGATGGGGTGGGAGGGCAGGGTGGGATGGGGTGGGATGGGGGGGGGTGGACAATCAGCACTTGATAGATGCCAACAGGGAACCTTGGCAACCAGCGCCATTGGCATGCACGCTCCAAACTTGTCCATGAGTAGCTCAAAAATGAGGCAAAGTGATGGCGGGGGGAGACCCACGGCACCCCTTGGGTCTTTGGCAAACACAGGGGAAGAGAACCCTGGATTGCAGGTAATGCAAACAAATGTCCAGTGAACATATAGAAGCAGCATGGTGGCAGCCATACAACTGCATGGAGACTGGACCACAGAGCTCACCCATTTGCACATAGTGGCTTTTCCTTGCACCACCCACAAACTGATGGTCTGCAGTGGCAGAAAACATCCTGTGGCCACATCTCAGGGGGTGGAAGCCACATCACAGAAACAATTTGCATTGTAGAACTCTCTCCATGCAATGGCATTCTAAGCATGACTAGCAACTAATTAAAGATATTTTCTGTTTTAGTGGATTAATCATCTGCTTTTTAGCGATTAACTGGTTAATAATAATTATTCTGAAAGCAGGTATATAGTTTCAAGTGCTTCACATATATTCATTGCAGCAAACCTTTTCTACAACCTTCTAGGGCAGAGCAGTACCACATTGCATATTTTTGGGGGGGTGGGGTGAAGCTTAGAGGCAGCAGTCTGCTTTCTATGTCTGTGGGCAAAAGGTAGATTTCAAGTTGAACAGGGGGTGGGAGTGCTTGTTGACTCAGTCTGATTTTCTAAACAAACAACACAACAAGAATAACTTTGGAGTAAATATGCACAGGATTACACTATAAGAAATGTGCTTTATTTGGGGGGATATGCTTTAAACATAGTTTAAATGAATTGTGTGTATGCAGCCCAAGTTATTGTAGGTGTGCTCTTTTTAACTTGCTAATAATGCAAATTAAATTTTAAGTCCATGTGCCTATGCCAAAAAACTCAAAAGGTATCACTGGGCGAAAGATCTCTGCACTGCAGGGGTTGGATAAGATGACCCTCATGGTCCCTTCTGGCGCTACGATTCTGTGATTCTAAACCTGCTCTTGGGTGGGTGGGGGGAATAGATATCAAAAGATTTGCTAACTTACAATTTAACAACAAAGAAAAGAAAAAAACCATCTAATCTTTTAATTACCTTCTTCTGTTGCAGAAACATAGCAGAAACAAGACAGCCTCAAAAAAGTAAAGGGCCCTATCTTTGCAGCCTTGCTTATTTAAAACGGGCCCATACCAATTAGTCAACTAATTTTTTGGGTCATTAATGTACTGCTTAACACTTGCATTCCTAACTTTAAACAGCCAAACCCATCACTGATGCTTTGTGTGCCTTTCACTTAAGGTGCACCCCCCCCCCCATATATATTATTTCAGCCGTCAAGCTGGTACGGTAAGTGCACTAGCCACCCTTTTGTGGCATATAGAATTTTAACGCAGAATCAAAAACTTACAGGAAGCTACCTCTGCCTGTTTAATCTTTACTCGTATTAGGAATGTAGGTCCCATCTCCTGAAGTTCCCAGCATTGGTTGTGGAAGCCAGCACAGCACCACACGGATTGGCTGGAACAGTGGCGATGTCATCAACCCACTCCACAATCTCCTCCCACTGATGCTGCTTTTATTTTAAGAGGGAGAGATGACACATGCACATTTAATTGAATAAATGTACATAATAACATTCCAATATAGTAATGGCAGTAAGTCTGCTGGAAAAATATGGGGAGGGGAGACACAGGCTAAAGAGGCATCGTTCAATTCACTAGCCCAGCAGTTGGCAACTTTTTCCTATAGACCTTACGAATCATAAATTGTCTTGTTGGACAATTTAATAAATTTTTGTACAAGCATATGCATCTCATATTTTAATAATCACAGCATATAGTAGCTTTTCTACTGCAATGGATGTGTGTGTGTGATATTTTAAAAAACATGTTTTCCTTTACCACTGGCATCATCAAAACCAGCACCAATTGTGAAATCATGGGCCCTGGACCAGCCTCTTGTTGCCCTGGTCAAAAGAGTCTGAAGCGCCACCATCCGGTAAAAAACAACAACTCAAGAGCAAGGTCAAGTTCAGGCATTTCCAACTGTTCCACAACTTTTCTGTGGAGCTGCTGGACAGATTGTGAGAGGAGTAGTCCTGTGTTAGTCCCTTGTAGCAAAAACAATAAGGGAGTCTTTCATCACCTTACAGGCTAACAAAGCATAAACTTTCATGGACAGAGGCCAATTTCATCAGACACCTTATGTAAAATTTAAAAGAGAAAATTGTAATCTGAGAGCTGAATGGCAACGAGATGCAAAAGTTAAAGTTAATGATTATTAGAGCTTTAATATATGTTAGCCACAGCTTTAATCTTTTACAGGGGCAGATTGTGAAAATTGCTGGGACACTTGTATTAACACCTATAGTGGGGCAGGAAACTATTTTGCAAGAAACCATTGTAGATACATAGATCCTGGCATTATTCAGCTAATTAACACAGTACTGCAATAAAAACAGAGCTCGTGGTAGACCACATTCCTATGCACAGGCCAGCACATCCATCTCCTTGATTGGCACCTGGGTGTGTGCCACGACCTCTGAATTCCAGTTTTTACACCACCAGTAACCTCATCCCACAGATGTGATAAAGTTCATTTTGACCCTGAGCAGTGCAGTTTGTGAAAGGCAGAGGCGGCGAGGGGGGCAAGGGGAAGCGTCACTGACCCAGATGTTGCTTCTGCTGCCAGGGAGGGCAGCCAAGTCAGCTCACAGAGGACTCCTGGGGCATCAGTAAACTGGAAAGCATGCAGTCAGCACTGCTTGAAATGCAACCCCACTCCTATGGTTACAGACGCTAACATGTCCCAGGGGAAGAGAACCAGCCAATACTCATCTCTCCTGCATTCATTCACATACACCTATTTGTGCACACACAGGGTCTCCTGGGATCTTAAGATTTGGCAGTGGAATCAAATGTGGAAATTCTTGCAGAGCTTGGGTTACTGCCGCCAGTTTCAGCCACCACAGAAAGCTAAACACGATAACTGAACCGACAACTCTTGAGCTGTGGCTCAGGATCTTTCAAAACATTGTGTCAGAACACAAATTCTCTGTTGAGAGACTTGACTGTTATCAGCTAAAGAACGGGAAAGTTGCTAGAGGTAGGGAAACAGCCTTGTCTTCTCCTGAAAAGGAATTTGACCTGAATATTCCATGTGAGCGATCAAAAACTCTTAAGGAGTGTGTGTATTAGAGATATGCTCCAAGAGTCAGTTTCCCTCTGCTGTTGCTATCATGTCTCTATCCCATAGGAATTAAAAAGAAAAGACACATTAGTGGTTCCTTCAAAGAGGGAGGAGATCTGCTCAAAGTTGGTGGTGTGACTGCCTAAGTTCTAATTGCAAGAATTCAATTACTGCCCCTAGAAGTTGCATATTTCCCTGCCAGCTAATTTTCACACACTACCTGGTGCTGGAGAAGTCCGCTCCAGGGAAGCCATGCAGCCTCCCCCTTCACAGAAAACCGAAAGCACTCCTGCATATTCACCATTGCTGGATAGTGCCAGAACAGATAACGCCAGATGCAGCACAGCACAGTGAGTGGCAAAAAAGACTAAGCCGAGAATCTGGAAGCTTCTTGTTCAGATCTCTGCCATCTCTGAGTCACTAGCAGGGACTGAGGCAAGCCCCCCTTTCAGCTTCAGCCCCCTCATCTGCAACTGCCCTTCTATAGAACAGCTTTCCTGTTGAGATACAACCAACATCCATTACCTGAACTTTCCAGAAACAACTGAAGGTATTTTTGTTCTGATGGGCCTCCACAGCTGGATAAAGTCTTTGCCGCGTGGTTCTACTTGACTGGGTTTTAGTTTTGTTTTAAATGCATCAGATGTGGGTGTTTTTGTGGGGATCTAACTTTTTTTTACTGTTTTTTAAATGTGCATTGCCTGAAAACTATTGTATAGAAGGTGGTCATATTTAAGGTGATTGATAAATTAACAATGATAAAAAATAATGTCTGTGATAATACTGGTCTGCCTTAAAGGGCTACTATGAGAAATACAGAGAATGTACATGAAACACTTTGAACACTTAAGAAAAGGTGAAATCTATACAATGTTTTGTGTGCACATGTTAAATGCATGCTAAAGAACAGGAAAGACTGAATTATCAGGGATATTTCTAATTTGAGCACACATTTTTAAGCCCCCCTTCACTTCACTCCACTTTACCCTTGCAATGCCTCTGATTTTCCATGTGTTCCTGTTCTTGCAATTCAGAATAATCTTCTATGCATTTTAAAAAAATAAAATCTTCGGCATATAAATCACATGACAAATCTATAAAGTAGGCCGTGCTTCCCATTTTACAGACATGGAATGGCTGAAAAATAGATGTGTCTAACACACCCCATGACAAGAGTATGAGCATGGTGTGATCTGAAGCCAGGACCTACTACAGTGTTGAAGTTAAACGCTTTTATCTACTGCCATGCACTTCCTGCAGACATGCATAACAGCCGCTAGAGACAACCAGCACTGCCAAGTGCTTAATAAGTTGGCTGTCTTGATTACCGTAAATGGGCCTAGCAGCAAGAAAACTAGTAAGCGATCAGGGATGTAATAAACAGTGTTGGATCCTTAGGGCTGCCATACATCACGCGGATTTCAAAGGCGGAATTGGCGTCTGGGGGGAATTTCCGAAAAGTGGCTGCTTTGTCCTGGATCGAAAAACAGCTCAACAATTTGGGGTCTTTTTAAAAAAAAGTTCGACAACCAGGCCAGGGTCTTGGTTTTTACTTTTTGAAATATGGCAACCCTAAGATCTTGCTTTCCCCACCTTTGGAATGAGGCACCACTCAAAATATGGGCAGCAAAAAGCAGAGGCAACTTTGAATTTGGAGGAAGGCAGAGTGCTGAAAGTTTAGAGCTGTGAGTTTACTGACTGGTGCTTTGAGAATCTGATACAGGATGAATGCTTTTGCTGATTGCTTTTATTTGCTTACACTAGGCACTGCTTTTACGTGTGTAAACAAAAATGGATATGAGAACGATTTATGTTTCCAGTACTCTCATCCAAGGGAAACTAGAATATCATGCCCTCCCCTGAATGGTGAGTTTAACATTAGTTCTGCAGACTAATTATTGATTGTTTAAGAAATTCCTGCCCCATAAAAGAAACATATTTAATTCTTTTGAGACCCAAGAAAGACATGCTATTAATTTCAATGATCTCCTTGTTTTTCCACAGGCAAGCTTCATTGCTCACAAAGACCCACACATCTCCATAAAGTATTGGTAGTAGTGGTTTGTTTAAAGTAAAAGTGATGCCACAGAGCAGGAATAGCCAACATGGTGCCCTCCAGATGTTGTTAGCTCTTAGCTCCCATCATTCTCACCACTGGCCATGCTGGCTGGGGCTGATGGGAGTTGGAGTTCAGGAACATTTGAAGGACACCATGTGGCTATCCCTACTGTATAGGAATTTAATCTTAGGCACAGATGTGTTTTACAGGGTTTGTGTACCTCATTTCAGCAGTGTGAAGATGAGAGTATAAATTGGTCATTTGCTAAAAGGATATCAAAGTATGACTTTGGATAAGCCAGCATGGCCTATTGCTTTCTAATAGTGGCTTCATAGAGTAAAACTTCACAGATGTGTCTGTCTATGCTGATGCACAGCTCCACCAACCTGGGGGTCCCCAATCAGGCTGACCCACCGTGGGCCAACATGGGGATCACCTACCCTGCACCTGGTTCTAAATTAGTTCTGCAGTGGGGCTAATATTTCAGGGTAGTTGTTGTTGTTTAAAAAAATTCTTATTAAATATACAAATAGAAGGGAAGAAACTGACAGAGAGCTGGAGGGGTGGGGTCTAGGGGATAGTCCTTCACAAATGACCTCTCTTGCAACCCTGCGTAATTGTTTCCTCCACTCAGAGGCTTTTATCCTGCAGAGTACTGCTTCAGGAATGAGCCCTGACAGCTCTGGATAGCTCTGGACCATCCAACCCAACTTACAGTGATCCTTGGCTGTCTCAACTCAACTTGCTGATGCTCAAATCCCTCTGAATAGGGCTGGTTTGGTTTGGTACTTGGCTGAATCCAGTACACAGCTCTAGTGTGTGTGTGTGTGTGTGTGTGTGTGTGTGTGCATGCGCACGTGTGTGTATGTGTCTACAAGGAGCTCTGCTTGCACTTCCATCCTAAGGTGTCCAAAGGGAAACTCAAATGGGAAGATGTGCAGGTTACCTAAAGCCAGCACAGCTTCCCCCTGTGAGATGCCTTTTAGATACAATACATTTGTTTACTGGCACTTTGTGCAATGCCTAAACTTATCTAGTCTCTGCCAACTCTTCCAAATTTCAGCAAACTGTTCAAAATTCCAGACTTCCACAGAATTACACAGCTTGAATACATTTGTATGCTTCACTGGAACAATACATTCCCTCCAAGGCAGAACTTTGACCTCTGTGCTGCAAAATTCCCAGCATGCCTTGCAGATTTAGACCAGGATCCAAAACAAAAGCACACCAGAAAAGCAATTTTCCCCACCAAAAGGAGGTTGGGGCTTGAGTTTCTTGAACAGCAACCTTCCATACAGCAGGACAAACCATTATGGATTCCCTAGCTCAAGAAGAACATTGGACTAGATATTGTTCTATCTTGAAATGGTTCTGCTTGTCTTAGAATTGTGATGCTTTTATCTGAAGGGGGCCTACGGCTGACAATATGTGACCTCATTGTCACACCTACCAACAGGACGGGTTCAAGATCCTTGTATTAATTTACAAACCCTGGAACAATTTAGGTCCAGGGTCCCATAGGGACCATCCCAACCTGTATATCCATCTCAGTCACTGAACTCATCCATAGGAGTATAGCTGGTTGTCCTCCAAATTGGTGAGGCTCATTTGACATTAACACAAAACTGAGGTTTTAGTGCCACCAGCCTAGCCCTGTGGAATGCTCTTCCAATAGAAATTCATCAGGTGTTTTCTGTATTGATCATTAAACATTCCTGAAAATTTCTTTGCCATGAGCCCTATGCAGTCAATTAAGTTAATCACTTTCTGTAATGCTTAGTTTGTGATCTGTATCTCCCCATGTATGTTTTTTATTGAGTATAAATAATGGTAAACCGCTTTGATATTTTTAGTGAAACTGCAGTCTATAAATTTTTTTACATACAAACAAATAAACCTGTTTTTCTAATTTTATGTTCCATTGTTGTAACCCGACCTAGGGCTTATGGCGAAGGGCCGGTAATAAATCTAATAAATAAATAAATAGATGGCCTACATGGCCCCCTCCAGATTTATGAAGAAGGGGAGGAGTTTGGATTTTATATCCTGCTTTATCACTACCCTAAGGAGTCTCAAAGCAGCTAACATTCTCCTTTCCCTTCCTCCCCCACAACAAACACTCTGTGAGGTGAGTGGGGCTGAGAGACTTCAAAGAAATGTAACTGGCCCAAGGTCACCCAGCAGCTGCATGTGGAGGACCGGGGAAGCGAACTCGGTTCACCAGATTACGAGACTACCGCTCTTAACCACTACACCACTCTGATTCTGATGCAAGTAGATAAATAGGTACCGTTGCAGCGGGAAGGTAAATGCCCTTTCCGTGCACTCTGGTTTCCGTCACAGTGTTCCGTTATGCCAGAAGCAATTTAATCACATTGGCACATGACCCAGAAAGCTGTTGGCGGACAAACGCCAGCTCCCTCGGCCTCAAACAGGGAAGAGCGCTGCAACCCCATAGTCGCCTTTGACTGGACTTAACCGTCCAGGGGTCCTTTACTTTTACCTTTTACTAAAAAAAAAAAAAAAGGCAGTCAACTTGTTGAAAACATCATGCCAATTGCCCTGGTGTATGAAGAGTGTTTTGTTTTGTTTTTCTGAATGAACACCCAACCTAGACAGGCTGGTTTTTATTTTGTTATTTAAAAGTTTTAAAATTCTGGTTTGTTAGCAACCCATGGGTTATAGATTGATGGCTTTCTGTTCAAGAAAACATGTTGTTCTTAAATGCATGTTAAAAACCCATTCTTTAGTAGCTTCTTTGGATCATGGCAAAAAGATAACTGCTTATATTTAAAGTTGGACAAGCTGGCCCAATGGCAACCATAACCTTCAGGGAAACCATGAGAAGAAAGTGTGCCATACTCTGTGCTCATAGAAATAATGCAACATCAATGGCTCTTCCCAAGACTTACATCTCAGGGTTCCAGACAGGTACATTGGTGGTTTGTTGGGATGGGATGTCCTCAGCCTAAACCGCAAAGGACAGGATATTCCCATCTGATTGGTTGCAGCCACTGTGGCCAAAACAGGCCAAAGTCAGAAGGTTCTGGCATCGTAGGACATTCTTAAGGAGGACTGAGTCCTTCCAAGAAAGACCCCATGGCTGATTGTGGAGGAATTGGGACACAGAAATGGAAGTCACCCCACCCTTGTCCTCCCAGAGTACAGCCCACAACAGAACTTACCCCTTCAGTCGATTTCCCCCCTTCAGATGTGGGTGATGCAGGTGGCTCAAGAATTTCTTTTTCTGTCATACTGCATGGGGAAGAAAGCAGGTGCAACAATAAAGATGCAAAGACATAACCCAGGCACCTCCACTGTTTGTACGAGGTGGGAGCCAGAAACCCGTAGGATGGGTGGTGCTCACAGCATCAATTTCAGGTGAGTGTGTGTGCGCACACACACTCATTATTCGCAATGTCCCCAAACTCAAACCACACTTGATCAACAATCCTCCATCAAAGTGGGCCGGGGGAGGGGGATTTCCATAACAGGAAACCACAAATACCTAGGATAAGCTTCCAATCTGGTACCCTTCCAATGTTTTGGACAACAATTTCTCCCAAAGCACCTGGAGGGTAACAAGCTGGTGAAGGCTGACTTGGATGTTTTCCAGCATCAGGTGTCTAGCAAATAGGAGCCTTGGGATGGAAAGGGTGAAATTACACCACAGGCATCTTTGCGGGTGAATGGCTGGTAAAGGTAACACAGGTTCTCAGGTTGGCTGGGCTTGAAGCTAACCAGGACTTAGCTCTGGCACCTGTAAAAAGAACACATGCAGAGTGCCTCCCCCCCACTAGTATTGCCACTTTTTAACTGGTAGGTTAGGAATAGTACAGCATTCTCTACCATCAGTGGGATGTGACAGGTGGAATCTGAAGGGGCTTGATGAGACTATGGATTTATCTAGTTGCATTTTTAAAACTATGAAATAAGAGTTGGCATTCAAATGGGGGCTAGGGCATTATTACCTACACAGGAATTTATATTTTCAAAAGTGAAACGAAACATTCCATGGTATATTTCTGTAGAATAACTCGCAGGAAAAAGGAACAGTTTGAAAAATCTTGATGCCCTTTTCTGACATTTATGAAATTGAATAATTTGATGCCTTCTCTGCTGAAATGAAATAAGGCTGTAATATTTTAGGAGGTGGTATGTGGACACAGTTTAATGATTACAGAAATAAATGAAATAATGTACTACTGTTTATTATATAAAAGTATGCAATTTAATATTTATTAAGAAAAAATGGCGGGGGCGGGGGGCGGGCGGCAAACCCTCACCTTTAAAGTTCTTTCATCACAACGCAACACATATTCTTTAACCAGAAGCAGAGCTGACTGAGAAGATGCATGCAGTTCTCAGGAACAGCTGAGAGTGATTAAAAAGGGGTTTGGATTTTTGAAAAAAGTTATTTGGAGGAAGGGTGGAATATAAATTTAATATACTTTCTGCTGCTTGACTGATCAGTAGGAAGGTATGTTGTGGTTCATACAAGATTAGGCACTGGGCCAGAAGCAGGCAGTGAACAAAACCCAAGAAAGTATAAGCACATTCCCCAAGGCCTCTTGGCATAATGGCTAGGGAATATAATAAATTCAACCAAGAAATTCACATTTCCCCAAGATGTGCAGAGCCTCTTATACTGCCTTAGGGCAGGGATGGGGGAACCTGGGGCCTCCAAATAGTGTTGAACATTTAGCTCCCATCAGCTCCAGCAAGAACCGTCACTGGTGAGAGATGTTGAAAACTATAGTGTAGCAACACCTGGGGGGCTAAAGGTTTCCCATACTAAGAGTAGGGTATGTAGACCCACAACTACCAGTACTCCTGGGGCTCCTGATAAATCCTCTAGTTTTCTTTCTTTTCTTTCTTTACCAACTAAGGCTGGTAAAGAAGTAGGCCATTTCCAATCCCGGGAAATGTAGCTGGGTCAAGATACTGAGAGCATCTTCAAGGTACTGAGAGCTAACTCTTCTCCTACACTTAACAAAAGAACTACAGTTCTTGTGGTTTCTTGAGAGTGAATGATTATTAAACCAGTCAAAATTTATAATAAAAACTCCTCAGAGGGAAACATTAAGGAAACAGTTGCACAATTTTCCACATAGGGATTTATTTGATCTAGTGAGGCAGAAGAGAAATTCACAAAGAGATCACCCCCTTGGCTTCTACTGCTCACTACTTTCCCCTTGAGGTTATGGGGATAGCTAACCAGAATCCAACCTAATTAGAACAAAATCAGGATTTCTAGGAGAAATTCATTCTGAAACCAACTTATACTTAAAAAGACCCCCAGAAATGCATTATTACCTGGTTAATGTTTGAAGAGAGCAGATGGATTGCAGCTCTGGAAAAGGTATAAACAAAATACTTCATTTCTATAAACAGGCGCTGGGAAGCCCTGCTTCTTAATCCTGGCTGTATATGGACAGGCTGGGATTACTCAGTGGTGAGGGAAAGACACTCTGAGGTGTTTTTCTTTTATTATTATTACTTTTTCAAATGTTTAAGCCCTGGTGTTGTAAAAGAGGTGCTGGCACTGAGCCCTGACACACATTAAGTGCTGACCAAAAGTACACATACTTCCTCACCTGCCTAAGCTGTCTAAAAACCACCAGCCTGCACAGTTCCCCGAAAATTTCCGAAGGAGCTCCTCTTCCTCAGCAGAATAACTGAGCCCCATAAATATCAAACTGGGAAGAAATTATTTGTTGATATGGGCCATTTCCTCCACTCAGCAAACCACCTCCCAAACCTTTATGAGAACCAGGAGTGGCTAACGGCAAGCATGGCCCATGCCTGTCATTAATAGCCACGTCACACTGTCAGGACATCAGCAGAAAAGCATTTGGGCTGTCCAGTGCGTAGCTGCTCCCAAGTGCCTGTGCCCACAAACGGACTCAAAGGGTCTGCAGCAGTCATAGCACCCCTCTGCCTCGCATTCCTAGAGGTTTCCTCATGGCTGCCTGGCTGTCTGCTTGGACACTCGCGTAAGCTGCACATTTGCTGGGTGGTGCAGACAGGCAGCAGAACACACTGTTGTACAACTCTCAATGTGTAAAGCAGATATAACTCCCCAAGGGCAAAAGTTATTTGCATTTAAAGCCTACATTTAATCACATCAAGGCAGCTATGAGGGCCACAAATAGTCTTCACCTCCCCCCCCCCTTTAGTATCAATTTTAATTAAGATATTTTTAGAAAACAGCAGAAAAACTTTTTTTTAAAAAAAAGCATAATGTGCTAATCCCGTTTTCTTTCTCAGAATTGCTTTATAGCAGGTGCCTTAATATTCTTTGCTTTAGACTTCTAGTGGGAATCAACCCCCTGTGAAAGCCAGGCGACCATGCTGCAAAAATGGAAAGGTACTTTAGGAAGTCTTGATCTTTCATTTCTAAAAGCACAAACTTACAACTTGTAGATCCCAAGACATACCCTCTTGCCTGTGGGTTATCACAAAGCACAATTATTTCCGCAGAAACGGTCATCTCCCCACCCTCTTCCAGAAAAGGCAATTTGGCCATTTTAAACCTCCACAGACTGAAACATGCATATTCCTCTACCTCTGAAAGCGTAAAATGAACTGCCTTCTTTGCTTTTTGAGGCATGGGTGGCATCTTTCATGGTTCTAAGTTCTGGGACTGAGACGTTTATGCCTCTGTGAGCCAAGAGCAGATGACAGTGGTGGAGGCTGGAGAGAGAAAAGGCACACTTACCTTCAGGAATAAAGGACACACACTTCCTGCAGGTTAAATCCTTCCAAAAGTATCAGGCAGTCCCCACAAACGCAGCTCTCCCTTCGTCCTGCCCAACATCTCACTTTAGAGATCCATGGGGGATAAAGATTTTCCCCTTCCTGAGTCTTAGCATGTAAAAGTTTGCCGTCCCAGCACCACAAAGAACTTGAGTGACAGGAGAGGGGGAAAGACAGCTGCCATCTATTGGGAGAGCTGACATGGAGAAATTGGACACTGAATAGCAGCTTGAACATGGCTTGTGGGCCAAACTGCCTGAGACAGCAACACAAAAGCTCAGTTGGGAACTGAGGAGGGGAGGGAACTGTTCAGATATTGACATAGAAATGAGGCAGATCCATCCCGAATGGAAAAAGAGAGCAACTGAATACCCCAATTGACATAGCAGAGATAAAAGAGGTGATTAAAGAGTTAAAAAGGGGGAAAGCTCCAGGGCCGGATGGATTCACTGCCTGTTACTACAAAGAAAGGAATCAATTTTGATAACACCATTGAAGGAAGTGATGAACAATATTCTAAAAGAAGGAGAAATCCCGGAAACATGGAAGGAGGCGTACATCACATTTATTCCAAAACAGGACTCAGATCTAACCCAAGTCAAAAACTATAGGCCGATTTCACTCCTAAATCTAGACTACAAGATATTTGCTGCAATTCTTGCAAAGAGGCTGAAAAAGATTCTGTCAGAAATTATACACAAAGACCAGGCCGGCTTCTTACCAAACAGACAGATGAAAGACAACATAAGATATATATGGTGTATCTGAAGAAGTGTGCATGCACACGAAAGCTCATACCAAGAACTGACTTAGTTGGTCTTTAAGGTGCTACTGGAAGGAATTTGTTTTGTTATAAGATATATAGTTAACATGATGGAATATCTGTCTGATAGGATTGATAAAAGAGCCGCAATGATTTTTGTCGATGCCGAGAAGGCATTCGACAATATAATATGGGACTTTATGTTGAGAAACCTAGAATACATGGAGATAGGCAAAGACTTTCTTAATGGAGTTAGAGCTATCTACACAGATCAGAAAGCCAAACTGATTATAAATAATGTGGTCACAGAAGGAATAAGGATACAAAAGGGAACGAGACAGGGATGCCCTCTCTCGCCGTTACTTTTCATAACGGTATTAGAGGTTCTTCTGAATTCGATCAGACAAAATAAGGTTATAAAGGGAGTGACAATCGGCCAGAATGAGTACAAGACCAAAGCATTCGCAGATGACTTGGTTATAATGATTGAGGAACCAATAAGTATGACAAAAGCAGTTTTGGAGGAAATGGAACAGTTTGGAAATTTGGCAGGCTTCAAACTCAACAAGAAAAAAACAAAAATGATAGTAAAAAATATGGATCAAGACCAAATAGAAGCAATGCAACAACTAACCCAAATAGAGGTGGTCAAAAAGGTAAAATATCTGGGTATTGGGATAACTCCCAAAAATATAGATTTATATAAAAACAACTATGAACCAGCTTGGAAGGGAATCAAAAAGGACTTGGAGGTGTGGGGAAAATTGAAGTTGTCATTTTGGGGAAGGATCTCTACAATCAAAATGAACGTGCTCCCAAAGATACTGTTCCTATTTCAGACTATCCCCATAATTAAGGGAAGTAAGATCTTTAAGGAGTGGCGAAGAGTGATCTCAAAATACATCTGGCAGGGCAAAAAACCGAGAATTAAATTTAAATTGCTAACAGATTCAAAAGAAAGAGGAGGTTTTGCCCTGCCAGATCTGAAACTGTATTACGAGGCTTCATGTCTTTGCTGGACGAAAGAGTGGATCAAATTGGAGAATAATGAACTGTTGGATTTGGAGGGATTCAACAACAGATTTGGGTGGCATGCCTATTTATGGCATGGAAAAAAGAGAGTCCATAAGGGCTTTGAGAACCACATATTCCGAGGTCCCTTAATTGAGGTTTGGGATAGATATAAAAATCTATTAGAACCTAGAACACCATGCTGGTTCTCACCTTTAGAAGCAAAGAGTATAAAGAGATTAAATATGGGAAGTAAATGGATAACATATGACCAACTGTTACACAAAGAAGGGGAAAAGTGGAAAATAAAACCGTATGAGCAGGTGAAGGAATATGTTTATGACTGGATGCACTATTTCCAAATGAATGAGGTGTTTAAGAAAGACAGTAAAGAACGAGGTTTCATGGATAAGGAATCGTTATTTCAAAGCGAGGTTATAGGCAATGATACGAAAAATTTATCAAAAATGTATAAACTGTTATTGGATTGGAATCTGGTAGATGAAGAAGTCAAGTCGGTAATGATTAGTTGGGCAAAGGATGTGGGCCACAATATACAATTTGATGAATGGGAAAAATTATGGAAGGAGGGCTTAAAATTCACTGCATGTATGACGTTAAAAGAGAATACGATGAAGATGTTCTATAGATGGTATATGACACCGGTGAAATTGGCGAAGATGTATAAGACATGCAATAGATGCTGGAAGTGTAAGGATAAGGAGGGCACTTTCTATCACATGTGGTGGGGCTGTGGGAAGGTGAAAGACTTCTGGGAGAAAATATACAATGAGTTAAAGAAGATCGTAAAGTATACGTTTAGAAAGGAGCCAGAAGCCTTTTTATTAGGATTAGTAGGAAAGGAGATAAAAAGGGAAGACTGCAAATTCTTTAGATATGCAATCACAGCCGCAAGAGTGGTATTGGCCCAGAGATGGAGACAGCAGGAAATACCGACCATAGAGGATTGGAGAACAAAATTGTTAGAATACGCAGAGTTAGATAAATTGACAGGAAAGATTAGATACTTAAGAGACCAAAAATTCATCGGGGACGGGGGGAAATATGTAGAGTATCTGGAATGTTTAAGTAAAGGACAGATGACGCTTAAGGGATTTAAAGAAGCACTGTAAAAAAGTAATAAGTATTGATTAAAGGGAATAAGAGGAAAAGAGATAAATAATGTCAATACAAGTCCGAGGAATGCGTAATGAAAGTGACGAATACGGATGATTTACGGAACAGCTGAGGGAAGTACGAAAGAAAAAGAAGTGATGAAAATGATGTGAAACTATTGTATATATATACATTATTTTTCGTTGTTGTTGTCGTTTGTTTTGTTTTATGTTTAATAATAAAAATTAAAGGGGGAAAAAAAAAATGAGGCAGATCCATTGGCCTAGGAGCTTTTGAACAGAAATCACTGTCTGGGATACAGCCTCCAACTGACCTCAATGCTGCAAATAGTGCACCTTGACAGAGTATCTCAGACCATAACATAACATCACAGACAGCTAGCCAGGAACACACAATCCCACTGGGCTTCCTAATTTTTCATAGATGCCTTTCTGTACAAACCTATCTTCCTTATGAAAGAGTGCAGTCTATCAGTAACACGTAATGAACACGTTTGCTTTCTGTTCTCCATTACCTTTAACACCTGGCAGATTCTGCAGCCATCCTAACTTGACCATTTTTTCTCAAGTTTTGCATGTAAGGCACCTGACATCAGTGTTGATTCAAGAAAAAGGAAAGCAATGTTCAGAGCAGGATTTCCCTCTCCCCCCCCCCCAATCTAGCTCTGTAAAAGGCAAGCCATTCTATTTCATACCAGCCACAAAAAATTACTTGCTTTTCGCCAACCAACCCAATAAAGGAAATCAGAGGATCAACATGCTTCATAACTGATGCAGTTTAACTTCTCAAGCCGCAGGCTAGCTCTAACAGACTGCCCTTTCCCTTGAGTTTCACCCATGAAGTCTGGATAGAGATTACAGAGTACACAGTGCACAGGAAGAACACAGGAAGCTGCTTTAAACCCTGTCAGGAGATTTGTCCCTCTGGTCTGGTAATGTCTAATATGGCTGCAAGCGGCAATCTCAGGGTTCCCAGCACCTGTTAGCCGAGATCCTTTGCTTAAACTGGAAGTGCCAGGGATTAAACCTGGGATCTTCTGCATGCTATGGTGAACAACAAACTGACCGCATCTGGCTATGGAGCAGATTAATCATATGCACCTAGAACTTCAGAATTGAATTGTATTTCTATGTAAAGTGCCATATACACTGAACATCTACAGTCCAAGACTGGATAGGTTTGTCTTTTTAAAAGGCCCTTGCCCAATGAAAGGAACCCACATGTTTTAACCTACCTATTATATATAATAATTAATTGGGGATGAGGATGATGGTGTGTGTGTGTGTGTGTGTGTGTGTGTGTGTGTGTGTGTGTGTGAAGGCTGAGAAATAGGAGTTTGCTTAGGCATCCCACTGAGATGATGGCAGAGGAAATAGATTCAAATCAATGAACATCTAGATCACAGCTCAAGATCGTAGTCAGTTGGAGAACTGTAGCAGCAATGGGGAGGCAGTGACTGGGAGTTCCAATGGTCAAGGGTTGGGGAAGTGGCACCCCACATAGATCTGTGTCCTTCCATAAGGCTAGAAGAATGAATTGTGAAAAATGAACAGACATGCCATTTCATTACTCTGCATTATTTATATGGGGCTAGATTCAACTGAATAGTTGTACTAGCCCGCTGAAAAGCCCCCACAGCACAGCGGGGCTTTCCCCCTTCCCTCTCCACCCCCCAAAAAACCCTGATGTGAAATGGTTAAGCTAAGGAATATTGCACTGGGAATTGGCATCTTGCAAAGAGCATCACAAATAGAAATAATGTGTGAATAGAACCAGCATGTCTCTGGTTATAAGGGTGGGTGGGGATTCAATTCACCTGGCCAACTAAGTAACAATAACCCCTGCCAGGAATAAAGATGGATCTGCCCCAGGTCTCTGTGTGTTACATTTTCACATGGATGAAGATTATGATTCTAACATCCCAAACTTCATGTCTCTTGCTTATGTATTTTGTCTAGTTTTAATTTCTAAACTTAAAAGATGTGGAAGATGAATGTTGCCTCGATGTTACAGTCTCCAAATCTGGAAACTCTTACCTCTAAATCCTAGATGTGTGGTTGCTGCTATGGTGAGCCGCAGACGTTCAAAGGTATTCTGGTTTAGCATTCCATCACATGTTCCTGGGCTGAACCTGGACACTGAGAAAATACACTGGGGTCCAAGCTAAGCCTTGATCTCCAAGTCCCCAAAGCTTTGGCTCCGTATCTTGAGTAGGTTTCCCCCTGCCTGATTCCTATTGTAGCACATAAATAGCAACTTGCTTTTCAGCTTCTCTTTTGCTAGCTGCAGAAGAGGAAATCTTTTGAGGCTGTTTCCCGTTTGCAAAAAAACACACAAGATTTTGGACTTTAGGCTTGCTAAGAGTCTTGAAATGTCTTTTTTTCTGAAAGCCACGTAATTCAAAGATCATACTATTGGTTGAAGGTGGAACTAGTTGTTACACTCAATGAAAAGTTGCTACCAAAATCACCCCAGCCTTGTGTTGAGCTCTCCCTGTAAAGTTTAGCCATCCTTAGCCAAGATTTTCCTCCACCCCTATTAGGCAGGCAGAAGTATAAGTTGTATAGATGTCATGATGGGCTGCTTCTTCAGCAGCAGACTCATGTGCAGTGAACACCTAGCTCCCTTCTCCAAATGGGTGGCACTATTTTTATTTAAAAGGACTGTAGAAAGTTGTCTTCATTTTTTAGCAGTATTGATTGCTAAAAATTGGAAGCAAGTCTAAGCATACAGTCAATTCATATTTGGCCATTAAAAGATCTACAACTTAGACAATGTAATGGAACAGTCATATGTGCTTTGACTTCAGGGGAATACACCTGAAGTTAAGCGTGGTTTGGAAGCTTGAGATAATGAGGGAAAGGTGAGAATCTCTTACGGTAAATGCTTGATGCATTCGGATTTTAACCTTAAATCAGAGATGAAGTACTAAGTGGACAAGCATTGGGCTCATACACTCTCACTTCCCTCTCTTCCTCCAGCAAGGGAGAACACTGGAAGCACCTGTTTCCATTTTCAGCTAACTGCAACTGGTCACTGTACCAAACCGGGACTTCATACATTACACTTTTCTTACCTGATGTGTCTTTGTAACAGATGTCATTTTGTACATTTTTTAAAATGAAAAATAAAAGCGCAGTAGCCAGGACCAAAGGGATGAGCTTCACACAGCATTTCACCTGGTTCTTGCGTAGGGATAAAACTGCAGGTGCTTTGCTGCCCTGCTATTCAGGTACCCAAGTGTCAAATACCCCAGCCATCTGTTCCTTCCTAGATAATTTTCCAACAGCTCTCCACCAACCCCAGGTCCAAGCAACATGCCTGGGTTAACTCTGGTGAAAGACAATGTTGCCAAGCCACGAGGGTCTGACCGCTGTGCCGTCCAAAAGAGAAAGGGAGGAAGCAGCTTTAAAGTGACAGACGATTTTTTTTATATTTAAAAACCAAATAATAATATTATTAATAATAAACCAAGATTAAATAAAATGTACAGTGAACATACCCAGCCAACATTTGTATGTGCAATTAAATACGGCTCCGTACCGCGGCACAACGCTGAACGAAAACAATATACACGTGTTCCGGAGAGGGGTTGAGGGGTGGGACATGTTCTTTCACGCAAAAAAATAAAAATAAAAAAATAAAAAACAGAAACCCCCAAAACAAAGCAAAAAAATCAATGTCTCTCTCTTCATTCTGTCCATATAAATATCTTCAGAAAGATTCCCCCCTCCCCCACCAAAAATAAAAAGGGGAGGAGGTGCATGTGGGATAAAAGGAGGAGGATGGCGGGGGAGGGCAGAAGAGGGCAGCCAAAGAGGCCCGAGAGGCCAGTCCAGTGTGCTTGTTGCCCCCTCCCCACCCCCCCTCCGCCTGCCCCTATTGGGAGCTGGCACGCTCCAGCACACGCAGGTCGTAGTTCTTTTTGGCCATACGCAACTTGAAGCAGCTAAGTGAGTTGTTGAGACGCAGGGAGGCATTTTGCGCTGCCAAAGGGCTGGGGAAGACGGCCACAATGGTGTATAAGGCAGCAAGGTCAGAATGCCTGCCGTTCTCTGTAGTTCCATGGTTGTTGTCGCCTCCTCCTCCTGGACGCCCCTGAGTCTCTTTGAGCCACTGGATTTTGGCACCAGACATGGCAAGTTGAGTGAAGAGCTTGTCGGCCTCCGTACGCGTGATGCCCTCAGGTAGATCAGTCACTTCCAGTACGCGGCCCAACACTGTAGGGGTGGCCATGAGGGAGAAAGGAATAAGAAAGAGAAATACTTTCAGTACCCTTGGCGGCAACAAAATTGTGGGCAGAAAAGTGAGCGACAGGACCTAGAAGTCTTGGGTCTGGCTGTCATTTTGGCCAGGTCTTATGGGTTGGAGTCATTTCGTCAGCCATACAAAACTGGGGTTAGACCCTTATCCCAGTTTTGTATGGGCTCTTGAAGTACATGTTTTTCTGTTGAAATGAAACAGTAATCAAACCTGTTTCTGACTCCTCTAGGATAATAATAATAATTTATTTATACCCCGCCCATCTGGCTGGGTTTCCCCAGCCACTCTGGGCGCCTTCCAGCAGAATATTAAAATACAATGATCAATCGAATATTAAAAGCTTCCCTAAATGATAAACAAATGAGCATGAGGCAATTGAACAGTTTGTTCACCTTGTCAAGCAGTGCCAACTTGAATAAAATATTGGGGGAGGGGGCAGGCACAAGATGCAGCAACATACTCCATTGATACCACACACATTCGCCACATGCCTGAGGTGTAGTCAAACTGCACTTACCAGATGTATTGCAACCACAGCTTAGATCAAACAGAAGAAAAATGGCAATGATTTTCACAGGTGGCAATACTGTAAGCCAACATTTGAAATCATCTGTACAAAACAGTTTGGTACCAATGTTTCTGGCATTTAAATGTGTTGTTGTTGGCATATCTGATATCTCCATGCATGCTCCACTTGATTACTACGTACCAGAGTATGTTAATACAACAGATCTGTTCAAAGCCCAGCCTGATATAATAAGCACGCTATCCTGGATTGTCCACAATGCTTCTAAAGTGCACCAGGCCATTTTCAGGATTTCTGAGAGTGGATCTGGAGGGGTGCAGTGGGCGACCAAAGTTCAAATTGCTGCTCAGCCATGAAGCTCAGTAGTTGAATCTAGGGAAGTCACTACCTTTCAGTCTACCTCTCAACTATTATTGAAATAGTAATAGCTTCAGATCAGTGGTACCTAAAGTCCTAAGGAGAACCTTAGGATCTTTTCTACACTGTAAACTTGGCTTCTATCACTTTAGTTGTGGGGTCAACCTCCAAAGAATCCTGGGAACCTCCGCTTGGTGAGGTGCTAGGAATTATCCACAGCTGTTGTGAGAAGAGCTCAGGGAGGCATCATCTCCAATGTGCTGGTGGTCTGAATGGCAGGTAAGCAAGCCAGATTGGAAGTGACGTTGTGAGGACAGAGCACTGAGGATGCAGAATCCTGATCCTGTTCAAACATAGCCTACACAGAGCCAGTGTGGTGTAGTGGTTCAGAGCGGTGGACTCGTAATCTGGTGAACTGGGTTCGCTTCCCCGCTTCTCCACATGCAGCTGCTGGGTGACCTTGGGCCAGTCACACTTCTCTGAAGTCTCTCAGCCCCACTCACCCCACAGAGTGTTTGTTGTGGGGGAGGAAGGGAAAGGAGAATGTTAGCCGCTTTGAGACTCCTTAAAGGGAGTGAAAGGCGGGATATCAAATCCAAACTCTTCTTCTTCTTCTTCTTCTACACCAGCTGGCACCCTGAAGCAGCCACCTTGCTGAAGCAGTAGTAGGCTTTTCTGTCCTTAGTTCTGGGGGTTCCTGGTCCATTAAAAAACCCACAGACCATAATCACAATCAATTGTTGGTGCTTTGAGTCTTTGGCAGACGGCACTGTCAGTTTCCACAGAACCTTACAAAAGCCAGGGCACATGCTCTTCTACATGTTCATCCCCTCACATACTCTTAATACACCGCAGACTCATTTGTCTCCTTTCTGCGTCCCTGCCCCAGTCCATTTCATATCACTAACTGGTTCCAACATTTCCCTAAGCAATTTTTAATTCAGCCTTTTCTCCTCCTGCCCCAGCTCCTACACAAATCCCATACTACATCTCCAAACTCAGGTAAATTGGCTGGGAGCAATCAGGGCCTTGTGGTCCACCTTTTCCCTTTCAACAATCCTGGTAGGGATATAATCAAAACTTTGAAGACCCTTGACTGTTTACAGACTAATTGCCAATCAAGCAAGGAAAACATCTGCCTCTTCCCCCATGGGCTCCCCCACATGGTCTGGGAAACATTGCTCTAAGCAGAAAAGAATTTTCCTCTCCAGTCAGTGCCAAGTTTGCTGCCAGTCATTTTCACAGATTGCTGTGCTTGAGGAACTGGGCACTAGAGCCAGCGGTTGTGTCTTGGCAGCAGCTCCAAATCTGCACCCCAAATAAATAACTGCATGACAGTTCCAGTTTCCAGTTAGCAGCAGCAGTGCTGGGTCTTGGCAGGCAGGATTCTTTGCTAATATTAAACAGGCAGAGTAGCAAATATAGCAGACCCACCCCAGGCTATTTTCCACTGGGGGGTGGGGGATGCAGGTGGAGAAGTTTCATGCTCTAAAGAGACTCTTAAAGGAACAGCAGGACATCATCGTGTAGTTTACAGAGGGGCATTTTCAACACTCCTCCTCATTTACTGGCAAGTAGGCTTTACTTGCCGGCTTAGCTCATCCTGTCCAAATCTAATTGGCAAGCTTTAGCTAAGCTCATATTACCTCTACCTCTCCTTCAAATCAGAACCAGTTACGGCGGTGAAGATCCTGTGGAGGCAGTTGGTGGATGGATGGTGGCGAACAGATTGAGGTTGAACCCTGACAAGACGGTAGTATTGTCCTTTAGGGACAGGAGGTGGGTGGGTGTGGGGGCCTCCCTGGTCCTGAACAGGGTAACCCTGCCCCTGAAAAACCAGATGTGCAGCCTGGGAGTCATTTTGGAATCACAGCTGTCCACGGAGGCACAGGTCAATTCTGTGTCCAGGGTAGCTGTCTACCAGCTCCATCTGGTACGCAGGGTGAGGCCCTACCTGCCCGCGGACTGTTTTGCAAGAGTAGTGCATGCTCTGGTTATCTCCCGCTTGGGCTACTGCAATGCACTCTATGTGGGGCTACCTCTGTAAGAATTGAATAGCACCTTAAATATATAAACTGATTCCCTTCCTTTAAAGACCTGAGATTTTTTCAATAAATACTGAAGTTGGCTTCTGTATAAAGAGTTTGATGTTCAGGGCCAAGCAACTAGAGGCCTATGTTAAACTAATCCCTAGAAAGTATTTAGGCTGCAATCCTGTGCATGCTTTTACCTGGGACTAGGTCCCTTTTACTTAAGTGGGCTTCCTTCTGAGTAGGCATGTAGGGGGTTGTGCAATTAGCAGCAAGTGGGGGCTGGCCCTGCCTCATGCTCCCGGGCTGTATTCTCGACTGGGGGCTGGGGGGGCATGGCTGGCAGAGGTGACAGGTTTGCCTTGGAGTGGAGCATTTTTTATCAGAGCTGTGAAGTTCAGCCACACACCCTCCCCCTTGATTTATTATTTCTGAAGTGTGGAGTCAATGCTGTTGCCCTTGTTCAGATACCATGGGAATTTGTAAAGGAGGGTGAAGTAGCCACATTTGTGGGTGGCACTCAGCATGTTCGTCTGCTGAATCCTTCCAGGCTGCTGCAAAGAGCTCTAAAAGGGTCTCTCCAGCTCCCAGCTAGGCAAATGTTTGTTTTTTGTAGGAGTGAGACATGGCAGGACAGGAGAAGCCATTTTCTGGTTCACCTCAGGCAGCAAATGCCTTGGGATGGCCCTAGCTGCTCTCTTGGCACCCATGGCCATCCTTGAAAGAAGTTCTGGCAAAGGTAAGACATGAGTCTTTCTTGCAACTGGAGAAGACTCTCAGTTATTACGGTCTGCTAGAACCCTATCCCTTTAACCAACTAGAGACTAGTGGTTGTGAACACCCTGCTAGGAGGAAAAAATAAATGCTTGAGTTTCCCCATATTCCTTGGCTGGATGTGGGTTGGACAGATGGGTAATTCCCATTCAACTGCTTTCCCCAGTTTAGCATTTGCTCCATTACTCTGGTACTGAGCATAAAAGCAAATCTAGAGATCTGCTGTGGGCAACACTGATGAGGCCAGTGGAGCATGAATTTTGTCACTTGCCTACATCACTTGTTCCGAGGTCTGTGGATGCAGACTTGAGAGCCTGTTTCTTGCTTCGATTGCCATGCTTCATCCCTGTTTGTCCCTGCAACAGAAGAACAATAGAACTGATAGCATGGGACACTTTCACGCTTGATCATGTGCCACCCTTGGTATTTCAATCTGGCCCATTTCTGTGAAAGACCCCAGTCTGAACTTTAGTTTTCCTATCACAGTAAAAAACTTTTAGTTCAGGCTTAGTTTACACAGGTTATACTGCATATTCATACAATGCACTTAAGCGTGTAAAGCCATTCACATGTGTTATCTTGGCCATCCTTGTAATTCTGTACAATGGGCCTATTATTCCCACATGGCCAAGACCACCTAGGGCATTTATGTGATGAGACCTAAGACTTCTATCTCCTAGCCCACCATGCTGCACCTATATCACATCCACACTATGTTTCTCACAGGAAAGATCAGGTCTGGGGTCAGCATCTTATGATTCTACACAGGCTTTGTCTGGAGATGGAGCTAGACAAAATTCTAAGGATGAGAACCTGGTTGGTTATTCCATCTGCAATCCTAAATAGGGAAGGAGGTGGAGATTTTTACAACAGGTATGGGGGCTGTGTATATGTAGTAAGGGGCTCTGAAAGCAGCTATCCTAATGCAGCAACACACATACAGGACTACAAATAGCAGAAAGACCCCATACGTACTCCTGCCTTTCTTCTACATTCCCAACTTTACTATTATCCACCAGTGACTCAACCCATGTCCATTCTCACCTGGTGTGCTGTATAGCTGGACTGGTTGTGCAACAGAGGTGGGGGGCAGATGGAGAGATTGTATTGCAGTGGCTGGCCCAGCAAGGAATAGCGGCCATCACCTGGGAAGAAACAGAGCCAACGAGAGGTTGAAGAGGGCAGTTGCACCTAATGTTCAAGAAGAAGCATCTTGAGCAATCATTTGTTTTCTTTGCTGTTGGAGGATCCTCACTTTCCCACACATACAGGGTTGAATCATTTCCAGCTTAACAGCATGACAAAGACATTCCAAAACCTGTAAATTGCCAGTGTTCCTGGCTTGGTAATAGAGGTGGAAGGCTTCCCTCTGGACAAAGATTTGACATGGAAGCATTTGAATTGCATCCAACTCAAGTCTCCAGAGATTGAAAGGTTGTGGTGGTTATTCTGCAGCATGGACTTTAATAAGGAACTGCTCATTTTATAGCTCCTGTGAAGGTTGGTGTTTATGCCCTGCAGTGAAGCAGGCAGAAATTAGAAATGCAAAGGAACTGTAACTACCCACAAAGCATCTTGCTGGCCATTATGACATCAAACAAGAAGTTCCTTCCTTTGTGAGTCTCGAAAGCTAGGCTTCAAGCGCACACTGCATATATTTATTGATGCAAAGGTTGCTGCAGCTTAATCATGGAGTTTTTCTCTATTGTAACTAAAATTATTTAAGTTCTTTAGCTATAACAAAAACTCCCCAGAGTTGTCCTTACCTTGTGCTGGGCCCACAGGCCGGGGGAACTGTGTAAGGACTGGGAGGGGGCTGAGTCCGGTGCAAACGCTGTTGAGACTAGTGACAGGTGAAGGTGTAGGTGACTGTGTGGGGGATGTGATGGGACTGTTCAGCTGGGTGCTGCTGGCCTGGAGGAAAGAAAAAAATAGAAAGCAAGGCGGGGTGGGTGCCATCAACTGCATTCAACCTAACCATTTCCCCCTCTTCCATCAGATCCATCCCCATCCTCTACCTGAGCGCTGGTGTCTGGGTTGTAGATGTCTCCAGGCTTCTGCCCTCGCTGGTCCAAACTGTAGTACTTGCAGTGGTTCCATTGCACCATTGAAGGGTTCTGGGGAGGCTGAGGGGCATTGGGCACATTCAGCTGCATAACCACAACACCAGGTCCTGCGGGAGACACCCCTACAGAGGAAGCCAGGAGTGGGGAAACCATCATCATATGCATAAGAACACTATGTGAAATGTCAATCCTGCTTTCCTTCCCCTTCTACCCTCCCACACCAATAGGAGCTCTGTGAGCCTCATAGTTACTACTACTGCAATTACGGTGCCATCAGCGTAAGTGGCTCTTTACAGAATTAGATAAGCAAAGGCAGGTTGCCTGCCCCAATGAGCTTACAATCTAAGTAGAAGAGAGAAGGTGAAATTGAGCAAGTGCAGCATAGCGTGCTTAAACTTTGATACAGAATCTTCCAATTCACAACCGAAGGAGGAACAAAACAGCTCTGAATTATAAGAACAAACCTTGGCTACAGCTCATAGTTAAGAGAGGAGAGAACTTAACAACAAGCTCTCTCTTAACAACAACAACAACAACAACAACGCACTAAATCAAACCCTGGCTTAGTTCAGTGATGGGGGGAAAAAGACAGGGGAGGAGCAAAAAAGTGGCTGAGAGCCCCTCTCCAGGAGTCAACACAGACCCAGTAAGCCATAGTTGGGCTTACCATGACGTGCAAACACGGCTATCAGGGAAAATTAGCTCTGGTGTTGGAAAGCTAGAACACAGCTCAGTGGAAAATGTGCAAGCTTCTGCTCCAGTGATGTTATTAGCAATAGTTAAGAAGAGCCTGCAGCAGCCATAAGCACAACTCATCTCCCTTTACAGAAGAGGCAAATGACTGATCTCAGGATACAGGATGGAGAAACAGAGCCATAAAACAAGATGTCCATTATACCTGGGCCAACTCAACAGATTCTAAGGTCACTGTGGTTGCTCCAAGTGGGAAAGAATTCCTTGAGAAGCAAGGCATGTGGGCATTGGTGACCCTCCCAACTCCAGTTTTTCCAATTCAGCCCCTTTCCCCAGGCTCCACTAGGCTGACTGATCAGTTTCCAGACCAAGATTAAAACTTTATAATCCTACAAGTGCCTGAACTGGAGGCAGGGCTCAAGGGAATTCCCATGTCAAATTTTACTCTGGTGATGAGCTGGCATTCCCACTGCTCCCATGGGCAGCAGTCTAGCTTAGCAGGTGGAGGGCTGGCCACATGGCACACAAAACTCTCTTTCTTCCAACACTTTGCTGCCACTTCCTGCTTCCTAGCCACCTGTCACCTGAGATGGCTCAATCTGCCCAACAGCAGAGATAGCTCGGAATACAACTAAAAAAAAAAAATTAAGGACTTCTTCATTTCCAGGTTTGGAATAGACAGCTGGACACCCAAGCAAAAGATGCTGTTTGTGGTAGCCATTATTCTTATCATAGCTATGAACAAATGTATATGAATACTGTACACTGCTAAGTCATAAGTGGTGGTGGTGGAGGATGAAGGCTCTTAGGAAGCTTCATGTCATTTCACATGAATGCACTTACTACAGAAAAGTTCTAAATAAACGAATAGGAGTTTGGGGTGTTAATTAGGCAGCCCCAATTTTTTTCACAGGCATTTCACCCTTTTCTTGGGCTGCCCTGTTGAACATTTCCATTTGATCTGCCTCACTCCTTCCCTTGCTTCCCACAATATCAGGGGGAAACGAAAACATTTTACCAGCTGAAAAATTTAGGAAAGGTCTGAACTTTTACCACATTTTCAACTAAAGAAATGAGGTCCAAGATATATTTATGTACATCTTCCTTATATTTTCCAGTGGGTGCAGAGCAGGCAACACCATATCTAAATTTGAGCCCCATGGTCTGTGAAAGATGTTTGACACGAGGCAGGGGGAGCCTGAATAGGACCGGCAGGAGATACATGACAGACCGGCTTTGAAAAATGATGGGCGTTTTTCACAGTGACCACTAGATCAATACTGTACCAAACACTGGAAGTTGGGAGTTTGAAATCAAGTATTCTCTTGATCTCATGATGCTCGAGTCCAGTCTTTTAACAATCTTTAACCAGATCACTGAGATCTGGTGAGGGTTGGTAAACTCACAGCATTCTGGTTTCAGTGTTTTCTGCAACTTTGCACATAGTGTGTGTGTATGTGGGGATTTTTTTGGGGGGGGGTCACATTCTGCTAGGCTAAGTAATAAAGTAAACCGCCTTACCTGAATACTGCTGCTGCATCTGTGGTGGGCTGCAGGGTGAAGGAGATTGCGGCATCTGATACTGCTCTGCCCCAGGAGGCTGCAGGAAACCGACCGAAGGGCTGGGAAGGAAATAGCAAGATCTGATGAAGTAGCAGAAGCAACAGGACGGAGACAACAGCTGTGCTTCCCTTGAGAGACAACCAAGCCCAACTGCACTGAGTAATTTCCCGCATCATTCATCAGTTTAATGCTAATTGCTATGATTCCTGCTCCGATCATCTTTCAATTAAGGGGAATGCTTATTCAGTACTTCAGGGGGTAGGGATGCCACACGCATTCTCATCCTCTTATTCTCGCTCATATACAAGGAAGCTTCCCCACCCCCACTCCGCTTCTCTAGCTAGTTGTTTCTCCATCTTGAATCAAAGAATCAGAGTTGGAAGAGACCCTGAGGATCATGTAGCCCATCCCTGGGACTACTCCAACCCAAAGGGATGCAGGTGGGGCTGTGGTCTAAACAACTGAGTCTCTTGGGCTTGCTTTCGTGCAGGAAAGCACTGCCTGCACCACTGTCAATAACCTCCACCATTTGCCAAGATCACATCTCTAACCCCCACTGCAGGGGAGATGGAGCAGAGTTGCATAGAAACCAGCTGGGCTTGCAAAAGAGGGACAGAGGACTCAGCTTTGCTGGCCTGGAGAAGCAGAGCACTCTGTCCCCAATCTGCCAGGCCAACTGGCTTCCACACTCTCCATGTAGGAAGTGGCTTCATTCCACCTCTGGCTGGCATGGAAGCCAAATCAGGTTGATCAAAGCAGAGTGCTCTTTCCCTGCTTCACTGGTTCCATCGCTCGCCTTTATGGAATTCCTGGTCATCAATGGCAACCAGGAGAGTGATTAAATAGTAGATTGATTTTTGTCCTCTCTGAGAGAGGTATACTTATATAAAATTAGAAAGGGCAGCCAGAGAGGCTGGTAGACCATACATGAAAAGGGTATTGGCTCTTATGACTCCCTTCAATCATCATCTAACTTTGTGCAAGTAGGCAAATCTTTCCTTAAGAATGATTGTCATCTTGAGAGAACATCACATATTGTTGCCAGTAACTCCTATTTCTCATTTCTGTTTCCTACGGCAGAAACTGGGAAAGCCAAACAGTGACCCCTGTTAGCAATTCATTGAGGTTTTCATGGCTTTGAGATGGTGATGGGGAAGCCAGTTATGGATCTGGACAGCAACCCTGTTGATCTCTTGGAAGAGGTTCTTTCACACTGGATGCCCAACTTCGCAGACTGCTTTTGTTGCTGCACATTTTTATTGTGCTTTTATTGTCGCTTTGTACTGCATTTTTAAACTACTGTGATTATTAGAATCTTAACAGAATGGTGATGTACACCCCCACGCCCACACCCCCCAGACCTATTCTGGTTCCCTTTTATCTATTTTCTTAAATTTCTATGCCTACCAACTTTGCCATTGAACCCTCAAGGTAGCGTAAAATAAAAAGCAAACCGTATAAACTAGTCAACTCCTTAATTTTGGTTAAACAAATCCATAAAACCGATTTCTGCAAACACAATTTCAAAACCAGACTCAAGAAACATACAAAGGGCAGAATGCAATGTAGTGCTAAGGAGATGTCCCATTAGTGCAAGCATTTCTGCTTTCCTGACAAAATGGTGTCACCTTTTCTCCCCATGTGAACTGCTCTGGGGATTCTCCTAGCCCTCCATAATAGATTGGGGGGGGGAGTGCTGGGGGGCATGGGAAAAAGAGATGGGGAAGTCCCACTGCACTGGCAGGAGTCCTTGCTCTGGCTTCCACTAGCAGAACAGGTTAGTTGCATGCAGTCCAAGGAACTCAAATAATTCCTCCTTCCTTCCACCAAAAGCCTGCGATGACCAAGATAAGTTTTGGTTCTGAAAACCCATCAAGGAAGGAACCCTGCAGACCTATTGAAAAGGGGAGTTCCAAAGAGAACCTATGAAGGCTCTGCTCCAAGTAGAGAAGGGACACTATACAGGGCTTTGGCTCAAGCTCTTACCTGGTGCCATTCTGCTGGGCTGGCGGGATAACACTGTAATAAACTGGCATCCCCCCAGCTTGTAGTCCTCCTTGTACAGACTGATTTGCTGGCATCAGCACAGGCTGCTGAAAGGGCTGTTGGACCACGCCCTGAGACTCATTAGCCACTGGAACCTGCTGGCAGGGGGCAGAGGGAGAGTAAAGGGAGAGAACCTATTAAACAGGGGGAAATACAACAACATACGGTAGTTTAAGGGGGCACTGGATGCAGAAAACAACAGTGGAGGAACAGTGGGACACCTCCTCCAAGATCTGGTCTTTAAATGAAAAGTAAGTGCCTAGGTCTCCTGCTCTTTGCTTCCAACACTTTGTGAACTCCAGGGCTTTGCTTTCACTTCACTTCACTTCTATTTCACTTTATTTATTTTAGTCCAGGACAAAAGCCTGAATACAAGGTGCATATGGTAGTAACTGAAAAAGGAAAACTAAACATATGTCTTTGACTTGTTGCCCTTGTTGCATAGTAAGATACAAATGAATCCCAGCAATTGTTATATCTTGACAAGGTACACCTAACACAGGAATGGTAGTGAAAAGTTGATGTAATTTGAACTGCTGGAACACACTCACTAGATAGCTACTCACTTTAAAATAGGCTGTTGTGCTAAAACACTTTTGTACTGCATGGAACACATGATCAAATAAGGCAGGAGTGGTGAACCTGTGGCCATCCAGATGTTGTCTCACTCCAGCTCCCATCAGGGACAGTGGAATCTGGAGCCCAGCAACACCTGGAGGCTGACCTCTGAGAGAAACCTTCTTTTGCATCTTTTATGTGGTTCAAACAAACAAATGAATTGAACCATTGCTGCATTTATAATTTCTGGTCATGTAATAAGGATTTTTAGAATTCCCATTGTACAGTAGATTTTAGATAAGCCTTTAGCACTTTTACAGATAAAGGGCAGAGTTCCTAGGGACATTGATGAAATTTGCACAATTCTTCCTTCACAGCAAGTGTACTCAAAAAAGGCATTCCAAGCTGAAAAGTGTGTGGTTGTTTTTCAGGTACACCCCAGCTGGGCACTTCATCCACAACCCAGAAAACTGCACAACTGACTTCAAGGAGCCCTTAGGGCTTTCTACATCTCAAGCCCTCTCCCCTGCCCAATAAAATTAGGCACGGTCAATTGCTGAGGTGTTTGTAATATGGTGGTTTGTAATGTGGGTCAGAAGTACAGACCTTTCAATGTGTGCTATGTAGGCTTCAGGAATGAGCCCTGTAAGTTTTCCCACATTCGGTGCAACTCCTACCATACTGTTACTACTAATCACATTGTGGCTTTGAAAAAGCTTCCCAGAATAGGCATGGCACTGGGGCTTCCAGGGGGGAAAAGGGTGTGATGGAATACAAAACACTCATTTATACAGGCCTTTGGAAATGGACTTAGGGAGTTCAACTGTCTCAATTAGGTTGTCACAGTTTACTTTCAACATCAGCAGGAACCTGTGGTTGCTATCTGCAGTTTCTGGATCTGTAAAACAGTTCCGATCTGTTTCTAGGTTGCTGTTGACCTGTTATGATTAACAGAGGATGTTGCCAAAACCGCAATCCTGCATCAAGTTTGCTTTCTCCCCCTATTTAATGTGCAGCAAAACATGCCCATCCCCTGATGTCATTAAGTTATACATTTCTTCATTCCATCTCACATTTTGGGCCTACAATGGCAGCGGATGCACAACACAGAGATGCCGGATGAACCCAGAAACATAGCAAGCTGCCTTATGCTGAGTCCGACCATCTATCCACCTGGCTCAACAATGTTGACATTGACTGGCAGCAGCTCTCTGGGCTCTTGACAGTAGGCATTTGCAGCCCTTACAGGAGATACTGGGGATTGAACCTGGGACTTACTGTAGGCAGAACCACGGCTCTACAATAAAAGAGGGGGAAATGCAAAAACTAGAGATGGTGCTGCTGTTTTAGTGCCACGATCAGTCCTTCCATAAGTCACATACCTTGAGTTGCACCTACGCCTTTGAAGAGCATGGGACAGCTTTCTAAACTATCACAGGGATCAAAAGATTGCATGAATTCATTTCTGACTTACCAAATTGCCACTTCCAAAGTCCCTTACCCTCACCATATTTCTTCTTTCTTTTATTGCCACTCACTTGATATGAAGGCAGTGAAGTGTACTGGGTCATCAGGCCTTGCATCTGACTGCCCATATTTCCTCGCTGGTTGCTAAGGAGGCTCTGGCTCTGAGACTGCTGCACACCCATCATGCTTTGCATCTGGCCACCCATGTTGCTGCGCTGGTTGCTGAGGAGGCTCTGGCCCTGTGACTGTTGCATTCCTATCATACCTTGGTACGTCTGCTGCTGGCTGGACATGATTGGCTGTAAACCTGCATGGGAGCAAGAGGCTGAAGGTTAATACTTTATACCAGTGGGATCTGCCTGTCTCCTCCAGCATTACGTGGTCACTAAAGCATGCTCAATCCTCATTGGCCTGTTTTTTGTTTTTTAAGGAGAGGAGCCGTCCCCTCGGTTTCCCCCCTAAATATTTTTCCTACTTCTTCAAACTTGGCAATTGCCTCCTCCTTTGCATCTCAGTGGTCTCACTTTGGTTAAACAGCCATCATATTTAAGCACTTTAGGTGGCCAGCAGTATATATGACTGGTGTCCCAGGAGGACCCCTTCATTACCCTTCATATGCATCTCTTGTGTATGAACACGCATGCAGGTGGTGCTGTGGTCCAAACCACCAAGCCTCTTGAGCTTGCTGATCAGAAGGTGGGCAGTTCAAATCCACGCGACGGGGTGAGCTCCCGTTGCTCTATCCCAGCTTCTGCCCACCTATCAGTTTGAAAGCATACCAGTGCAAGTAGATAAATAGGTACTGCTGTGGCAGTAAGGTAAACAGTGTTTCCATGTGCTCTGGCACTTGTCATGGTCCTCCGTGTGCCAGTAGCAGTTTAGTCATGCTGGCCAAATGGCTTGGAAACCCCATAGTCGCATTTGACTGGACTTAACCATCCAGGGGTCATTTACTTCTATATTATTATTATTCTACCCTTCATTCGAAGTTCACAAATGTATGTCATTCACATATTCCTTGTAGACCAGAGATTCAAATCTCAGAAATATTTAAATGAACGCTTCCTGACAATCAACTCAAGCGTTAGTTGATTAATTCACCAAAGTTTACAGCCCTTCTGTGCACATATGTTTTAGATCAATTATCAGACCCAAACAATCAAATGTATGTAAAATTGAAGGACAGTAATAGCCTCAACTACCTATAACCCAAGGGGACATAGGCCTTACAGCTAGCTACATTCACTCTTGCAAAGATTTTTAATATGCAATGACCTGAGCTCTATAAATAGGCTAACTCCCCCTTGGCTCCAAGAAAGGGCAAGCTGGCTTGGATCTCCCTCACAGCACTAGAGCACTGATCTCCCGCCGCTGCCGCCCCCACTTGTTCCTTCTTGGATGCCGCACGTGCCACCCCCTTACCAGGTTGCTGCGACTGCTGAGGCAGCTGTTGGCTGTGCTGGGGGCTGTAGGCCACCGGGTGAGAGAGAGGTCGGTATTGCTGGCTAGAGTTTGGGTACTGCCCAGGTGGGTAGTAAGAAACCTGAATCTGTCAGGAGGGGGAAAAAGCAGTCAGTAAATAAGACAAAGGACATAACTGTAGCAGAGCTCTGGGCTTCTGACTGACAAGCCGCTCAAGAGGACACCAGTTGCAGCAAAAGGTTAGCCTCAAGGGGACATCAGCAGGAGACACACGGTCACAAGCACGTGAAGTTGAGACAGACACACAGGAGGAGCCACAAGGAACCAAGGATCCTTGGAGAACCCTCAAAAGAGAAAGCATACAAGCATTTGCAGAATGACAGCCTCTTGCTACACCCCTCAAAACAACAACAGCAACAACAACAACAACAAAAAACCAACCCTCTCACACTTTCCAGGCTTTTCTAACTCAACTGAATACACAGACAGGGAAAAGAAAAACATGGCTTTAACCAACAGAACAAGTAGTCTCTGGAAATTCAATTATTTCATAGTTAGGCAGCATCCAACTTCCATCTTTCATAGTTGGGTAACACCTGTGCAGCTTTGTAGGTGGAGATGGAGTGGAGAGAGTAGGTTCTGCAAGAGCACCACAGGCAATATTTGCAAATGAGGCTGAAAACTCTGCCCAATATTCTGTCCATTTGCATTTCTTACAGCAGAAAGTATTGATCTGATGTTTCCTATTCTAATCCTATTTTCCTCTTCTGATCTGTCCTATTCTCATTAATTCTAGAGGGCTCTGGAAGCTTCTCTGTGTGAAAGAAACAAGCAGAAGGTTCATGATGTTTGGGTTATTACTTCAGAAAAGCTGAGTACAGCTGACTTAAACTGGTTCTGTTATCTCTTCTGTCAAGGTCATGCTGACTATAATAATAGGCCAGAAGGAGCCTGGGTTTCACTTTCACTTTCGATCTCTCTTCCTTCTGGTGTGGTATTCTGTATATAGTGTTAAGGTTTAGTCTTATTATAACTTATTCTAAGTTTAAGTTAAGTCTGCTGCAACTGGATTTCTTATGGACAGGGCCAATCCTGAATGTATTGGATTTGTGACCGTTTTGCTCATTTGCCTTCAGTAGCAATAAAGCTCTGCTGGATGAAATATAATTGCCTCTGGTCTATTTTTTGGGAATCCTGCAACGTGTTTAAGTTTTTACTCTACACTGGAGTTCTGCTCTGGATCATTATTGAGTAGAATTCCATGACATATACCCCTCAAAGCCTAAGCTAGCTAACTTGACCCAATGCTTAGATACCCTTAATGCTCTGCCCAGCTCAGGTCTACTTGGAATGGTTTTCTGCACCCCTTTTAGCAACTCCTCATCATCATCATTTGATGTTCACTAAGAATCTCTTTCACACTGCACACACTGTCACTTACTTGCTGCGGGGGCTGCATATAGCTCTGGGGCTGCAGAACCTGCTGGGCTGGGGCGGTGTGTCCTGAGGCAGAGTAGGTGGAGGCTGTGATTGGCTGCCCAGGAGAAGCCATGATGAATCCCGTCTGCTGAGGATGCTGAGACATGATTGGCGGCTGGAACATGGATGAGGACGGATCTGGTGCTTCTGTGGAACCCTGGCGGCTGAGGCTGATCTGCCCAAAATGGTTGCTGAGCTCATCAGCCTGTAGCCAGAGGACAAGAGAAGGAAGCACTGAGTAACTGTGACCTCAAGTTGTTCGCATCAGCAGGTACATGGAACCACAACAGCCCTCCCTCTCCTGAATGAAAACAGGAGCAATTAGCACAGTGCCCAGGAAAGGTGTTCTTAGACAGTATGAATATCAAGAAAAACAACAATGAAAGTGACTATTTGACTTAAAGGCAGATGTGCCAAAGAAACAGCACTTGGAGAATTTGGCAGAAACTCGAGAAGGGTGGGGGAAGAGATTACCCAATGATCCTTCATACCACTTTAGTGCCTCAATGCTTTGTCCCTTCACGACATAGGCCAATGCAAGTGACATAACATTCTGCATAGTTCACTCTACATAGGCAAGTCCCCTTCTCTTTGACTTCTCAAGAACTGCAACCTAACGTCTTGTGTAAAATAAACAGGCCAAAATTTGCCTAATTCCTATATCAGTGGGAATGGAGAAGGGGGCTAAGGCAGGGCTGGATTAACCAAAGATGCCAACACATTTCCCTATACTACAGTTGCCATATGTCTGGGTTTTTCTGGACACGTCCTCTTTTTCAGCATTATAATCTCCACCCAGGAGATCTTCGTTGCTCTCTCTCTGTGTGTGTGTGTGAGAGAGAGTGTGTGTTTCCCTTCTCTCCTTTCTTGGTGGGACTCCCGCCAACCTTTGCCCACCTGGCTGCTCCCCATAGTGGAAGGGAAGGAGGATGCCACAGCTCCAAGGGGGAAAGGTGGCAAGTCAGGTGCCGCTAGGGGATTTTCAGCTGCAGAAGGTGGGCAAGGGGCGGCTGAAGTGGACCCACAAGTGGTTGCATCCATTGAAGCAATGGGATCACACCACACGGGTTGGTGATAGGGGGAAGGTGCGGAAGAGGAGGGGGTGGTGAGAGGCTGGACAAATCTGCAGGATGGCATGCAAGCTGGGAGGCAAGAGCAAGAGCACAGTGGGCACTGGGCAAGGCAAGTTGCCCGGCTCAGGATGCATTTGGACTGCCAGCTGCTGTGCCAGAGACGTGGGGTCTGGTGAGCAACCCAGAGCTCCCTCTCTGTCGTCCTGCTGCTGCTGCTCAGATGGGACCCAGTGGGGAAGAAAGGTGCGTGTGGGACCCCCAGCAGGAAGGGAGGCTTCTTTGCTTTTATTTTTTGGTGGGTGAGTGCAGAGGAGACCGAAAATGGCACTGCCCACAGGGGAGGCCTAAGCCAACAAGGACGCTACCCTAGCCCTCAGGAATGGCTCTGACCTCCAGACGTAGCAATAATCATCCTCATCCTTATTTTTAAAAATAAAACTTAATTTTAAAAAATCCTCCCCCCTTTTTTTGGTTTGTTTAGTCATTTTTCTTTTCTTCCTTTTCTGTGGGGGAGGGAAGAAAATCCCTTTCTTCTTTTAACTATATCTCCCCTTCTATTTCTACTTTACTTTCACTGACATCTCCTAATCATTCACCCCATTTTTATTTTTAACTTTCATTTTGATTTTTTATCAACATTATTAAACATTTCAATACACCTTTTATCCTTTACTGCACACACACACACACACACACACTAGTACTACTATTTTTCTTCCTCCTCCCCCCCTTCCCCTCCCAGCCCACCTACAAATGTGTCCTGGTAAATGTGCCCTCTTTTTTGCTCTTTGAAATATGGCAAGCCTACTAAGATCTCACTTCTGTGTATGAGACCATGGATTCCTTTGAGTGTGCTGCCACAGGTGATGAGTCCCCACTTATTACTATGCTACCATGATGCAGGAATCAGCTGCCAATGGCAATTTCCACCTCAAATACATGTAGGCACGTAGGCTTGCCACATGACTGTATAAATGCAATGGATGTGCAATTTCCTCCATGTTATTGCTACTGGAATGGAAACAAGCATTATGTGAAACAAACATACTATTATGCAATAAACCCTAAACAAGTTGTAGTATGGCCCCTCTGTTATAAGATCATCATCTAGAACAGGGGCAGGCAATGTGGTGCCCTCCAGATGTTGCTTGAATGCAACATCCACAATCCCTGACCACTGGGCAATGTAGGCTGGACCCAATGGGGTGTTGCAAACTAATGTCATCTGGGAGGGGCCAAAGGCTCCCCATTCCTGATCTAGAATATCTCCACTGCTAGAAACAGCATGACTCTTCCACTCCACAGACAAAGTAATCATTTTGACCATCTTGTGACAGAACACCTAGGTTCTCTATCTTGCCACAGTTGGCTCATGACACTTTGCCGCGGTAAAATACAGGTGGCATCCCTCTTGCTGCCCACACCCATCCAGTAGCTAACAGGGTATTAGGTGGCATGGTCTGTCCCAGCTTCTGCTAACCTAGCAGTTCGAAATCATACCAGTTCAAGTAGATAAATAGGTACCGCTATGGTGGGAAAGTAAATGGTGTTTCCATGTGCTCTTACACTTGTCACGGTCCTCCGTGTGCCAGTAGTGGTTTATTCATGCTGGCCACATGACGCTGAAAGCTGTCTGTGGACAAACGCCAGCTCCCTCGGCCTGAAAAGCATGAGCACCGCACCCCATAGTTGCCTTTGACTGGACTTAACTGTCCAGGGGTCCTTTACCCTTTTACCTTTCAAATAACTAACATAGTCTGGTTCTCTCAGTTTTAGGGCCTGTGTTTTAACTTGGGGATTATGGTGAATTTAAGTTTCCTTGCATATTTATTTTGATTTTGATTTCAGGGTTTGTTTTTTATTTCTATATGAATTGTTTTTATATATATTTCATGTGAGCTGCCCAGAAAACTTTGGGTTATGGGGCAGCATACAAATGTTAATTTAAAAACTCACTGGAAAATTCTCCTGTGCAAATTGGGTTGAAATGACCAGGAGTTGTGGAAGCGCTCTTCTGCAGCACTTGTTCATTTCAACGGGGCTCAATATGTCAGTGTACTGTGACCAGATCTCCTTCCTGCTGTCCTCAATGGTACCTGAAGTCTGCCTGCCTCTCATAGGAAACTGACTGAACTTTGGCAGAGGTGTATAGCTGTCAAACGTCCCTTATTTGGCGGGAAACTCCCTTATCCCGGCGCCGTGTCCCGCTGCTATCCCAGACTGATGATGTCCCTTAAATTTCCCGGGTTTCAAAGGACGCAGCTCCTCTCCCTCCCTCCGTCCCTGCCGGCCAGGGAGGAGGGAGGCTCCCACTGTGTTGCTTGGCTGCCCGGCCTGCCCCCCTCCAGCCTCCTCTCACCAGCCTCGGCCCCCGGGAGCCCCTCCCCGCTGGGACTGGCGGGAGCCTAGGGCCCTTCCGCCGCCATCCTCCTTGCGACCGCGGAACTGAGCGTCTCTGCCTGGGGCCTCCCCTCTGCCGGTCGCCGCCACTCCCAGTAGGCCGTACTGCAGCTGCACCGCCAAAGGACCCGGGAGATGGGCAGCCTGGCATGGTCTATGAATTGCTGAGGAGCCTTGAGAGGAGAGCGAGGGCAACCACAGAGAAAGCAGTTCAGAGAGAGGAGGAGGAGGCGGAGGCGCGGGCAGGTGTTCCAAGGGCTAACCATAGAGGGGGAAAGCGGAGGAAGGACTGTAAGCGCTTCTCCCATAGATTTGTAGTGGTAGACTAGCATAGATGGTCTGATCTGTGGGTTTACTTCGGGCGCTATTTCCCCCCCTCTTCCTCCTGCCCCGCCTAATGGAACTGAGAGCTGCAGATGGAGCACGAGAGAAAAGATACAGAACTGCAGCAGCATCTTCGTAGCTTGTACTTCGTTTTGCGTGAAAAGTTGTTGCTGCTTGTAGTTATTTAATTGCAGTGTTTCATCAGCTGGTGTCTTGAGCAGCAACCTCTGGAAACGAAGGGCTAAAAACTGGCGCTGCTCTCCCAAATTATCTGGTCCCTTTAACTTTGTATTTCAGCTGGCTGCCTAAAATCCCTTATTTTGGCTGCTGATCCCTTATTTTCGAGGCTGCTGGTCCCTTATTTTCAAATCTGTAAGTTGACAGCTATGCAGAGGTGCATAGAACATAAACCAACCAACCCTTCTGTGATGGGATAATGAGCTGCTTGTGCGTAAAAGCTTGATCCCTCTGGGGTTTGGCTGGTCAACCAAACCGAGTCACTAACGGAGCCCCCAAAGCATGACTCCGTCAGTCGCTGGTAGAATCTGACAGTGGGCGTCTACGGAACTTACTCCAGCATAAAAGCTGTTTGACGGACATGCGCCTCCTGGACTCTGCGTGACAGTTTCCGGCGAAGGGTGGGAGTTCCTAAGGGGGGTCTTGTTACCTCTTCACTATTCTCACTGGAAGTATCCCAGAGCCTCCCCTCCGACTCCCCTTCCGCCGGAGCTCCTGCTCTCCCCCTACTGGTTCCTTCTTCTGCTGCAGAATCTCTCCTATTCTCCTGGAGCCTTTCTACCACCTGTTCCTCCGATGGCAGTTCCCTGACACCTTCATTATGTACTTAAAATGCTGAATATTTAAATGGTTAACTCAAGATCAAGAGGCAGAACTGCCGGAGCATCAGTTCCCCAAAGGCAGTCCAGATCATCAATGTGCTGTGGGAAAGAAACAGGAGGAAACAAGGTACACCATAGAAAGACAACTCAAACGCCACACAATCTGGATAGCAGACTTCTCTTCCTCCACCTCAGCTACCACTCTGCTGATTGCAGGCTAATCTGGAAATCTTGCCAAACTCATTTCCTCTACATAATATTCATGCATGCAGGGAAAGTAAGATAGGATGCAGCCTAAGACTCACAGAGCTCAACACTGTTTGGATCAGCTAAATCAGAGGTTTTCAACCTTTTTGAGTCTACGGCTCCCAACTACATTCTTGCTGTGGGGCTCAGGAGCCCAGTTATGTCACCCCTTGCCTGCAGAGCTGGCAGCCTCTCACCCTTTTCGAGCACCCTCCCTTGTGGAGTATTCCCTCAGTCTCCTCTCCTCTCCCCTCTCCTTGGGAGTCCTTTGGGCAGCTGCTGATGCTGCCCCTGGTCTCTGAGCTGCTCACCCCCACCCCAAAGAGAGGTGTCTCCTCACACTGCCCGACAGGGGCCTGGGACTTGTCTGGCTGGGCTCCCTCGCCCACTTGCTAGCTTACTCCAAGGCCACCTCAGCTCCTGGCAACCAGCACACCCTGGCCAGCCACAGAGGCACCATTGGCCAGTCTGGGCTGCAACAAACAGCTGTGCAAGACTTTGGGAGGCAGAGACGCGGCAGGGCATCAGAGGAGGGAGGGAAGGAAAGAGCGACAGAGGCCAGTGTTGCCAGCGGCACCCCTGACCATCATTCAAGGCACCCCAGGGAGCCACGACACACTGATTGAAAACCACTGACCTAAATGTTCTAATTCCACATTTGCCAACTGCCTTATCAGTCAGATTTGATGACCTGTATGCAGGAATATCATCAGAAAAAGCACTGTGCAAATTGAGGAATCATATAGCAGTGGGCAAAACCAAGTTTATCCAACTGTAACACATTACAGCCATGCCCTCTGGTGGCTGTTACAGCCACATCTCATACAAAACCAGGAAAATGTCCTTTGGTACACATGCCCTGTTAGTTCAATGTGTTTCACCTTCAGCTGGTCTCTCACAAAAGTAATTTGGGTGGCAAAAATTAATTAGTGAACACTTTCATGCAACTGCATTCCAGACAAGTGGAACAGGCCTGCTGACTGAGGAAGACACTTCATTTTCCCATCCACAATAATATTGCTCTTTGCGCAATAGGAAACTGTAACAGGAGCTTTCTTTTAGGAAAGACATCTGGGAGCCATATAAAAACTGAGCAACAATTGTGCATTTGTTGCATTATAAATAAAAAGCCATGAACACACTTGAGAGATGGAAATTCTGTCCTGTTGAAGCAGAGCCCATCATCATCCTATGTAGTAGCATTTGTGTGTGTGTGATGTTTTTATAATGTACCCAAAGCGAACAAGCAGCTAACAAAATCAGCACTGGAATGCAGCACATTCTTTATTATGCCAATGAGAGCGAGAAAGAGAGAGAACGAGAAAGAGAAAAGAGAGAGAGAGAGAGAGAGAGAGAGAGAGAGAGAGAGAGAGAGAGAGAAAGAAAGAAAGAAAGAAAGAAAGAAAGAAAGAAAGAAAGAAAGAAAATCTAAGAAGTTGGGTTTTTAATACCATATTGTACTGCTGGGGTGGAGAGACTGGCAGGAGGACTTGGGGGCAGGAGCTTGGAGAGTACTGAACAGGCTGCGGAGAGGGCTGCAGAGCTGGGACTGGCTAAGAGTAGAAAAGGAAAGGAAAGGAAGAAACAGGCATAAGGAAGCAGGGGGTGGGGGGAGAGGAAAGGAGAGGGCAAGGGCAGAGGGAGAAAAGGCAGAACAAGGTTAGTCATTATACATAAAGACATAAGAGGTCTGAAAAGATACCACCAGCTACTGAGCTGGCTTTCCATCTGCTTTAGAGAAAAAGAAAAACCAAAAAATAGAAGCTCTGGAAGACTTCAGCCAAGGGGGAAAGGCAATAGGAATAGCAAGATGCCAAAGACCAATTTCTGAGAACTCTGACATCAACATGCATTCCAGGTGCCTGGTAGCCCTTGCAGCCTTAAAAGAAACCTGCCCTGCAACTGGCAGGGCTGTAAAGATTAGGAGACAGGACTCTGCTTTTAGCTGCCTCCTAAGTTTTACAAATCCTGCCAACCTAGCAGTTCAAAAGCACGTCAAAGTGCAAGTAGATAAATAGGTACCGCTCCGGCGGGAAGGTAAACGGCGTTTCCGTGCACTGCTCTGGTTCGCCAGAAGCGGCTTAGTCATGCTGGCCACGACCCGGAAAATGTCTGTGGACAAACGCCAGCTCCCTCGGCCTATAGAGCGAGATGAGCGTGCAACCCCAGAGTTGGTCACAACTGGACCTAATGGCCAGGGGTCCCTTTACCCTTTACCTTTAAGTTTTACAAAAATAGCATATGATTTAAAAAAAGATGAAAATCTTTGTCCTGATCACATAAATAATGTAAAGTAAGTATTTTATTGTTCTAGGTGGCAAATTCTGGAAAATACACAATTCACCAAGGTGGAGCACACCGGACATATTTGCACATCATGGTAAACCACAATTTAGAGTGACATAAATGAGCCTTGTGCACATAGTCTCCACATGCCCTATCCTCCTCCTGAACAGCTGGAAGGAGTATGGACCACTTTTGCTTAACAACAGTTTGTTGTTTCGCCTGAAGTGACAGATTGTGGATAATATAGGTAGCCATGTTAGTCTGATGCAGAGACCAACTAAGTTTGTTCTTGGTATAAGCTATCGTTTGCATGCACACTTCTTCAGATAACTGTGGTTAATTAAATTTTGTTTAGAGCAAAAAAACAATTGAACCCATGCTACACTGGAGGAGACAGGAGTGAGCCCAAGACCTGAATAGGCTTGTTCACATCATACAAAACTATGGATAGTGTGACATGCAAACATAGCCATTCATTAGTCTTAAACCCAAATTGGATAAGCCAATTTATCTAAACTGCTAGTTTTGGTTTTCCAGTAATCAGAAAGCAAAGGGGAAAATAGTAACACTAAGCTCTGGGGATGCTTCCAGAAGCAAGGGAGGACAAACGGTGCCGAGGGACTCCTAAGGAGATGTATGCCAGCTATGAAATCTCCAAGGAGGACATAATGTAGCCCCTGTCCCTTGTAGTGGCAAGGAATGTGACCCTGCCACTTAACAACAACATAATGGTGTTTAAAAACTACATGATCTTAGTTTCCTCTCCTAGTTAGAAATGTGAAGACCTACAAGTCAGAAAAGGGAGGAAATCCCCCTTCAGACATTGATTCTGATTATTGTCAAGTATATATTATTTATTATTTAAGCAGGACATAAAATCTAACCAACAAATAAGGATGTCTAATTTGACACTTGCTAGGTATGAGGATGAAATAATATCAACTGCCTCAACAACTTTGTAAAATACAGCAGAATATCTTCATTTATCACTACCCCTTATGTTATGGAGGTGTTATTTTTCTGAGCTTTCCCTGTGAATGCATGTTACTTCTTCTTCTGCATAACAATGCTGAGGTCTACATACTGTTTCTTGGCCCAGATGATTCTATTTTAAATAGGTCTACTCAAAAGTAAGTTACAATAAATTCAGCCTTACTCCCAAGTGGGAGTGCACAGACTGTAGCCAAAGCAGCAGAAAAAAATCCCCCATACAAAATTTCACATCTTTTCATGGCCCTGCTAAGGTGAGTCTAACCAACAATTCTTCTGCTTCAAATTACTATCCTTCCTGTAAAATTACTAAATAAAACTATACCTTATGCTCCATTTGAGCTAAACTGAAAGGGACGCAGGTGGCACTGTGGGTTAAACCACAGAGCCTAGGACTTGCCAATAAAAAGGTCAGCGGTTCGAATCCCCGTGACGGGGTGAGCTCCCGTTGCTTGGTCCCTGCTCCTGCCAACCTAGCAGTTTGAAAGCACATCAAAGTGCAAGTAGATAAATAGGTACCGCTCCGGCGGGAAGGTAAACGGCATTTCTGTGTGCTGCTCTGGTTCGCCAGAAGCGGCTTAGTCATGCTGGCCACATGACCTGGAAGCTGTATGCCGGCTCCCTCGGCCAATAAAGCAAGATGAGCGCCGCAACCCCAGAGTCGGCCACGACTGGACCTAATGGTCAGGGGTCCCTTTACTTTTACCTAAAAGGTCTGTCATGTCAAGCAGCAACAGAATAGAACGATCTGCAAATATTTCAATCCTGCTGCTCTCTGTGGCGACTGAAGGAACTGAGTAGGAAGACGGCCACATTCCTAAGGACTGGGCAGTTTGGTGCAAACCTACCGCTGAGGAGGACAGCCAGAGCCTCGTGTGTGTCTCTCAAATTGTTCTGCTGAGGCAGGGGCAGACCTGTTGTGGAACATGCAGAACTGCAAAGCCCCCACCAACACACATTCCAGGCTTTCCAGATGCAAATCACCTTAACACGCATCTGTGAGCATTTTGTTAAGATGAACCTCTGTCTAGTTTTCTTTGGTTTCTTCCAAAGAAGAGGCCAGTACCAGACTTTTTAGGGCATCTCCCCACAAGACGCTCTTTGTTTTTGATTTAAAAAATAATAATTTTAATTAAAGATTTTCTTGGTTTACAAAAGTACGCTCATTGTCTCTTTTTTCAGGTTGTAGAGTCTTTTCTACAGAATCAGTTGCATTCGATGTGAGACATTAGTGTTATATACAATATAAGGCTGGGGAAGAACTGAGGGGGAAGACACTCTTTGTGGTTGGGAATAACACATCAGCTGCTTCAAATGATTATATCTCAATGGAATAAGCCAAGATACGAATTGACATTTTGCCCGAGTGTGTAGCCCCTTTGCTCCTTCACAGCACACTTGAACGCAATACGGATGTCTTCAGTTAACCAGTGTCTTGCCTCATCTGAACTGGAAAACTATGGTAACCAGCTTTGGAACAAGCCACGATTCCAAGGCAAGTTCAAACCATAATTTAGGCTTTGTTCTGAAGCTAGGAACATTGTAGCCCAAATAAATATGGCTGATTAGATCCCTTCAAGCCAAAGACACCCTGAGCTGATTCTCACTGATCACCTCGCCCCTTTTCACAGCAGGAAAAGGCCAACAATGTCAGCCCAATGCAAGAGGTCAGGACAGAGCTTGCCCCTGCTTTATGATGTAACCTTCACACCTAGGCATGTGTATGCATGCACACACATAACGGTTTAAGAAATTCCTAATTTCTAATTAGGAATGTGTCCTAATGATACAATTCTATTCCACACATTGTGTCTGGTGTTTTTCTTCCTTTTTTCAAGTATTCAAGCATTCTGAAAAAGACTAACTTTCCTTGGAATGAGGAATTTGCAGTGATTGCAAAATTACACATAAATATGGGCAATGGCTGGTGAAATCCAGGAAACCAGAGTGAATTCTAGTGCATGGGGTGGAGGACAGCAAGGATTCATTATCCCTCCCTTTCCCTTCCTCATTGCTAGCAGAACCAGCTTGAATCATTCATCTATTTCACTGTTCTTAGAGCAGAATTCAGGGTCTTTTTTTCTTTGCAAGTGCAGAATATAAGCAGTTCTGCCTTACAGTCACCCTTTTTGCAGTTGATGCTCCTGCATCCCTGCAATGCCACATTAGGACCTATGCCAGAGGTGGGGAGCAGGTGGTTCTCCAAGTCTGATCAGCCCCAGCCAGCAGGACCAATGGTCAGATATGGTTGGAGCTGCAGTCCAACATATATATCAAGGGCTACAGTTTCCCCATTCCTAGTTTAGGCCGACTGAAGCAATGTCTCCCCAAACTGCATGTTGTGGGAAGCCAGGTTTTGCTACCATGACAGAATCAGTTTGATGGGACTGGATGGGAAGGGAGAGATAAAGAAGAACAGTTTGTGTAGATAATTAAAACAACAACAACCCTTTTCTAGCAGCAGTAAGAATGCTCAAGCACATTCTTCTGTTTCTGCTTCCTGGCTAAGTAACCACAAGAAAACATTCCCTAGAACCTGGTGACATTGAACAGTGACTCACCTGTGATATGATGTGATTACTCATCGACGGCTGTTGCTGGGGTGTGGGTGGAAGTGGTTGCTGTTGCTGCTGTTGTTGCTGAGCAGCGCATGGCAAGAGTCCTTGGCCAGGCTGAGCAGAGGAGACTTGGCTGCAAGCTTCTGGGGTACTTAGTGACAGACCTTCACAAGGAAACAAAATGCACGCAACAGATGTTAACAAAAAATGTGCATTACTTCTGAAAGGAGAGGTGTGAGGGTTCAAGCCTGGCTAGAAGAAACACCGTAAGGACGGAAAATCCTTGATGTATACAAAAATGACTCTGTACATGGTCAGGGGCACCTTTGTCATTGGCCTGGCTAGGCATTTCTACAACAGATTCAGTATAGAGACATGGCTCTGTTGAAGCCTTGATGCACAACACCCTACTTCTCTTAGCCTATTTCACTTTGGTGCACTGATGTCTGGGTTCTGCTGTTCTTGTGAGCTGCTCTGTGCATTTCTGTTTTATTTATAAATGCATATACAATTCCAAGGTAACCAGATTTTCATAAGTTAATATGCTAGGCAAATGGAGCCTGAACTTCCCTGCACTTACAGGCAGACTTTCAAAATATATCTGCCTTCTCTGTAGCAGCTGGACAATCATCACAGCTGAATCTGAGCAATTTCGGGCATTAGCTGGTGTTTACTCCCACAGACCCTCTGTGAGGTAAAGGATTTACTTGTTAGTTCCATCTTCCAGGTGGATACAAAGGGTTCTGGTCATATTTTTACAGACTCAGCCATGAAAATAACTGAATGAACTAATCTCTCCTAGGTCCCAATACAGTGCCCTTTGGCCCACCCCCCTGAAGAATATTTGTGGCACAAAAGGAAACTAGACGTATAAAGAACACTGGTTAATTGCTCTGCTTTGTGGCAAACTTGGAAAGGGTAGCTGCATTAAGTGTCAATCTGTACACGTTTTAGCTCCTGGAGAATGCCAAGAACAGTTGATGGAATTGCCATCTGGTTCAGGTCTCCTCAATAAAGACCTCACTTCTGGGTTTTGTCTCAGGAAGTTGTTATATAGCTAGAAGCTAATTCACATAATAGATTGGGGAAATGTATCCATGTTTTCCTGTTGTTGTTGTTGTTTTGTCGTTTAGTCGTGTCCGACTCTTCGTGACCCCATGGACCAGAGCACGCCAGGCAACTCTGTCCTCTACTGCCTCCCGCAGTTTGGTCAAACTCATGCTGGTAACCTCGAAAACACTATCCAACCATCTCATCCTCTGTCGTCCCCTTCTCCTTGTGCCCTCCATCTTTCCCAACATCAGGGTCTTTTCCAGGGAGTCTTCTCTTCTCATGAGGTGGCCAAAGTACTGGAGCCTCAGCTTCACGATCTGTCCTTCCAGTGAGCACTCAGGGCTGATTTCCTTAAGAATGGATAGGTTTGATCTTCTTGCAGTCCATGGGACTCTCAAGAGTCTCCTCCAGCACCATAATTCAAAAGCATCAATTCTTCGGTGATCAGCCTTCTTTATGGTCCAGCTCTCACTTCCATACATCACTACTGGGAAAACCATAGCTTTAACTATACGGACCTTTGTTGGCAAGGTGACATCTCTACTTCTCAAGATGCTGTCTAGGCCTGTCATTGCCCTTCTCCCAAGAAGCAGGCGTCTTTTAATTTCGTGGCTGCTCTCACCATCTGCAGTGATCATGGAGCCCAAGAAAGTAAAATCTCTCACTGCCTCCATTTCTTCCCCTTCTATTTGCCAGGAGGTGATGGGACCAGTGGCCATGATCTTCGTTTTTTTGATGTTGAGCAGTTTCATGGATCACTGCCTTGCTGTGGCGAAGGGGCTTGAAGAACTCAGAGAAGCTATGAACTATGCCGAGCAGGGCACCCAAGATGAACAGGTCATAGTGGAGAGTTTTGACCAAGCGTGATCCACCTGGAGGAGGAACCGGCAAGCCACTCCAGTATCCCTGCCAAGAAAACTCCATGGACAAAGACAACAGGCATGTTTTCCTACATGGATACAAATTGCAGGGCATCATGGCTAGCTGGGGATTCATTGTGGCATGTATGCTCAATACGTGTCTGTTCTGTATTCCGTACAATATTTTTTCACGTGTACGTTGTTTTGTACAATAGAGATATTCTAAAACCATTATGTCTGAAGCAGCCTTAGCCTTCCCATATACATCCCAAGTAGAATCACAGAATTGTAGAGTTGGAAGGCACCTCGAGAGTCCAGCCCCCTGCAATGCAGGAAGCTCAACTAAAGCATCCCTGGCAGGTGGCCATCCATCTTCTGCTTAAAAACTTCCAAGAAAGGAGAGTCCACAGCATCCCGAGGGAGACTGTTCCATTTTCAAACAGCTCTTACTATCAAGAAATTCTTCCTAATGGTTAGTCAGAATCTCCTTTCTTATAACTTATAAATGGCTTTGTCTGAGTCCTACCTTCTGGAGCAGGAGAAAACACCACCTTCCATGGGACAGTCCTTTAGATACTTGAAGATGGCTATCATATTTTCTCTCCTCTATTTGGATTTACCACCAAGGAAGACAAACCAATGCTCTTACTTATGAGCAATCGTACGGCAACATACTGCATGTTTTATACATCTGCTCCTGCTCTTTGTAAATATGTACTGCAGGTGTGCAGGGGAGGGAAAGTGCATTGGAACAAATGAGAGACAAGAGTAATGACAAGAAACAATAAAATAAAAATGAAGTGACCTAAAAATGGCACTATTCAGATGCGACTTGATCTCCCCTGCCTGCTTCTCTCCCAAGGCCAGCTATCTAGCACTTGGACCTCAAGAGATATCCATTGTAATCACCACCACCACCACCACCACCACCACCATCATTTTATTTGTATGCTGCCTTTCCGTAGTTGAAGCCATGCTCAAGGCAGCTTACAATATGAAAAGACTTACATAACTACAAAAGTAGTCATAAGCAATAAATAAAACACATCAAAAAGTACACAAGAAAACTTAAACAAATTCCACATAAATCATAAGATATAAATATACAAAAATAATCCTATCAATAACAGCAACAACAAAAACCAACAAAACCACCTAAACAATACCCCTGAATAACCAGATCTTTGTCCAGTTTCATTTATACCAAAATACACTGTCATAGCAAAGGAGGGGGAAGAATTGTGACCGTGAGCAAGCAACAATGGATAGAGGCAGGAGAAATAAATATGGGCATTTCAGTGCCTGTCCCTGAAGTTCAACTGGAAGAAACTTGTAAACAGGGTGAGTACATGGATGGTTGGATATGAATCATTCCCAACAGTGAGAGAGGAGACACAACGCTGCTGTGTTCCACACCCACCCCTTTATTGATATTATTCCAATTTCTGAGCTAAAGAAGAATAATGAGTACATCTGTAAAGCCATCATCCACCCTCTGTGCAGAGGAAGATGACTTGGTGATGCTACGGAGTAACAGAAGGGAGCCTGGAGACTGCAATTCCTTCAATGCCGACTTGACTGGGAAAATAGAACAATATGTTTTTCATATAATTAAGATGTATAAGCAGAGAGCTGTATTTTTTGGCTAACTGCAAGGTTGTGACCTGAGCGCAAAGGTTGGTAGCTGGTGATCAATTCAGCATCCTAAGAATTTCTGCCTGCTTTCTCCCTCTCCTTTTGTCATTGGATTATACAGCTAATAAAAAATAATAATCCGTATTATCTGATGAAATCTCAGAAGTCAGAGAGATGTAGCAACATTTACAGTAGCTGGGGAAGTGGGGCTGCAGTGTCCATGGCAGGGGTAAGGGAGGCTGTAGTGGAAAAGGCTCAGGGCCCCCTCCATATCCTTCCCTCTTTTTATTCCCTGGACAAAACTCACACACAAAATTAAAGTTATTTGCAAACTCAGATCTTGACAACTTAACAAATTAACTTAGGAAATTATCCTCCCAGCACAGAATTCTGATGGAATAGGGTGGGGTGGGTTAAAGTACTCACATGTTATATGGAATGGTGGGAAAACAAAAGTAGAACCAAGCAATTTTGAAGAGTTTGGGAGGGAATAAATTCCACCAATAAAAAAAAAAACCACACACTTGGATAATGTCAGTGGTGCAATACAGGAAGTTCAATACAATACAACACAGTTCAACTGATGGTACATGGGGAAGAATGAGAATTCAATAGTGCTATGTTTAGCCACCCCTGTCAAGCCTTAAATCAGCTGATATTTTTCATGAATGAGACAAAAGCTTTGAAGGTAAATACAACATTTTGGACAGGCAGCTCTCACCATTTTGTGGCATTTTCTCTTGGGAATTATAGGATCAAAACTACCTAAACAGTACCGAATTTATGTATGCAGGTACAGCTGCAGGAATGCTATTTGCCCCCAAATGGAAAGAAGTAGTAGTCCTGACAAGAGAAGAATAAGAAATCAGGACAACAAACTTTTTATAAGGGAATGGAAATGGTTTATTGATTATTTACAAACAAACTATAAACAGATTAAAACATTGGCAGGATTATTGTTATAACTTTCAGCTTCAAAAACATATATGAGAAGAGATGAATAAAAGAATAAGTCAAGATAATTTGGAATATGCAGGGAATGATGAAAATAAATTTAAGGAACCACAAATGTGGTTTTCAAATGTGAGAACTAATCTATGCAGAAAAGCATCACTGAGAGGAAAAATTCTGCAACTCATCTGCATATCAACATGTGTGCATATGTCTCATTGAGTGTACAGAATTTGAAAATCCATTAGTTACAGCATCCCAATACTGATGAATGGCAAAGGAGAGATATACTTGCCATAGTGACAACCTAACCTCACTTGTAGGTGTCCCGCCCCGCCCTGCACAGAAGTGCTTTCCCTAAAACAAACTGGTTGCAGTGCCATCAAGCCTTGAATGGGAGTACCAGACCTCCCAAATCTCAAAGGCAACAGAAGGCTCCTTGGTTGTAAGTGTCCATTTACAGAGGTGACCTAGACATCCTAGACAAGATCAAGCCAAGGGGTGTACAACAGCAATTGGTGGGGCATCACAGAGCATCGCTGCCGCTTACTGAGAGTGGGAGGGGGCAAGGAGCGGACAGTGACAGGAGCATCAGAATGGCTCTCCTGCCACACTTGCACCACACTAAGCTCCAAGCACATCGATCCTTCACCTTTTGGTAAGGGGCAGCAATGTTCAGCAATGGAAAGCCAGGCAAACAATGCTGCCCTCCCTGTGGCACCCTGCTGACTGCTGCTGGGGTGCACATTCATTCTACACTCCATTAAAATCAAAGGGCTTTTCCTCTTTCTTATTTTTGCAGCCAGTATATAAAACAGAATGGTTTATGGGCAATTCAAGAACTCAGGGTGAAGAGGGATAGAGGCCGCAACAGCAGTGCCAACTCTTTAGAGAAAGAAAACTGCTGCTTTGACTGTCACTTTGGTTAAGAGAGAATGCAGCATAGAATTCAATAAAATGAAATTTTAAAAGCACGTGGGGAACTATGAGGAAATTACTACTAGCAACCAACTTAGATGGGATGGTGATGAATGGCTGGAAGGGGAAAGCAAATGGTCTTGAAGCTTTGAGTTTTATCATTCTGGCCCATATCAAAATTATTACATTTCTCAGTCATTTTAAGTTCTGAAAATAGGAAAGAATGCAAGCGGCAGGGTCAATAAGGTGCAATTATCATTTAATTAAACTCCATAATTACTCCTTCATAAAAAGGAGACTCATTTCTGCAGTTAGTTAAATAAAAAATAGATCATTATGCAGAGGAACAATCAAGTTAGGAAACCTGAGAACTGAAACTAGAATTGCACTTCATTGGCCTTGCCTTTGCAACTTTGCCTATAGGATCTTTTTACATATTGCTTTTCACTAAAGCCACAAAGCGGCTTACAAAACAAAAGCATACAACATTAAAACCATAAATTAACTTTTGAGTCTGTCAGCAATATATACGGGAGGAAGAACTAATGCCACATGCTGACAGCATCAATCCCTGAGATGGTGGCTAGAAAGGAGGAATCATGAAACAATCATACATGGATCACAAGCAATTTGTTGTCAAATCCAGGTGTAATTCTAACCTAGTTGAAATCAATGGTTTTGTCACTGAGCCCAATGACATGAAGATGACTGAACTCACTAGGTAGGATTAGCATGCACCCAGGGCTTAGAAATCTGCAGTCGTCTGGATTTATTTCTGGAATGGGACAATTTTCGCTACCAATTTGTTTCCTCCCCAGTTTTCACTGCTAGCACATTTGCTACCCCACTCCAAGCTGACCACATACCTCACTGAGCTCTATCCTCCTCTCTCGCAGGATGTTTTTCAGGTCTTCTGTCTATATTGTTGCAGAGAAGCACAGGTGCAGCAAAGAATGAGCTGGAGGCCCCTGTCCATCTCTCCACTGACAACAGGAAAGCAACCTCCAGTTCTTTATTGGGCGACAACTAGTTTTAATCCTGGATTGCCCAAAATGGACTCACCACAAGCCACAAGGTTTTCTCTCATTCTAACTGAATGGGGGCAGTAAAGAAGGAAGTGATACCTGGCCTGATAGTCCTGCTGGCACTGCTTCCTTTGCCGATGCCACCGATGCTGTCTCCTCGTGTCAAAATGGAAATGCCGCTAAAGCTGCTAGCTTTGGTGACAGGAGGACGTAGATTGCGGGTAGAGCCATCTGAGTCTGTGCTGCTCCAAGGCCTGGGCTCAAGTGACTTCAGATCGCTCTCGGTGCTGCTCTGGCGGCTGCCCGAGGCCCGGCTGAGCCCGTCCCGGTTACCCCTGCAGCAGAGATTACAGAGGTTAACGCCACTGAGAGCTAAAAAGGTACAGCATGTCTGGACATTCAAGGCATCAATGTGTTGTTTGTGTTAGAAGAACAGACAAGACAAGCACAAGTAGCTACACTGAGAAGGACCAGCTCAGCGAATACCACCCATCACATGAATTAGCATGGAGGCTGGTGAGTTTTACAGGCAGCTCCTGGCAATGTGGGCTGCCATATGTGTAGAATGGTCTGTATCGTAGCTGCTCAAGGCCTACCCAGAAACAGAGATCTAAAAGGCACATTGACCTCCTAAGATACAGATCAGGCAGGGGAAAGAATCTGAATGGTCTTGGTATCTCTTTCTGATCAGACAGCAGATGAACTGCATCTCTCAAACAGCAGGCCTGGACCAGATTAACCATTAAGCAAGCAGCCTAAGGCCCCAGCAAATGTGGGATCTTCCCTTCTGAGATATATTTATTTGGAAGTTTCCCAATGTAGCACACCTATCCTGCTCCTGGCACACATCATTTTCAAAAATGCCTCAAAACAAAACATGGGACCTCTCTTTCATTATGAGATAAGGAGAAAATAGAAGCCACTGTGAATCCAGTAAAAAGAAGAAAACATCAATGGCTGGCTGTCTGGCATGAGAAGATAAAGGAAATTGTAGAACATTTCAGAAGAACAGGATAGATAATAGAGAAAGAAGCTACTACATTGCAGAGTTACAGAGCGGTATATGTAAGCAGAGTAGAAAGAGATGCCTGTGATCAGAGATGTCTAGTCCTCTGAGAATACAGTTCTACCAAAAGGACCCCCATGCTAAGCACTTCAAAAATAAATCGTGTATTTGGCTTTGAGGCTATATTTGTTTATTCTGTGACTAAATTTATATCCCTCCCTTCTTTCCTGAAAAGATGGCATGGGCAGCTAACAACATTAAATCAACAAACAAACAAATATTTGAACATCTATGGTATTTGGATGTCCGTACTCCCTTCCAAAGGACTGCACAAATAAAAATGCCTTTAAATTCTGCCTGAACTTGGCCAGGAAATGGGACTGCCTAATGTCCCCAGGAGGGAGTCCCAGAGATGAGGTGCTGACACAGAGAAAGCCCTGTCTTTGCCAGTCACAACAGAAGTGATGTGAGGAGGGCCCCTTCTCCCTCTAATTTTAAACTGTGTGTTGAGGCAGGGACATATGGAGGGAGGTGATTCTTCAAGCGTTGGCTCCCAAGTAATTTTGTGCTTTGTATATGAGCACCCACATGTTAAATTGATCCTAGAAGCGCACCAGCAGCCAGCACACTGCTCTCAGGTTTGGAGTGTTGAGCTCTCCTCCAGGCACAATCACGTGCTCTAACTTGGCCATATTTGTCCCTAGTTTTGCACCACCTCCATTCTAGCCATCTACCAGTCCTTTTCATAGCCCAGAGCTCCGCAGAAAATCAAGGAGCTTTCCAGCTCCCATGGACCTAAAGAGGACACAATCATGTTGATGGCTCTCTACATCTCACCATGCCACAAGCAGAGCAAGGGCCTCAACAACAGCAGCAGCAATGCCAGCTAGAAAATTCCCCGGACCATTCAAGAATATTTCATATTCCATAGGTCTCCAGGGGCAGACCATGCTCAAATCTCCCCCACCCCTGCAGAAAACCAGTCGCTTAAACTTCACAAGGGAGTGATCGATCCAAAACAAGTGATAAGACAACCTCTGATCACCACTGAATCACTCCCAACCCATTCTGTAACCAAAACAACAACAACAATCAGACTAAACATATGGCCCACGCTCTGTGTTGGACTACTGATGATTTGAGACAACCCTCTGATTGTCATGGCAGCCATGAAGTCCTAAACTGATTTCCAACAGGACAGCTTCCATATGGACACTGAAGTCCTTCATGACCAGCATACTAGGGTTCTACAGAACCACACCAGAATCTGCATCTGCCAGTTCAGGGAGGCTACCGGGCAGCAGGATGGATGATACACAAGCAGCATCCCTATTCTCTATTTTTGGCTAAGTATCAGTCTGCATCTGCATGAGAACTATTTTAATTCTTTTAACATGTGGAATAGTTTTAAATATTGGTAATGGTTTTTATGTATGGAAACAGTTCTTTTTTCCTCAGGGTGTACTCAAGGGTATGCAGTACTGCCTCCCCCCCCCCCCCCCCCCGTTGCTAAAAAGTGTAGCACTTACGGGAACAACTTCATGGTGAGTAGCAGCACCTATTTTTCTAGAAATAAAGAGCTGTATGGAATGGAACTGTTTTTAAACTTTTCTTGTTTTGTGGTTGTGATTGTTTTATAATTGTAATATTTCATTACTGTTACACACCTGGGACCTTAGAGTAAAGGGCAGCTAAAAAATCTAATAACGTAAATGAATATCAGGTACACCGGCCTGTATCTGTCTCCCAGCTTGACTGGCTTCCTGCTAACACAGATGAAATCGTGGTTAACTACTGTGACACTCCTCTAGACACATACACACAGTTTTGCCCAGTGCTGTATTGAGTACTTGGGCAGAAGGGCTCAGTCAGATCAGGAAATGTTGAATGAGCAAGTTAACAGGAAGTTTAGTTTATTTGCACACTTAACATGATTCCTATAATGAGTTAGATAGAAAGTTAGTTCAGGCACAGAGACATGTCCTACATCTTCCACTGTGAAGACAGGTGCAAGAAGTCATTCAGTTACTTTAGCACTCTCTTACTCCCTTGTTGTCCAAAGATCCAACCACCTCCCTGGCCAAGTTCCCACTTCTAATTGCATTTGTTGTCATTTAGTGATTTGCTCCTCAATTTCTTTTTCTTTTTTTCTTTCTTTCTTTTTTTTTTTGCATTCTGTACTGTCGGCTAGCATTTCTCAGTTATTTTCTTGTTTTGGACAAGACTTTAATATTCTAAAGTCTTCTTCCTTGATGCTGCTTGTTAAGCATGCAAGAATCCTCCTGACCCTAGTGGTACTTTTCCTAAATTGGGATATACATTCTAGCTGAATTTCTATTATTGCTGCTTTGAACAATTTTATTATGTTTTTAGATATGTTGTAAGCCACCCACAGCGGCTCGGGAAACCCAGCCAGAGGGGTGGGGTATAATGATGATTAATAAATTATTATTATTAATTCTCAAGCATTCCAAAGAGATCTGACTCTTTACTTTTCCTCTCAACTTCTTTTTTACCAATCACCTGCTTTTGGGGAAGTTTCCTCTTTTGAAGTAAAATGTAACTGTGTTGGATTTCTTTGGCAATTGTCCACTTATGTATATGTTGAACATGATAGCAATTTAGGCACTGTCTCCAATCAATTTAACAATATTTACATCATGGACCAGGTCCTGAATTATTTTATTAATAATAAAATTTAAGTCCAGAGTCACACACACACACGCCTGCCTAGTTGGTTTCATCTCCAACCATTGTATGGCACAGTGTTTTAAGATATTTGGAAATTTAGTGGCACGACAGTGCATCCGGGAGAACATATGACGCGAGTATGAGGTTTTGTTTCCTAGATGTAAAAATGGCTAGGTTGGACTCCAGGCAGCTGAAAAGGTATGAGGTGAAGAAATGTCTGTCCCTACAATGGCAAATTGCATATAAGCCACTGTAGACCAGAACTGGAAATGAAGAAGAGGGGAGAAGTTCTAAAATTTCCAACACTAAGCTGTCTGCTGAGCAACATCCCCTGGAGCATGTTCTTAAGTGCATCCTTCCACTTGAAGGGGAGCTGCTATGCTTGTACATGAACTCCTCATCTCTGCTGAGCTCTTGCTTTAGTTAGATTTGCACATACATTAAGGGCAGCAACGTAGGAAGTCTGATCCATGGGGCACAGTCTGAGTGATGCTACATAAGGATAGTTCGACCTCAAGGGATCATTAAGATTTTAAAAATATTGCATTGAATTGCCTCTTGTTCTGTGGCCAGAAAAGTAGGAGCTCTGTTGATACTGATCAAGAAATGTGCCCTGACATTCCTTTACCTAGGTGCATTTTAAATCAATTTCATGTTAAGCTAGCCCCTGATAACATATTGTTGTACTGAAGGGTGAATGGAGAATTAAGTAACTTTCACATCTTTTTAATATCTACCCCACTGAAAAGCCATTTTTATCAGTTTGCAGCATTAGGAGAGGACAAGAGGTAAATCCTGAGTTCTTTTCTGTCTAAGCAGCTGCAGTTTAGGGACAACTCTGATTACCGCCCCCCCCCCATAAAAGATTGCTCATTCAGATGTTCTGCTAACATAGAATGTCGTGCTGCCTTTATTTAAGGGGTAAAGAGGACCCCTGACCGTTAAGTCCAGTACTTGCACTTTTTGCGTGCTTTCGAACTGCTAGGTTGGCAGGAGAAGAGACCGAGCAACGGGAGCTCAACCCGTCGCGGGGATTTGAACCACCAACCTTCTGATGGGCAAGGATGGAGAACTTGTTGCTCATGAGTTAGGGATGATGGGAATTGCAGTCTAACAGCATCTGGGAAGACCACAGGTTCCCCATCCTTGGATTAAAGACAGCCAAATGTTCCATGAGATTATGCAAGACTCTGTTCTCATAAAGGTTCAATGCATGGTGAAGATGGCTGGATCCAGATTGAAATATTCCCATTTCCTGCATCCAGTCCCCATGCCTAGCCTCCATAAAACTGCAGTTCTAAGCTCACTTACTTGAAAGTGAGCTACAATGAAATAAGTGGAACTTACTTCTTAAGTATATGTGCTTGGACACCAGCAATCTTTTGAATACACCAGTGTTTTAGTTTTATCTGTGTTTGCATGTGTGTAGGAGAGGTTGGACACAAAGTGATGTTACAAAAGATGAGACAATTTGAAGGACTCCACAAGCAGCCATGCATGGTGCGAATTTGCTCTGCAAGACAAATGTATGCAAGAAATCACACAGAGGTACCTAAAGATCTGCCGCCTTTTGTGAGAGCTAGAAGAAAAGCCTTCTTTGGAGAGTCTGTTGGTTAACATCAAAGAAAAGCATTGTTATGGAGTTTAAGATCCTCTCTCCCTTAAGAAAGCCTGAAGATGGAAGGAAGCATGCATGCATGAGTTGTACTAACCTGCTGTCGTTCAGGAATCCGTTCTGGCCAGACTACCAGCAGACAGAGCCACACAATTTGAAATGGAAACAAAAAGAACAGCTCTCATAAGATATTTGTCCTGGCAAGCTGAAATCAAGGGGCATCTAGGCACTCAAAAAGAAAGGAGTTCAAGATCCCCTGCTAAAATATTCCTATAATTGCAACTAAGTGCAATAAAAGAGGGAAACCCCATGCAAAGGGGGAGGGGAGCAGGAAGCTAAAGCAAAGGGGTAGAATAAATTATTTTATATCCAATAATTTATAATCCAATATGTTTTGGATCTATCAGGTCCTTCATCAGAAATTTCTTTTTTTTAAACCTTTTTTCTGTTACAAAATTGTACAGACATAAATCATAAAGTATGACATTGCTGAAAAAATGGGTCACTACATATATTGTTTTACAGTGATTACAGTAAATCAGTTCAATTAATTCTTCAACCAATCAGCTTGGAAAACATAGAATAATAGGAGTGAGCTAATTAGCGCCAGCTTACACTATATTGTAATATATGTTGCAGGTATTTCTCATCCATGTGTCGTTTCATTTGCATATTTAATAAAATCATAGAATCATACCACACAGTGTAAAAATTATCTCATTTTTTTCCTATATCCTTGCCATCTTCAATTTTTGCAACAACATTTCCATTTTGGCTGTTTGCCAATATTCATTAATTGCAAGGTTTTCCAAGTTCTGTCTGTTACTGTTCTAGCAACTGTTCATAAATGTGTAATTAATTCCTTACTTCTTGATTGGTTTTTATCTGAAGTATGTAAGTTAAGTAAGGCTAAAGACGAAGTTAATGGGATTGTCTGAGCTGTAATCTGAGGTATCTCTTTAAAAACTTTCTTCCAAAATAGTTCTATTTGTGGACATTTGTGGATATTTCCACCACAGTTTTCTAGTTCTGCTGAATCTCTCAGCGGCTTTTGATACTATTGACCATGGTATCCTTCTGAACCATCTAGAGTAGTTCGGAGCTGGGTGGGGGCACTGTTAAGCAGTGGTTCCACCCCCTCCTCCTGGGCTGTGTACAGAAAATGGTTTTGGGAGATGAGTGTTTAGACCCCATGGCTCTCACTTGTGGGGTGCTTCAGGGCTCCGTCCTCTCCCTCATGCTTTTCAACATCTATATCAGGGACGTCAAACTCCCGAGAGACTGCAATCTACTCCCAGGAAAAAAAAACTAGCAGTGATCTACCCATGGGGGGGGGGAAGTTGTTGAGCTTTCTTAAGGGGGGAACACAATGGTTCTGCCGGTTGTGGGGGGTGGACGAGCAAAAAAATCCCTAACCAAGTAGTAAGCCCAGCAGCTATAGCTCTGTCTTCAGTTTTTGCAATCGTGCACAAATGAAGGACAGAGCGAGGTGGCGAAGCCAGATGCTCCCCATCCCGCTTTCATCCCTGATCTATATGAAGCTTCTGGGATAGATCATCAAGGGTTTTTCGCTGGGTGTTCACCAGTATGCGGATAATACCCAACTCTACCTCTCTTTTAAATCAGAACCAGTGAAGGCAGCGAATGTCTTGTGTGAGTGTCTAGAGGCAGTTGGAGGATGGATGGCGGCTAACAGACTGAAGTTGACAAGGCAGAAGTACTGTTTTGGGGGACGGGGGAGGTGGAGGTGGAGGACTCCCTGGTCCTGAATGGGGTAACTGTGTCCTTGAAGGACCAGATTTGCAGCCTGGGAGTCATTTTGGATTCACAGCTGTCCATGGAGGCACAGGTCAATTCTGTGTCCAGGTTAGCTGTCGACCAGCTCCATCTGGTACGGCAGCTGAGACCCTACTTGCCTACAGACTGTCTCACCACAGTGGGGCATGCTCTGGTTATCTCCCGCTTGGACTACTGCAATGCGCTCTACATAGGCTATCTTTGAAGGTGACTCAGAAATTATAACTAATACAGAATGTGGCAGATAGACGGGCGACTGGGAGCAGCCGCCTGGACCATGTAACACCGGTCCTAAAGGATCTTCACTGGCTACCAGTATGTTTCTTCTGGCGGGGTCTTCTGGCGGTTCCCTCATGGCGAAAAGTGAAGTTACAGGGAACCAGGCAGAGAGCCTTCTCGGTAGTGGCGCCCTCCCTGTGGAACACTCTCCCATTGTTAAGAAGATAAAGAACTACACAACTTTTAGAAGACATCTGAATGCAGCCCTGTATTGGGAAGTTTGTAATGTTTTAAACATTTTACTATGTTTTTATATGTGCTGTAAGCTGCCCAGAGTGGCTGGGGAAACCTAGCCAGATGGGCAGGATATAAATAATACAGTTGTTGTTGTTGTTGTTGTTGTTGTTGTTGTTGTTGTTGTTGTTAAGTATGTACCTGTAACTTGGCATCCTCTTCAGCATAATTTAAATACCATTCATGCACAATTTTGAGTGAAAGTGCCATAGTAGTTGCTGACACTGCTTTATATGGTGTTTTTTGTCTATAAATTTTTCCATTTATCCTCAATGTATATCCCAATTTAGTTCCCACTAACTTTTTAGATTTTGCTGAGGGCAAAATTGGTTCTCAATAAGGGTTCTGTATAAAAGGGAAATTAATCTCTTAGTCATTATACTATCTCTTATTACTATCTATTTATATTCTGTTTGCTTGTGACATCATTTTTTATTTCTTTATTTGTAATAAATTATCTTAAACAATATCCTAACATCCATGAAATTTTATTATTTTCTAACCCTATTTGCATCTCTCTTACTGTAAGAGGTTGCCCCTTACTATAATAATCTTTAAAGTATTATAAATGGTTTTCTTTCCATTATATGATCTGTTTTTATTTTGAAATAAAGGATTATGTTGTATCAGAATTATAGGTGGGTCCTGGGGATAAAACTTTTGACCAAATTTTCCCATATTCAAAATGATGGTAAACCAACTCATTGATCAAAGCTTATTTTTCATTAATTCTAATGCCCTTATAGGAACATTATCAATTGCTATATCCCATGTTGACAATTGGATGCTCTTATTGGATGACATCAATTCCACCATAGGTCTAAGTTGGCTTGCTTCATAATAATTCAGGGAATTTCAAAATGCAGAAGCTCAGTCTTTTGTTATGCTGTCTCTACTTTCTAGTAAAAGGGGAGACAGCAAAACAAAAGATTAAGCTTCTGCATTTTGGAATTCCCTGAGGGATCCAAAACGTGTTGGGTTATAAAGTACTGGACATTAAAATGTTGGATATTTCCCCTACCCCTTTGCTTCCTGCTCCCCACCCCACCCCCCACCCCAATAGCTAGTCTCCAACTGAAATGTAAGTATGCTCACTGACCTAGGGAGATCTGTAGTTTGATTTATACGTGCAGCTCAAGACACACACGTAGAACTTATATAGTTAAAAACACCCAATTACTATTAAAAATGAGATATTTGTTTCTCCCTAAAAATAAGGAACAAGCAGTTTACAACCAAAAGGTTAACCATCTTGACAGTTCAGCCCCCTTAATTTTTGCTCTCCCCTTGCTCTCCCTGCTTGTCCTCACTTCCCTGATGCTATTGATTTTTTTGGTCTGATGGTGTTAGCAGAAGACTGGGGCCCCTTTGGCTCCCAATGGCCCAGTTACTGTGGAGTTACATTGGAGTTTGCCTGCTTTGGTTGACCATCTGAGGTCTAAGGGTGTAGTAAAACAATAGACTTTATACAAGAGTGGGGGAAAATTGTGTCTTATTATTTTTAAGCTAGAGCAACTAACTTGTATTTCTGAGGTTTAAAATATCATTATAAAACAGCTTCCTTTGATTACGTACATTCATTTTGGATCCATGTTGGTCATCCAGCAGAGGGTGCATCTAAATCCCACCCCCTTTTGTTAATCACTTAGTTAAGTAATGTTAATTCAGTATGGACCGTTCAAAATGAATTTCAACCTCCTTGCCCAACATGGTTGGTATGCCTAACTGCTCAGCATTTAAAAGCACCAAATTCCTATAAATCCATTAAGTACTGATAGTAAATCAACACAAGAAGATTTTAAAATGAATAAACAGAATGTTTGACAACTTCTGCATACAGCAGCAATGATATCCACAGCCCTGATTGAAGGCAAATGTTGACATTGCTGGACTGTAGAACCTTTTCTTGGTGACTGGATAGGAAAAGGATAAACTGTTTAAAATCAGATTAGAACTCATGGAAATGCATGAGAGAAACCTAATGAAAAAGACAGCTTCATTAAGTATATATTTCTATGAGCCCGTGAATTGTTTGTGGATACTCAATGCTACAACACTGATGAAGCTAAATAGGCATGAAGCTAGAGAACTAGAATAGAAGATCATGTAGGAGTAGGATTTTTTAAAATGGTATTCATGCTCACCTCTCGTGCAAATATGCGTTCTCTAACCCTTTGATACTCCTCCTCTCGCTCTTCTATGGATTTACTCCTCCGTCCATCTTGCAGTGGGATTCTGATCTAGATTGACAAACAGAATTTACCTTAGTTAAGACCTTGGTATACATTCACCACAGCAGCAAGGAAAAGTATGCAGTGAAGAATTGAATTATGAACACTATAAGCATGTGGGGGGATCACATTGACACAATGCTATGGTGCACAGATTTGCTACCTAAATTGTGCATTCCAGAGGCACATTTCATTTGGCACAACTCTTCCTTTTGAACTAAGAGCATCACTTCCAGAGAGCTGAGTGAGTTAACTTAGGAAATTCTGTGTAAGATGTCACTGCTGCTGAAAAGTACAAATGGGAATTATTTTGCTTCCGAGTATCACAATCAGCCAACATCAATCAATTCCCACTGTTCTGAAACATGCCGTCCACACCACAGGTAGGCACACCTACACAAAAAGGTGATAATGCAAACTGCACTGCTTCCATCGTGACATCTGTCGCCTCCCCATTTACATTAAAAGTTACCCCTCTTTGTTAGGAGGAAAGGCCAATGTTAAAATATTATTTACTTCTCCATTCACTATTCGGATAGCATACCTGTACAAAAATAAACCTTGAAAAACCAAAGTTGCTCTTAACTCTTAGCCCCAGCAGTGAAGATTGGTCCTTACCAATGACTTAATCAAGTGAAGTTTTGGTAAATTCAGTTAAACCAGTTAAAGCCTGTAGACCTATTCATTTGTTGGCTTTCTGTTAAGGGTACTTTACATGGATAAAGGCCTGCACAAGGCCAATTGTTGAGGCTGAATTTGAAACAACACTAGAAAACTCCCAGTTTCAATTCTGTGTGCTGACCATCACACCTTGCTGATTTGTTATGTGTCTTCCCTCATCCTGGCCTATGGTTTTACCATGGCAATGACTTTAAAATGTGGCAAAACAACAAGGCAGCTATCAGGCTCTCTTGCATGTCTGTAGAAAAACTCAGTGGCAGAGTATGTGCTTTGTATGCAAAAGGTCCCAGTGTCAGTCTTGTCATCTCTAGTTAAAAGGACCAAGTAACAAGTGGTAAGGAAGAGTGCTGCTGCCAGTCAGAGCAGAACAGATAAGATTAAATGGATCATACTGGACTAGATGGTGTGAGGTATTTTCCTATACTCCTGTGCAATGAAAATTTTACTTACTACATCGTTTTGCTACAGTGCCCTTCCTCAGCAAATCAGCAACAACTACCAACCAGCAGGCTACCCACCTCAAATCCAACTTCTTCTAAGTCCCCAAGGACTTAGAAAGCAGTTTTTTACACAGTTCTGTAAGCTGTTGAATTTCCCATAGTTCCCGTATGGTGCACTGATCTGTATGCAACGATAGGACACCTCAGCAAATTTGTTTCCCCCCTTTGTTTGAGGGCTCTATAGAGAGAACTGGAGACCTAGTGCAGAACAACTGCTATGTTTGTGCACATAAGCCCCAAGAGAGCCCTTGGCATTTGCATCACACAAAGACTTAAGGAGTGTGAGATGCACCTCTCTCACCTGATTATCATCTCGATCAATGCTGGCGTCATCTCGTTTGAGGATAAACCTCTGCGGAAACTCGGAGCTCTTCTCATCTTTGATGTGGTCAGAGAACCTTTGTTCAGGGCTGCAATGAAGAGCCAAACGAGCTTTCATGAGGAAGGGTGGTGAAAAACTAAGGAGACTGAATGCTGTATCAGCACAGCTGGCACCTTTTTCTTTTTTTTTTAAGGGAAATTCCCTTATTCCGAATAGGCTTCCTCGCAATAAAAGGGAAAAGTTGACAGCTATGGGTATCAGAGGAATGCATTCATCATCCCTATCAACCAGACAGGAAATGAAAGGACTAAAAAAGGCATACAGTTGCAATCGAAAGTATTCAACACCCATTGCAAATTGGGTTCATTATCAAAATTTACAGACTTTCAGCTGTTTGCAATGAGCAAAACAAACAAAAGCAATTGAAATACTTCAAAACAACGCATGCTTCAAGTGGTTTCCCCAAATTCAGCTGAAATTACAACTTATACAGGCTTCTCCAGTCTCACTATTCACAAGAGCACAAATACACCAGGTGTTGTCTCAAGCATACCTGATGCAATTAATCAAGGGCTTCATTAGTTGCACCAGGTGTGCTTGAGCTGGAAGACATGAAATACCTGGACTGGCTAGGGCTTTGCTGAGTATCAAATTTAGCTGCGTGTTAGAAATATGCCTAAGTCAAGAGAATGGTCCAAAAAGGTAAGAGAAGAGATCATTGCCCTTCACAAACAAGGAGCAGGATACAAAAAAAAATAGCAAAGGCAAGTGCAGTAGAGACTAAGCTGCAACCGGGAAGCCGCCGATTCAAATCTCACATCTGAAAGCAACTCAACAGGAAACCTTGAGCAAGCGATTTTTTCACATACTAATCCTAACAGAGGAATTGTGGAAATAATAATACTATCCTGACATACACAAATGCTGTAAACATTACTGAGATCATATGGGAAGAGCTCTGAACACCCAAAAGAGATATATAAATTATAAGTATTAATTTTACTAATTTTATCTCCCTCCCTCCCATCCACTAACTGGCTTAAACCCATTCTTGCCTTACATTCTTGTGTTACTGGTCTTGTTGATAATGACGGCTTTCCCAGTTTGGTCTACGTTGTGGTCCATGCCAAAATAGGCAGCAACCCGGTGTAGAAGCATTCTGTGGTATGAGGTCATTTGGGGAAACTTCTTGAATTGATTGCTGACAGCAGCCAAGTTCAAATGGGGATGGAGAGGGGAGGGGAAGAAGAGAAGAGAAAATAAGACACTCTCTTAAATTTAAGCAAGCATTATCTTAAACTAGAGCCTAGGGCAAGGTGACCTAGTCTCACTGAAATGAAAGCAAGGGAACATGAAAGCCCACTGACTCTCGGGTTACCTGCAACTGAGCATGACTTGTAATTTTTAAAAAAGAGTACTTCACTGCTGGCACTGCTATGTAAGGGGCACAGTATAAAAACAGAAGCACCTAAGGAACCTCTTTATTGGAATACTGTCTTCCGCAACAATGCCAAGGACTGAATTCAACATAGTGCGAAGTGGGCGTTCAATTAGACTTTTCCACATTTCCATTAACTTGTTCTGGGTCCTCCCCCATCCTATAAAGCAGATTTAGGAGGTGCAGGGAGGGACACAGGAGTTGGGGAGGAATGGCCAAGCGTGTGGGCGGACCCCACTCTGCACACCCAACAATCTAGTTGAATCCCACCCAAGACACATGTTTTCATTGGAACATTTGATTATTGCAATTCAGAACCTAAGATTCAACCACTAGGAGACCCCAGAACTGTGCAAGTTCACTGTGACCAGAGTATAACAATAAGAATTTAACAGATCACAAACTGGTTTTTTCATAGACTGCTAACTGGCACTCCTAAATCTTTTTCTGGACAATCTTGAACATCTGCAACAAGAGTGGGCAGACCTCAGACTTGCGGGATCTATTTTGTTTTCTACTAGAACCCTGGGATCTACCAACCAGAGCCAAAGGCAAAGTAATGACTAGGTCAAGCAGACATATGCCAAGAGTTAAAAAAGAGGATGCCTCTGAACACAGGCTCAGTCCCGGAGTTTGTAATCAGTTCCCTAATCTAGATGATAAGAGCTTTCGCACAAAAATCCACACCAAAAATCAGTCCATCCTCCTATCCAAGAATTCTTTTTCAGCAACCTAATGTAGGTGGGGGAACTTTTTATTGTTGCTACAGGTAACTCACATCCTATGCTTATTTTATGTACATGATTGCAGCTTTGTGCAGGAAAAATAAAGCGATAAATGGGGAGAGAAGGAAACCCACTCTCCATTTATTTATTTATTCCCCGCGCAAAGCTTCCCTGGCTTTAGAAAGGCAGTGAGGTCTGGCAGCGTTAGAGCGAGGTGCCGGGCTTTGGGACGGAACCCTCCTGCCTGTTTCCCAAAGCCTGGCAAGCACTTACCAGGCTTTGGGAAGGTGGCAAGGGGGCTCTGGGACTCTGCCAGAGCTCTCGTGCCACCTTCCCAAAGCTGGGGAAGCCCAAGATTACAGTTGTGCATTGGTGGGGTGGGAAATAAATGGAGATTGGGTTTCTTCTCTCTGATTATTTATTTTCACCACCTACACACTCAAAGTTGTGATCATGTTAAGTAAAATAAGCCCTTGTCTCCTTTCCAAAGCCAAGCAAGCAGCCCTCTATCTTGCATATGGGCAGTTGTTGTTGTTGTTGTTGTTATCATTTACTGAATTTAAATACTGTCCTATACCCGGAGGTCTCAGGGTGGTTCACAGAACAAAATCAAAATATAAACCACAAAGTATATAATCAAAATAAAAACAACAACCCAATAACCCCTCCCCACATTTTAAAAGGGCACAGGACTCCTGGCATTTCTGCTTTTACATGTTGACCCCCATAATTGACCCTTCATATAAGATGTGAGTTACAGTGGTACCTCGGGTTAAGTACTTAATTCGTTCTGGAGGTCCGTTCTTAACCTGAAACTGTTCTTAACCTGAAGACTTTAGCTAGTGGGGCCTCCCGCTGCCGCCGCGCGATTTCTGTTCTCATCCTGAAGCAAATTTGGGTTAGCGGAGTCTGTAACCTGAAGCGTCTGTAACCCAAGGTACCACTGTACTTATATTGTTAATGGGGAGTCAGAGACCTTTGCCAATCTTGCTCTAACACCCCTGCTGAAGATATTCAAGATTGCCCAGAGAAAGAGCTATGGAAACTTACTTGTTTCCATAGTGAGGGTGCCCTCATCTCGAACTCCCTAAGATTTGAGAGATTTGGAAATATCTGTTGTTGGTTGGTCCCACAGTAGAAAACAGAATTTTTTATTACCGTGAACTTCAGTTTACAGATTAGGGGGACAACATTCCTGATAGAGATGACTCCCCCTACTGAAGACAGGCAGGGTCTTCAACTTGCAACATCCTCTCCAGAGGGGAGGAGTCATCCCATCTCTCCAGACCAAGTAGCACAACAGAAAAACACCTCAACCCTTAAACGGGTGCCTGTACACCAGCCAAATAAATGGGGCACAGACCTAGAAAGGAAGGACACTCATACACAAAGCATGTGGTTAGGCTAAGGTTACCAGATTTTTTCCAATGAATTCACAGACACTTTTCAGCTTCAATGGATTTTGTATGGGGATTGATTTGTAAATCCGAGGACTGTCCCCGGAAAACAGGGACGTCTGATAACCTTAGGTTAGGCAGCAATGCCAAAGGTAATGCCCCATAAATTCTTCCCCATATCAATCTAGCAAAGAACAACCACCGCCACTACAGGCGACAAATGCTGTAATGCAGGGGTCAGTAAACTTTTTCAGCAGGGGGCTGGTCACTGTCCCTCAGACCTTGGGGGGGGGGGGCGGACTATATTTTGAAGAAAAAAGATCAACGAATTCCTTTGCCCCACAAATAACCCAGATATGCATTTTAAATAAAAGGGCACATTCTACTCATGTAAAAACACGCTAATTCCCGGACCATCCGCAGGCAGGATTTAGAAGGCAACTGGGCCGGATCCGGCCGCTGGGCCTTAGTTTGCCTACCCATGCTGTAATGCATTGAACCAAAGGAAGATAGAGGAGGGTGGAATGTTGTCGTCCCCATCTGTAAACTGAAATTCACGTAAGAAATTTTTCCGTTTTTACCAGGTGTATGGGGATGACATTCCTGATAGGGATATACCAGAGCAGAATCCCAAAGTTTGAGAGGGCTTCCTCTACCTCCAGATCCCTGTGGAATTACTCTCTGCAGCACCTTGCAACCAAAGACTGCATCAGAAGAATTTTGGAACACTTAATGAAAGTATGGAGAGAGGCCCATGTAGCAGCCCTACAAACATTTGCTACACGCCACTGAGACTGCTGCCCCAAGCAAGAAATGAGCAATAATCCCTAAAGGGGGGTATTTGCCAATTGTTTGATAAACATGAAAAATGGTCCGATGGAGAGTTGGAGACTTTACTACCCTACAATGTACCATCAAAGGAAACCCTCTAGACTTGTGGAATGGAGCCGACTGATCTAAATAAAGCTTCGGGGCCTTATGCACACCCAATGAATGCCAAATACGCTCCTCTGGGCAAGAGGGATTAGGACAGAAGGAAAGCAAAACCATTTCCTGTGATATATGAAAAAGGGAATTCATTTTAGGGATAAATCCCGGGTCAGGTTTGAGAACTACCTTATCCAGATGAAAGAAACAAAGTTGGGGGTCAGAGGAAAGAGCACCCAACTTGGAAATCCATCTCAGCGAAGTAGTGGAAACAAAGAAAACTGTCTTAAAGGTAAGCAACCTTAAGTTAGAAGAATCCATAGGCTTAAATGGAGCCAATTAACCCTGTTAGGACCCAATTAAGATCCCATGTAGGAAATCTATGAACTATCCTGGGAGCCAACAGTGCAACCCCTTTCATGAAAGGTTTAGCCAAAATGTGAGCAGATAGAGGATAGCCCCCTAAATTGGACAGAATGCTTATAAGAGCAGAAAACTCCTTCTTAAGGCACTAAGTCCTTTATCCAGATCTGACTGTAAGAAACCAAGGAAGTCTGAAACCTCCACTGACAGAGGATTAACTCCCATATCTGGACCCTACAAAAGAAAAACTATCCACATAGTAGAATACACCCTATTAGTGGAATGGCGCCCAAAGCTAGAAAAGTAAGCAGGACCTTGCCAGAAAAAGGCAGGTCCAGCAGCCGGAGCTGAACAGCTTCCAACCTGTCAGACATAACAGCTCTGGTCAAATACAAAATAATGGGACTTGTTTCAGAAGGTCCCTCTGTAGAGTGAGACACCATGGGTCCTGGACCACCCTGTTTACCAGGACCAGAAACCAGGGCCTCCTGTTGAATACGCAACCACCAGTATGACCTACACTTTCAGAAGAGGAATCAAGATTACAAACTTTCATTCAGAAAAAAAACTACTGCAAAATGATTCCTTCACCTTAAAATTTATTTTGGTTTTCCTAGCAATGTTAAGTTATAGGATATTCAAGGCCTTTGGGTCACCTAGGCTCCAAAGTTCAAGAGCATTACAGATGTTCGACTCCTGCACATGATATGCAATTGGAACCCCATAACATAAAGCCACTGGAGCTTAGAGCACTGGTGACCATCTTTTCCAATAATTGTCTATTTAGACAAGCAGCAACTCTCCAAAGTTTCAGGCAGGCAGAGGTCTACCTCAGTATCCCTTCCCTTTCCAAGATCCTTTTTCATGGAGATGCTTGGGACTAAACCTGAGATCTTCTGCTCTTCCAGTGAGCTATAGGCCCCAGTCCCATGAGTAACCTGATGCTCATGCACTGAATAATATCTAAGTGTATGGGTTCAACATATATTTCCTATATTTCTGATCCAAGGCTTCAAATGTTTCTGCAAATATGAAGTGGGTGTTATTAAGCATGATGCTGATCTCCCACTGTGTATATCAGCATAGAAATAAGCGGCAGGATAGGGAAGCCTTGTCCACTTCTGGGTGCCACAATTTAAGATGGATGTTGAAAAGCTGGAACATGTACAGAGGAGGGCAACCAAGATGATCAAGAGTCTGGAAACCAAGCCTTACGAGAAGCACTTGAAGGAGCTGGGTATGTTTTGCCTGGAAAAGAGGAGACTCAGGGGAGATAGGATAGCCATCTTCAAATATCATAAGGGCTGCCATATGGAAGATGGAGCAAGTTTCTTTTCTCCTGCTCTGCAGAGTATGGCACAAACCAATGGATTCAAGTTACAAGAAAGGAGATTCCAACTAAACATCAGGAAGAACTTTCTGTCAGTAAGAGCTGTTTGACAGTGGAACGGTCTCTGCCGGGAGGTGATGGACTTTCCTTCCTTGGAGGTTTTTAAGCAGAGGTTGGATGGCCACCTGTCATGCTTAGCTAAGATTCCTGTATTGCAGGGGGTTGGAGTAGATGGCCCTTGGGCTCCCTTCCAACTCTACAACTCTATGCAACCCTACACCAGCAATCTTGCATTTCTTCCTCACTGAACATGAGCAAGCTTGTTATGGGTAGAGAAGCATGACTCAGAGATGTCTCTATTTGTGACTGAAGCTCATGTTCATCTGGAAAAAGCTCACTGGCAAAAAATGTGCTTTTGGTAGACATGGAGAGAGTTTCAAACCCTGGAATTCCCATTTAGAGAATACTAGAGAAGGACTTCTAACTGAAGGCAGAACAAGATGATACAGATAACACCCGAGTCCTGGTTCAGGCATTCATAGAATGCATGAAGACATATGCATCCATGTACTGGCCTCACCCCCAATGTTCCAACCCACTCAACGCCTGAATGCGCTTACAAGCCCCATTCATACCCTCCCATTCACTGAAGAAAATTGAAGAATACAACAGGTTGAGCACATGCACCCGCAACACACTTTATCATCATCATCATCATCATGTCTATGGTTGTTAAAGTTGCAGCCCAGCACTTCCTCCTTCTCTCATCTCCAGAAATGTTCTGTGAATTTCAATGCATGACATTTTGAGACACATCTCACAAGTGAGAGAGAGCAAGGAAACTCCATGTGATATCACCATTCAATCAAACTTAATAACAGTAACTGGGAAAGAGGTGAAGAAAGGGAAACATAGGGCAGCTGCACATTCTTCATATTGTACAGTTCTAATCCAATGCCCCAGAGAAGGAGTGACTAACCTGTGGCACATTAGCTGCTGTGGGACTACAATTCCCACCACCCATGACCACTGTCCACAATGACTGAGGCGCTGTAGTTTAGCAACATCTCAAGGAACACAGATTAGCCACCCCCGCCTTAGAGCAGAGATAGCCAACAAGGTATGCTCAAGAAATTGTTGCAATATGATTCCCATCAGCCTCAGACAGTATAGGATGGGAGGGATGATAGGATTTCAATCAGGGAGGGTGTGAGTTGGAGTCCACAAGGTCTGGAGGGCACCACATTGATTACCCCTGCTCTGGGGGTAGTCACAGTCATTTAAGGAAGAATGCACAGGGCTAGACAGACTCTATATAAAGGCAGCCTTCATGTGTCAGATAAATACTGTATACATTTCTAAGGATTGTTTGAAATCAGCAGCTTAATTAGTGAACATTCTCAAACAAATCAGTCTTTAAGTCACTCTGTCTTACAGACCAGTACATTACTTACTTGTTATCGTTAATAAATTCCAGAATCTCCTGTTCCAATTTTAGCAGCATCATTCTGTCCCTTGGAGGATGGGAGAGAGAGCAGGGAGAAAAGGAGAGGAAAAATCATTCAGAGCACAAATGGCTATACAATTGTCTCTGAAAAATCTGAAGATTAATATCCTCCTCCACTCCAATATTAATCAAAAAGTTCAATGTAATTGAGCATTGAAGATATCACTACCCAACCTGCATTGGCAGATGCAGAACAGATGTAGCAAGTTAAAAGTAGACCAATCCTGTTCAGGTGGATTCACTTTGGTGCAGTGATTACGCTTCTAGAAGCACAATATCCCATGGGCTCTCATTGTGCTTGTATTACTGAACAGAAACAGTACATCAGAACATAGGCAATGACTGGCATTCCGTTTTGACATTGTTTATTAGTGAGATGGCAGGAGGCACTTTACAGAGAAGTATTTGGAAGCTATTTATAGGTGGTTTTTAGAGCTGTTAAGATTCCTTCCTGACTAACTCATTCCACATTTTTTTCTCTTTCTGTTCTTATGCACAGTATATGAATGCATCTGTTTTGTTAGTCTGCAATGCTAGAATTATTCTAATCTTGCTAGGATACTCCAAGAGGTCCAGTGAATACTGCATAGTTATTGAAGCAAAGTGGATATTGGATGGGAGACCACTATAGTCTCTATACATATAACAACAGGGCTAAGTATTAAATATTTGTTTAAAAATAATTCCACAGGGGTTAGAGCCAGTGTGGTGTAATGGTTAAGAGTGTTGGACTAGCACTGGGAGAGCAGGATTCACATCCTAACTTAGCCATGAAGCTCACTGGGCCAGTCTGCATCTCTTAGCCTAACCTACTTCACAAGGTTTTTGTGAGGATGTAATGCGGAGGAGAACAATGGACACCACTTTGAGATCCTCAGCAGATAAAGGTGATGTAATAAATAAGTAGTAATAGGAAGAAGAAGAATACGACGGAGACTAGACCAGGGATGAGGAACCTGTGGCCTTCTAGCTGGACTCCAGCACACCTCAGCCCTTGCAACAGTATAGCCAATAGTCAGGGGTGACGGGAGTTGAAGTTCAGAGATGTCGGGGCGAGGGGACTAAGGTTCCCCATCTCCAGCCCAGAGAGCCCACTGGATACTTTCTCATTCTCTGAGCTTGGACCCTCTTTAATCTCTTACTCATGGCTAGAACCAGTGGTCAGGCAGGTCAGAGCACTGAGAGAAAATTAATTTTAAAGGAAACCCCAGGGAAGACATCCTTAGTGGACCCTAATGAGGTGCTGCCTAAGAATGTCACATGCTGAGACAGGGTCTGGACCCCAAAACCACTGAATAGTCCACTTATTCCAAGGCCTCACCATGGCCACTTTATGCTCAAGATGCTGGAAAGTAAGGTACTAACATCCTATCACATGTGCCTTTGTGGCTAGCAAGGCTGGACAGAGTGCATTCTAGAGGTGCTCTTAAACTTCCCACATCTCATGAGTTAAAGAGCCCATTGATAGGTGCTTGCCTACCTCCACTATGCAGCTGCCGCCACCACCACCACCACCATAGATTCCAACAGTTGCTGATACTTTCTGTTCCCTCTCCCATCCTTTCTCCTTAACCATGCAAGCTTGCAGGAACACCTCCTTATTCCCACTTGCAAATCTGCCACATAACCACAGAGGAACCTACCTTGGGTTTTTCTTCAGTGTACTCACTAAAAATTCATGCAAATCTATTCCAGTGGAGTCTGTGTATTCCTGGCTGGAATCTATAACAAAGGAAACAGCAACATACTCAAGAAATGCCATGCTCACAGGGAGAATATCCATGGAGTCAAAACAAGCCAGAATATAAAAGGGGTTCTGACAGTGTTGGAAGGACCAAGTTAACGGCTGCCTCTGCCATCACCACAGCCATGGCTTCCTTTGGAGTCAATGGTGGAAAGACCATTTGTAGGACATAACTCTAGCACTTTGAAAGAGCAACAGGCCATATTTGAGGGCAAAGTTACCACCCCAGAACCTTCAAATATATTGATTTCTTACCCACCCTTTAGCTGCTTGTTCTATCACCAACTGCCTGAACAATCATATGCTAAATTATTGTACCTGACAAGATTACTGGCTTTGCACAAATCTCGTAAGGAGAACTTCTTAAATTTACAACAAGCACTGCTTTGTGGAACAGAATGTGGACCAGAAAGGAAAAAGTAATTAATTAAAGGCTTGTGTAATGACTGTTTTCTCAAGATTTTCATTAGTGGTCTACCTGTGCCCATGTCAGCAAAAAAATTCAGAGTGCTAAGGAGACCAAGGACATTTGATCTTTGCAAATTCTAATATGAATTGATGTGGACTGAGTCAACCATTGCATTGCATTGTAACGCATGTATGTACAGTGGTACCTCGGGTTAAGAACTGAACTCGTTCCAGAGGTCCGTTCTTAACCTGAAACTGTTCTTAACCTGAGACACCACTTTAGCTAATGGGGCCTACCGCTGCTGCCGCACCACTGCAACTCTATTTCTGTTCTCATCCTGAAGCAAAGTTCTTAACCTGAGGTACTATTTCTGGTTTGCAGAGTCTGTAACCTGAAGCATCTGTAACCTGAAGCGTCTGTAACCCGAGGTACCACTGTATAAAGATGTGTACTTTCAAAGTTATGTTTAAAATAATTGTTGAAATATGTACTTAAATGCAATTTTCTGCAGATTTTTTTTATTGTAGATTAACATGAACATGGAATGGAATGGAATAAACTTACTGGTGGACACATGCAAATGTGAATCAGTGGGGATGGGAAAACTTTGGCTCTCCAGGTGTTCCTAGACTTCTGCTATCATCCATCCCTCTCTATTTGCCCTGCAGGCTGAGGCTGATAGGAATGGGAATCCAAGAACAGCTGGAGTGCCACAGGTTCCTCATCTTTGTGATATAGACTGGAAATCCATTCCTGGAAAGTTGTGGCAGATGCCCTTATTAGGCAGGCAGGCAGGCAGGCAGGCAGGCAGACAGACAACAGACAGACAGACAAGACAGAGGTTGACATATAATATTGTAATACTCCTTTCGCCTTGTTATGTGGTCAGCTTGAATGCACAAACTGAAAAGAAAGTCCCAGACCTCTGGTAAATAGGGAAACAGAAACTACTGCTCATCTTTGCCCGCAGAAACCAAGTTCATTCCAGAACTGAGACTGTCTTACCTCTAGATAGCATTTTCTTGGGTGCCTTCTCCTTATTTTTCTCTTTTTCTTCTTTTTCAGGGCCATCTTTTGCAGACTTGTCATCTTCCTTGTCTGAGGGGCAGCTGACGTGCAACTGTATGATATCCTAGCAACAGGAAGAAATCCACACTTTGAAGGCCTCAGAGCTGATGTTTTGCAACCAACAAAAGCTGGAAATATGGTATGATGACCAATTTGATTCCAATAAGAAATTTTGCTTCTGGGTAGAATGGCTAAGAATATAAGAAGAGCTTGCTGGATTAGGCCAATGGCCCATCTAGTCCAGCATCCTGTTCTCACAGTGGCTGAATAGTTGCCTGTGGGAAATCAGCAAGCAGGATCTGAGTACAAGGGCCCTCTCCCTTCTTGTGGTTTCCAGCAACCGGCTAGTCACCCTGGGTGATTTTTGCCTCCCTGTGCAACATGTGGCTACATGCTTGCTCGTGTGATTTATGTGGAGTTATGATTTTTATGCTATGAACCTGTTCTTAAGTTAAAAGGTTGATTGCAGTGGATAAGATGTCCTTTTAGTCCATCTGCATCCCCTCTCCTCTCCAAACATGACATTACCCCCCAAAATAGAATGCATTAGATTGTAGGTAACTGATGAGTAATTATATATTCAGGAAGTGCGGGATTTTCGGCAGGTCAGTAAGGAACCCTGTGGATTTTTGCCTTCCTGCCTACAATGTGGCATGGCTCACTTCATGTGGCATGGCTCACTTCACTAATCTGTACTATTCTTGCAAGCCCTTGTGGTAGCTATATTTTTGTTGCTCATTTGTTGCACTTATACCCCACCTTTTTCTCCAAGGAACACAGACAGGGCGGTGTAAATGGCTCCCTCCCTCCCCATTTAATCCCCTGTGAGGTAGGTTGGGCTGAGAGGCAGCAACTGGCCCAAGCTTAACTAGTGAGCTTCATGGCTGGGGGAGGGGGGTGGTTGGAACACTGGTCTCCCAATCACTAGTCTGAGATTCTAACCACAGCTGTCTCTGTCACCTTGTTTGCTCCTGTTCTTAGATTGCAGCACACTATATACAATCTGAACTCGGTGGGGCTCTGCCGTATAAATGCATGCTATGGGTGTGGTTTGCTGCTATCTTATGGCTTTGAGGTTAAAATCCCCTACAGCGATCTGATCATAGGTATAGTTTGGTATCACTAGAAGAAGAAGAAAAGCTTATTTAATACACCCTGAAATCTTCTCTGAATTTGACTTTTTATGGTTTTGATCTGATGGCTCAAATATGCTATGTTTCAATAGGAGCTCATATAGGAAGGCATGCTTTTTAGACTTGGGAGACAGTAAATCGGAACAGAGGTTTGCTATGAAAGCACACACACTAGCATACAGTAAGCCTGCAACTTACGCTGGGTTTGTGTTCCGGAGACTGTGCCTAAAGTCAAAATTGAGTGTAGTCAAAAGCCATTGGGGGGATTGCCAAAGTCATTTTTCCCAGAACCCTGCTCCCTTTTTATTTTTATTTATTTATTATTATTTGCCATGCACATAAAGCTGAATGTGCACAAGTTAAACATGCACAAGTTGTGGGCTTATTGCAGCCAGATAACAAATATACAATTTAACCAGGACTGTCATTCTTCTTTTAAAGGCTTGAAACTTTCCTACAGGTAAGCTTTCAACCTTGATCAGAACTATTAAGAAAAATCATCACTGAAAGCAGTCTCTCCCGTGGCTGGAAAAGTGATGTGACTACAACTAGGCTTACCTGGGTATCCAATGTCCCATCCACAAAGGGGCTAGAAGACTCTTCACATACAGCCAGGCTCCTGACTAGCTTCAGCTTTGAATTTGACTGCAAAATTAGGGGGGAATCTGTAGTAAGACACAGGCAGCTAGAATTCCCTTTCAATATATGAATGAGCTGCTGTTCAACTAATGCTAATTAAGTTAGCTCTATACTAATGAGAAACGCAATTACGTTTTGTCCAGTAGTAACACATGGCAAAGCAGTCAAGCAGAAGATAACAAGTGCATAGTCATTTTCTCTCCCTTAACATGCTTCATAGAGATTCAAGTCTGCCGCCTGTGGAGGTACTTAGCCTCTGCTAACACAGTGACTTGAAGGTCATATACACTGATAGGGCTTCTCTGAAGCTAACCAACCCATTAAATAATCTGCAGACTGTTAAACCACTGATGGTAAGTGACAAAAAGGAATGACTAACTTCTTCCTGCCTTAATTGAAAGCCTGTCATTAAACTGCTGCCTTCTTGACAAACGTAGTTATTCTGGGTGATCTACTATAGTAGCATTTAAAGAAAATGCTTAAAATAAATGTCTGCCTCAGACTGTTTGGTGAATGGTCCTGCAAGTAAGAGAGTGTGAATGGAGCAACACAAAAGTATTTTACTTGAACAGAAGTAGTCATGGTGAAATATGGTCTGGGAACCATAGTTAAGATATTATCTCCAATATAATAAAGGAAAGTTAAAGGTGCATATGACAAGGGCATAAGAGAATCAAATGGAAGAAAAAGTACAGCGCCATAGCAGTTTAATCTCAAAAGATTTGGGACAGATACAAATTACAAAAACTATAAACACAAACTCTGAACTAATACTAGGTCTTAGTAAAGCAATAAACCACCACCTGGGCTTTGCTGTTTTTGGACTGCAATTGTGAGCAAATGCTGCTCCATAGAAAATAAAGGATTCTAGTACCTCCCTTCTCCTTAACATTTTACCTCTCTATGTGCAGGGAAATGTTTTGTATTAAGCAGTGTAGAAGTTGTACAATTCAAGACACAGGTTTGTCACCTCAATGAGATGACCAGGTCTGGACACTTAAAGCCAGACCAGAGATAATAGTTTTCCATAGAAATGCAGAGCTCAGATGGACCCCAAGGGTCATCTAGCCCAACCCCCTGAAATGCCGGAATTTCAACTAAAGCGTCCATGACAGATGGCCACCCGACCTCTGCTTTAAAACCTCTAATGCAGGAGAGCCCACCACCTTCCAAGGGAGTCCATTGCACAGTCTAACTCCTCTTACTGTTAGAAAGTTCTCCCTGGTGTTTAATCGGAATCTCCTTTCTTGTAACTTGAAAATACTGCCTTGAGTCCTACCCTCCTGAGCAGGAGAAAACAAGCTTATGCCATCTTCCATGTGACAGCCCTTTATATATTTGAAGGTGGCTATCATATCTCTGTCTCCTCTTTTCTAGGCTAAATATTGTGCATGGCTTCCACAAGATACACAGGTTTCACTGAGTTTCCAAAAGGAGGCAATTTCATAGCTGTGAGGCAGTCAATGAGAGCAGTGCCTGTAGCCCCTTACCCCCTGCAGCATGTATTGTGATTCAGAGGACATGTTCAGCTGCTATTAAAAATCACAATGAAACCTAGGAGTAAAGGGCAACCTCTTTGCCATGCTGAGGCCTTAACTGGTTAACCATTAAGCACAAGCGATGAACAGTGAAAAGCAAGAAGATTTGGGATAAAGGAGCAAGAAGAGTCATATCTGGAGCACTGATAGTAATGAGAGATTCTGGGACTCAATGCCGACATCAGACCGCCTATCAAAAGGTGGAGGTAACCAAACTGGCTATACTTTGATTCTTTTATACAAGGGGAGGCCATTATGTTCCACCAGCCATTAAGGTATTTAATGCAAAATCTGTCTCTCAACTCCTCTACGCCTCAAACGTCTGGTTCAATGGCTCATTCACCAGGTTCGAAGGCTTCTAGGCAAAGCTTCTCCGGTCCCTCCTACAAGTTCCAAATTGTGTTCCAAATGTAATACTATGTTTAGAAACAGGTGAATGTCCTCTATCAACTAAAGCCCTGAGATACTGGCACAAGATCTCAGTCTTTGGCCTAGGGAAGGGGTAACTTCCATACGTAAACAATGAGGAGTTTACCAGCTCATGGATGAATATTATGGTTAGAAAAGCCACTTTGATTGGTATGCCACCTTCTCTCCTGTACCATCTGGGCTATGATACCGCCCTTGAATCTCTGAGGCAAAGGCTCTGGGACACATCACATAGTGATCTCCAATCTCAATCTCATGTTAACTGTGGCCCATTAGCAGTAGGAATTCACTATGGGTTCAATTTTCAGACACCTGCATATCTTAGAAATTTGTCTGTATCAACGTATCGGTGTCTTTTCACCAAAGCCAGATTAAATGTATTCCCATCAGAAGTGCTAAATGGTAGACTGAGAGGCATCCCTCATCAAAATAGGATCTGTTTATGCTCTCAGGACGTTGACTTTATGAGGCATATTTTATTGCATTGCGGACAATATGATCAAGCTAGGGAAATATTGATTAAACCACTATTGGCAAACTGGCCGAGTCAATCTGAAGCCTACTATACCAAATATCTTCTGGACAACAAGTCCAATGATATCACAGCAGCCATGGTAAAGTTTTTTTCAGTAGTCATACAAATCAAAGATCAACAAACCCATGACTAAACAAATAACACTTTGGTCTCCCTTCCCTGGGGGGTTGTCTGTATTAATCTGTATTTTATTATGAATCCATGTTATGGGCTGTTGGATCACAATAAAGATTATATATACAATGCCAATAATGACTGCAGAAAGATCAGAGTCATGTAAGTTCTTGCTGGTAAAAAGGAATCAACAGTATCTTACCTTGGCTCTTTTTCTAGCATGCCCATGATTGGAGGTCCGCCTCTGCAACAACAACAAAAAGGAGAGGAGGAACAATGGTGGAAAAATCACTCCCGTTGCGCATTCTATGAGATGTAAGATTAGGAAGGGGGGAATCACAACACATTGGGAGGAATTAAATGTAACAGTAGGGGAACTGTTCCATCAACACAAGCATTTCAGCTTGCTGGAAACAATGTTCTCTCCTCTCCCCACACATTTTTCTGGGGGTTCTCCTGATACACCCTCCTAGGCAATCTGGGCAGGCACAGGGCTGAGGGGGAGTCCCACTGTGCTAGCAGAAGTCCATGCCATATATTATCTTGCAAGAATCTAATGCAAACAGGTCAATTCTGCATACATTTTGCAAAGGACCAAAACCAGGAAACTGCCATAACCATGTAGAGATAAAATAAGGAAATAAAATGCAAGAGAAACATTGTGTGGTCAAGTCCAGTTTAACCATCCAATGTCATGGATTTAAAAGGACGCCTACAATTGAGGTCTGTTAAAATCATGGTGTCCTTTCTCTCTCCTACAAGGGATGCGGGTGGCGCTGTGGTCTAAGCCACTGAGTCTCTTGGGCTTGGGGCCTACAAATACATCTCAAAGCTCATCTTTTTCTGTGAAGTTTTTGCCAGATTTCACACTTCTCTCCAAAGTGATGTCTAGGTGTATAAAATTGCATTTGTCCATATCTCTTTTGCTCATCCCCTCAGTTCTCTCTTTTCACTGCTTAACCTTAGACTGCCACAACCCTTGGAGCAGGTATTTGCCTGTTAATTGCTATGCCTTCTGTGTTTCTTTGGAGCAGGATTTGTGTGTTTGCAATATAAAGTGGCTTGAACATCTTCCTGGGTCCATGTCCCACTCTTTTTTTAATACTGAAGAGATGAAGCCATCGTGACCACACTAAATCAGCAATTCTACACACAGTTATCTGGGAGTAAGTCTCACTGAACTCAATGTGACTTACTTCTGGGTGGATTGTACTGTAAGAAGTCCATAGAACTCATTTATGCGATGGGGTAGGGAAAAAAGAAACAAGAATCACCTCTCTTCATACGAACTGACCCAGACCCTGCAATTATCATCTGAGGTCTTTCTTCATGTGCCTCCTCCACAATAGGTTTGGAGGGCAGCAACATGAGAACGGGCCTTTTCTGTGGTGGTTCCCCATTGGTGGCATGTTCTCCTCAGGGTGGCTCGCCTGGCACTTTCATTACATTTCTTTAGGTGCTGGATAATAATGATTCTCTCAAAGCAGGCCTTGGGCCGATTAACGTTCTGTGTCCTTTTACATATGTTTGTGTGAGTGGGGTTAATGTTTTGTTCTTGTTTTTATTATGTCTTTTGTGTTCCCATTTTGTATTTTTATGTTGTGAACCGCCCTGTGATCTTTGGATGGAGGGCAGTATACAAAACTAATAATAATAATAGCAGCAGCAGCAGCAGCAGCAGCAGCAACACTGGCCTGGAAAAGATTTCCTAAAATGATCCAGCAAAGTACAGTGGTACCTCTAGTTATGAACTTAATTCATTCTGGAGGTCCGTTCTTAACCTGAAACTGTTCTTAACTAGAGGCGTGCTTTCACTAATGGGGCCTTTTGCTGCCGCTGCGCCGCCGGCACACAATTTCCGTTCTCATCCTGGGGCAAAGTTCTCAACTCAAGGTAACTCTTCCAGGTTAGCAGAGTTTGTAACCTGAGGCATTTGTAACTCGAGGTACCACTGTATATGGCAGCATGACAAGAACCTTACCACGGATCACCATGGCTCTTTCTCTAACAGTACCAGGTTCGCACCATGCTGAGATTAATGAGTAATTTCGTGGTAGAATACGGTACTGCGGAAGTCCAGAACTGCTGGAACCCCTAATTAAGTGGACTTCACAAAAGGGCCAAAAAGGACCTCTGCCTGATATACTGCAATAGGGAGTCCAAGATCTACTGCCAGTTAGCAAGATCTACTGCCAGTTAGCATTGGGCTTTGATGGGTCTGTGGGTATGCATGAAAGATCTTCCTCCAGTTACCTGTGATTCTTGCCGTGTACTACTCTCCTCCCCATCCTTCTCAACTTCCTCTTTGCTTGATGACCTGGATACAAATTTGTTTTTGTTCACAGATTCCTCAACCACTTTCTTTTCCAATTCTTTCATTATCTCCAGTGTCTCCTGTGTTGTGTTGCTGTTAGACATCTTCAGCACAGTGTAGCGTTAGTGATGGACACCTGCAGGTAGGGACAGAAGGGATGGAGGTCAGTGCATCCAAGAATAAAGGCTTCTCTTTTTTTGCTTTGTTTTCCCATTCCCTCTTTCTCTTTCCATTTTAAAAGAGAATTCCCTGTTTCCTTGCTCTTTGTCACATACTGAAGCTATACTTGCTCAGGATCTTGTCTCTAGAGTCCTTCTTCATGTTATTGAAGATCTGACGCTACACTTTTCATATCTCTTTATGTAATCTGCTGGAAGGTGGGTGCAGATGCATTCCTGACAACACAATACAATCTAAATCAAATCCCTAATGAATACACAGTGGATGTGAGGAACAGGTTTAAGGATTTCGATTTGGTGGACAGAGTGCCTGAAGAACTATGGATGGAGGCTCATAACATTATACAGGAGGCAGCAATGAAAAGGAAATGCAAGAAAGCAAAGTGGCTGTCCAATGAGGCCTTACAAATAGCAGGGGAGAGAAGGCAAGCAAAATGTGAGGGAGATAGGGGCAGTTACCCCATTCAGGGAGTCCCCCACACCTGCCCACTGTCCCCCAGAAACAGTACTTCTGTCTTGTCAGGATTCAACCTCAATCTGTTTGCCCCCAACCACCTCTGGACACCCACACAGGACATTCACTGCCTTCGAGAGGTAGAGCTGGGTATCAACCACATATTGGTTTACACCCAGCCCAACTCCCCTGATGATCTCTCATACAGCATGGAGGAGAGTACAGAGTCCTGAGGCACCCTACAAGTGGGTGCCCAGGGGTCCAAGCTGCTAACTGCATCGTTGCCAGTGAGAGCTTCCTTCACAATGCAAATAGCAGTGGACTGGAGGAGGCCATCTTCATCAATATTACAGTGGCAGTGGGGGGAAGCCAAGCTCAACTTCTCCACTCACTGCAGTTCCAGCTGAGCACCACCATGGCAGCTATTTTTGTTTTAAAAACCAGTCATATTAAACACAAAAACTCATTTATGCCTGGCCCTCAATGGCTTTGCTTACCAGGGGCATAGGTAGGTTTTGCCTCCCTCTGCCACTGTGTGTGAAGGCACCTCTGAACTATATCACCAGTAAATGAATGCTTACTTCCCCACATAGAAATGCCTAGCAAAGTGTTGTATTTGGTGACACTCCTCTCGTGAAGACAAAACCTACTTCGCCCGCCTGGTCTCTTGCATTAAAATGGATCTTTGTAGTTCTACTTGTGTATCTATCTACTAGCCTTTCTGTATCTGCTGGCTTAACTGAAGTAAAGCCATAATAACCTGCGCATGAACCCTTCAAGAATGTGTTAGACTGGAATGCCTATACAGTCATACCTTGGATTCCGAACACCCTGGAACTCAGATGTTTTGGCTCCCGAACGCCGCAAACCCCGAAGTGATTGTTTCTGTTTGCGAACGTTCTTTTGGAACCCGAATGTCCGACAAGGTTTCAGCGGCTTCTGATTGGCTGCAGGAGCTTCCTGCAACCAATAAGAAGCCACATTTGGTTTTGGAAGTCGAACGGACGTCCGGAACAGATTCCATTCGACTTCCAAGGTACGACTATATATGGTATAGCATATATACCTTGAACATCATAGAACTGGCCAAAACCTGTTTAAACTGCTTATACCTACCTAATGTGCCCAGACCGCTTCTAACTGCTTTTTGTCAATACGTAGTTTTCTGCACCTGTGTCAGGTCTTTGTGTAGTCTTGTGTAAAAGAGAAGAGCACTACCCAAAGCTCTGGGTCAGTCCTCTTGGAGCGATAGCCCAGGGAATTGACCACTCAGCACTGTTTTAGAAATAAAGTCTGGTTGTGCCTTCTTTCATGTTTCCCGACTCCGTCTCTTGATAGGGAATTTGGGCTCTACCTATCCATGGAACCAACAAAGGGCATATTTTTGCCACAGCTCCCCTACCCAACACACTAGACACTGGGTAGCCTGGTTCACTGAGAGGGATCCCACAGGTGTGTGCCATAGAAATGCACTCTGCCAACCCAAAGTACAGCTGTTCTTACAACACACAAGCTACACATGTAACTCATCATAATTATGGGCAATTTCTCAGTGCTCTAGAACAGAAGGTCTGCAATGTAACAGAAATGAACTTTCTATAAAAAATATGTTGTAATTATGCCACTCTCCTGCTAATTACACTGCATTCGATGTGGATCGTTATTTTGCTATTTTGCCATGTTCTGTTTCATTATTTAAGACCTGTAAATCACTTAAGGATTCCTTTTGAAATATGACATTGTTCAGAAATGATTTTAAATAAATAATAAATTAAGAAATAAATAAGGGGATGGTGAAGAAAACAATCTTCCCTATGAGGAACAAAGACAAAGTCAAGCTATGCATTTCAGGAACTGGAACTCAATTTTTATTTCAGTCTGGGAAAGGCCTACTGAAAGAGAAGCATGCAAGGTTTAAGTACGTAATTTAAAGTCAGCCATTAAATGAGCAAACATCTGTATAGGGATGTGAACCATAGTCTCCCACAGTTCTGTTACGCCCTTCCCTGCATTTAATTTGATTATGGCAATCCCTTCTTTAAGAAATTTGTTCTTAACACTACTGCTTTCACCTATTTGTGTTTAAGAAAGCCGTTTTCCAGATCAAGTACTATAATATCAACTTGGTATGTTTATATAAAGACATGCCAGTTTACAGCATGAGATCACAAGGAACACAAAGAAACATTAGTAATTTTGACAGATGTTTACTCAGCAGCATCATAACATGCACCAAGAACAAGGTGAGATGCTCTTCAGGCATGAGGCATCTAACAGAGGCACCTAAGACCATTTATGCAAAAGCTGAGTCCCCACCACCAATTTCAAAGCTGAGTCCCCACCATGACAACATATTTTCACTAGCCTCCCTCAAAACTCCTTTTTTGAATCACCTGAGTAGAAACTGCCACGTGCAGATCAAAATTTTACTTTAATGTGTTGTCAATTTTGCACATAGGTCTCTTGAAAAAAGGCCATTATACTTACCGTAAAAGGTATTTCTAGATCCCATAAAAAGCTGCCACCAGATTGGGCTTAGGTTTGGTGCTGCCTGGCAGTCAATAGGCAACATTGCAAGCTTGCAATAATAAACAAACAATTCAAACCGGAAGCTTGTATCTCAGCTCCTCGCTCCTTCCTCCCTCAGTTTTTTAGATTACAAGCCAGGAAGTGATGAGATTTGGTATTCGTATAGCATGGGAGACAGCATTCAACAGGAAAATGCTGCCTAAAAGATTCACTGAGACTCCCTGGTACAGTAGAATGATGGAGGAAAATCAGCTGCTGACGGCCTAGGTGGGCTCTGGAATCAGCTTTACAGGACCCAGAAATACCTTTCACGATAAGTATAATGGCCTTTTTTTCAAGAGACCTATGTGCAAAATTGGCAACACGTTAAAGTAAAATTTTAGGTGTTATGAAATACATTTCATGCTAAGCATACAGGCCTTTTCTGGAGACCCCGTAAAAGCTGTGGACGGATTGGGATGTACAAAAGCCTGCAGACCCATGAAGGGTGGGACAAATAGAAAACTGCTGTTTAGATGGCTGGAAGGACATACTGTAATGCCCCCCTGCCAAAGGCAGCCTCAGCTGAGGCAAAAATGTGTCAGTTATGTAATGATAAAGGATTGCAGGATGTGGCAATCATATGGGTGCTCTGACAATCTCTTGTAGAGGGGCATTTAGGGAGAAGGCTGCAGGCCTGGTCAAATGAGCCTTCATTTGTGTAGGTGGAGGGAGACATAAGCCAACAAGATGGATCCTTTTAGCCATCTAGCTTGGGCAGTAGATGAGACTCCCCATCAAGGGAGGAAGAAAGGAGATAAAGAGCACGCTGGTCCAACATATGGATGGTGTACGATGAATGTGGGCCTTCCATGCTTACTAAGCATCAAGGGACTGTCATGTCTACTGATTGATGCACCAGATAAAAGCCAAATGACAGAAGGATCAGTTTCTGTTGGCAATGGAATTGTGAAAGTACCTTTGGAAGGAATGATGAGTTGGTTCACAGGATTAATCTATTCCTGTAGAGAAATCCAATGATGTCTCTGGGGCAGCCACTGAAGATGAATGTCCACTGTGGCAGCTGCTGCTTTCCTGCTGACAGAAAAGCTGCTCCACCTTGTTGCCAGGTGAAGGTAGTGCCTTGAAGTGAGGGCAATCAGCTGCCCTGTTCTCTATCACCATGAGGGAAGGCAGCTCAGATCAGCAGTGTTATTGGCTGAAATCATCATGCAATATTAGTGGTGCCTTGAAATCAGCTGCCCTGCTCTCCCTCACAAGAGGAGCGATATATTGCTGTGTATTGCTAGGTCAAAATCGTTATCAACCAATATATTGAAAAATTGCAAAGTGCTGAAACAGACCATAAAAATTGTAATTTGTAAATTGTAAAACTTTTAATTTGTACTGCTGCTGAGCACTGAACACACATTATTGCTTGTTTTGCAGCTACTGGCCTAGGAGTTAACAATATAGAATTACCACTTACTAACCAAAGTCTGATTTCCAGACAATTACCATAGGGAGGCATGTCTAGATTAGCCATTAATGGGTTAAGAGAGTAGGACTTCAAGACAAACAGAGACCCTGTCAGTGACTGGCTGGACGAGGAAGAGTGGTGGCAGCCAGTGGCAAAAACAGACAGATCTCAGTGTAGAACTCAGAACAGAAGTGTGGCCCTTGAAACGTAACTTTGGCACTCAGAACGGAAGCGTTGCACTCGAAATGGAAGTGTGGCACTCAAATCAGAAGCATGACACTCAAAACTGAGCACTTTCGCCTTCTGAAAAAAGTTCGCAAACCGGAGCACTTACTTCCGAGTTTGCAGCGTTCGGGTTCCAAGTTCCAAATTTTTCAAGAACTAAGTTGTTCCTCTGTACTGTGTCTAATTCTGGACACCACAATTTAAGAAGCATGTTGACAAGCTGGAACGTGTACAGAGGAGGGCAACCAAGATGATCAAGGGTCTGGAAACCAAGCCTTATGAGGAGCGCTTGAAAGAGCTGGGTATGTTTAGCCTGGAAAAGAGGAAACTGAGAGGAGATATGATAGCCATCTTCAAATATCTTAAGGGTTTTGACATGGAGGAGGGGGCATGCTTGTTTTCTCCTGCTCTGGAGGGTAGAACTTGAACCAATGGCTTCAAGTTGCAAGAAAGGAGATTCTGACTAAACATGCGGAAAAACTTTCTGACAGTGAGAGGTGTTCAGCAGTGGAACAGACTTCCACGAGAGGTGGTAGTCTCTCCTTCCTTAGAGGTTTTAAAGCAGAGGTTGTATGGCCATCTGTCATGGACGCTTTATAGATGACCCTTGGGGTCCCTTCCAACTCTAATATTCTATGATTCTCAGCGAAGGAACAAAGCGTCTAGAAAAGGCTGGAACAATTAAGAAAAGCTGAGTCACAGCAAAAAAATGCAAGAAAAATAAATAAATAGGGGGGAAAGGGGGCAGGAACTTTATCTTCTGCAGCTGACTTGCTTAGCTGAGGGATCTGCTTTATGCTATCTCCTTGGTTACTGAGCAATAAAGTTAATTACTGCCAAGCCATGCCCGTTTCTGCTTACAGTGTTGGACAGAAGGGCTTTTCTGGCAGACTGACAGGCCCATGTAGTGCTACCCAAAGAAGGAGAGGCACACAAGGCCATTTACTACATGTTAAGGAGTGACTAATATCCCTTAAATTTGTTGCAGCAATCAAGGCACTTAAAAGGAAAGACTAATGGACAGTAATGTGTGAAGTGGGGATTCTACTCCACGTTATTGTCTTGAGCACAGAATCAGTGAGCATTACTTGTTCAGGCTTACTTAACAGAGGGTAAAATCTTGTGTATGTAGTGCAAAACCACCTGTGTGATATTGGTCTGTCAATTCCATTCTCCGCGTCGAATTTCAAAAGCCCCCAGCACAGTTCCTAACATTGTGGTTGCTGCCTTAATCAGACCTCAAGAAAGTAGTACCTTTGATTTGACTGATTTCAGCGACTTATACCCCACAGTTCTAGCAAACTACTCAATGAGGCTAAGAACAACATTTAAGGAACACACCAAAGCTCATGAAAGATGTTCAAAACAGTATACAGCGGCTCTGTTCTTGAGCCCCATTCGCATCCTGAACAGAACGTAAGGCACGTCTGTGCGTCTCACGTCTCACCGCATGTGCATGATGTTATTTTGACCGTCTGCGCACGCACGAGCGGCAAAACCCAGAAGTAACGTGCTCCGTTACTTCCGGGTCGCCGCAGAGCGCAACCCGAAAATACTTATCCTGAAGCGTATTTATCCTGAGGTATGACTTTATTTTACTTTTCCACTCTTGATGGTCCCTTATGACTTTTGAGCTTATGTATCCTTTAGGAGTGATTCTAATAGACATGCTTAAACCTGTGTGTCACGGAGCAGGTCTGGGGCTATTTTAGCAAAATGGTTTGTGTTTTGATTCTTCCAATGGAATGGCATGTGGGTATCTGTATGAAAATGGAGGATCCAAGGTGTGACTTATGACTGGTGACTAGGAACAGCTGCTGAGATCATGTAACATGCATCAGTCCTGAAAGACCTACATTTGCTCCCAGTACATTTCCGAGCACAATTCAAAGTGTTGGTGCTGATTTTGAAAGTCCAGACACCAAGATCCAGCACCAAGGGCCTTTCTGGCGGTTCCCACCCTGCAAGAAGTGAAGCTACAGGGAACCAGGCAGAGGGCCTTCTTGGTAGTGGTGGCGGCATGCCCTCCCTTCAGATGTTAAGGAGATAAGTAATTATATAACATTCAGGGAACACGTGAAAGCAGCTCTGTATAGGGAAGTTTTTTAAGGTTTAAGGTTTTACTATGTTTTTATATATTCTGGAAGCTGCCCAGAGTAGCTGGGGCAACCAAGTCAGGTGGGCAGATTTACAAATGTGTTGTTGTTGTTATGATGTTCACTGGCATACAACAAAACCAAGTTTCCATTTTTTCTAACCTTAACCTCTCTATTCCTCCATTTACCACTGCTATATATGCTACCACCTCTAGAATGTCAAATCTGTACACCTTGAAGTTATATTTAGGCAATTTCACAAAGTATTTTTGTTCAAGCAGGCAAACCCAGTAATTCTTAAACACATGTTCAACATGAACGAACAGTGTATCAAATTGGCAATTATGGATATGTCTGGCAGTAGTTCCCATTGTCATGGCAATATATTATCCATCTGTCTGGACAATAAATTTGACCCAGCATTTGAGTTCTGACTTTGCCAATTCCACAGCAGACCAGTGCTTAGATCCCACTCTTCTCCCTACCTCCCTACACCTTGTCAAATCTGGGGTTAGACTATTGACATAGGGCTTTGATGGCAGGTATATTTATTGAGTTGCATCCAATGCTATCCAACTCAGAGTATACTCTTCGAAATTAATGGTGCTGAGTTAGTTATATCTGTTAATGACAAGAGGTTTACACGGAGTCAGACGAGTACTGGATACCATTCATGAAGTGTGCAGCTTGGTTTTCTTACTTCAGTCACCTGGCACTGTTAAAGAGGAAGTCCCAGTGCAGCGTGCGTGTCCTATGCGTGTGGAATAGTGAAGTTTGGACTGCTTAGCTCGATCTCTAAGAACCAAATTAGATGGGCCTTGCTGGGATCCAGCAAGAGAGTTGTTATGGTTCTGTCCTGCACCATGTCAGATCAGGTGGCCATTTTATTCCCTATTCTGTGGTTCTCTACTCAAAAGATTCCTAGACACATAAGTGACTTCACTTAAAGTGGATTGGTTATAAATTATTTCAATAGTCCTTTCACACATGCAGTAGCTAGTGAGGAGTAATAGCACAATGCAATTTTGGAGAGTGGCAATTCCAACCTATTAACAAGTTCAAATAGAAAGCTAAGAGATGGTAGCTCTTCATTAATTTGATCCAAATACAGACAGCCTGGATAGTGTCCCTACCTCAAGCATCTATAAAATGGCAAGGTGCAAAGTTACTTTTACAAAATGCCTTACCAGGTTTGGCTACTGCATATTCCCTGCCCCGGTAGGGGTACCATTCCACCAGTAATGGGAGAGCGGCTCTGTGGTGACTCACTAAAGCCATGACAGCGCCCTCTCCTTTGGCCGCTCTCACGGGGCAGCCAGAGAGAGAGGAAAAGGGTAGGCTCAGAACAAGGCCTTTCTCTAGGGACCTCACATGGCTCTTCCATGCAGGTGGGTAAGCCAAGCTGCCTTCTTGCCTCTTGACTCTGTGTGACCCAAAAAGGTGGTGGCAGCAGCATCAGCCCGAGCCTGGCTTTACCTCGCCTAGCCTCTCCAGATACCTCCACTCGGAACTAAGCCAATGAGGTCCTGGACTCTGGCCCTCACTGCCTCGGGAGCCCCCTGTGCTGACCTGCAGCTCACTTCAGAATTACCCCTGTGACTATTATGCAGGGAATGCTCTGGGACCACTTTTGGGGTCAAAAAAAGGGGGGGTGACTATTACATGGTGGCGAACAGTATGCGGTGATATATAGTAGGTAGAAATAGATAAATAAAAGAATGCACCTTGTTCCTGCATCTTCTGTTAGTTCGCTTAAAGAAGGTAATTTCCAGGGGGAAACTGAGTATTTTTTTATGAAAAGGGGGTGGCAGGCCAAAAAAGTTTGGGAACCTCTGTTCTAAGAATTTGCTTTGAATGTGGTGTTTTATTAAGAAATCAATGCAGCACTTTACCTTTTGGTTTAAACATAAGGCAGGCACATGACTTGCAAAAGCTATCCACTACAGCAAGCATGACCAATGGCCAGTGATGACAGGAGATGTAGTCCAACATCTAAAGGGTAAGAATGCCAGGAATGGGGGTAGCTAGATTAGCTATGCCTGCCATAAAAGGTGAGAACATAATCTTTGGTGATCACTCATAGCCAAATAAGATTGTCTTCCATGAACATGGTCTTAACAGTGATTCCATAAGTGACTGTGGAGGCCAATTCTGGATCCCCATGTACTTCCACAGTGGGGACATAGGTGGGAGTTGATCATGGTGAGGATTTCCAAAATGTGCCTTCCTCTTAGTTCATTTCTCCCTTTCATCCTGAGTTCGTCCATGACACCTTTGGTAAAGGCTGTTCTCCAACTGGAGCGCTCACAGGCAGGCCAGTGTTTCCCAGTTATCAGTGCTTATACTCCATTTTGTTTGGATTTGTCTTGAGAGCATCTTTAAATCTCTTTTGATGTTCACCAGTATTTCAATTTCCATTCTTAAGTTGGAAATGGAGCAATTGCTTTGGAAGATGATAATCAGGCATCTGAACAACATGACCAGTCCAACAAAGTTGATGTTGAAGAATCATTGCTTCGGCACTGGTGATCTTTGCTTCTTTCAGAACATAATGCACAGGTTGACTTGCTAATTGCATCTCTATCACCACTACCTAAAGTGGCCTCACTGCTGCCAGACATCAGGGGCAGCACGTACTGTTTTTGCCACTTGAGACAAAATGGGTAGTGCCACCTCACTGTCAGGATGCCTGCCCTGCCAGTGAAAAAGCACCAATTCAACACCAATTTCCAGCAAATCTCAACAAAATCTTGCAAGATCTCTCACACTCCATTAGATCTCACCAGAAATCAGCACCGATGCCAGTGCCACTTCAGTGCCAGTGGTACAGACAACATGGCGGGTGAGGCGCCCATGAGGGAGCAATCTTGGGGCCTTCGGCCGCCCAAGGCAACTACTTCACCCCACAAAATTCCCCTCCCTTTGTGAAAGAGAATAACAGAGGATAACAGCTTCCTACTGGCTTTTAATTTTTGCTAAATTAGCCAGCTGTTGCCGGGATTCTTTATTTTTTTGGGTGCCACAAACTATGACGAGGGATTCTTCTAAGCAAACAAGTGCTTAAACACACACAAACGCAGTCTTCATACTTTCTAGGTAAATACACAACCACAAATTCACAAATGGTGCAGTTCTGAAAGTAAAGAGCTTTTTCATATGTTGATTATTTTGTCACCTTCCATGGCCTGTAAATGCAATAAGCGCGCGCGCGCACACACACACACACACACACACACAGACCCCACTCAATGCTTTGAAACTGAAGTGACTGTACTTGGGGTGGTACCTTTGCTTGCTTTTAGTGACGCAAAGACAGTTACTTCCTGCCCGCCCCTGGTGGGAGAGAGCTGAAGGAGCTAACTAAATACGTTCCCCATTCACAAGAGAGGCTGGTCAGTATGTTTACAGCTATCAAACATACAATGAACTCCCTCTGGATTATTTCCCCCCAGCATTCAAACTAAAAGCAGCAGCATTCTGTGCTCTGCTGAAGTTTCTCATTAAAGAGAACAGAAAAGGCTCCTTCTCAGAAGGTTTTCCTTTCTGTGTGAATGAATCAGCCGCGCTCCCTCAGGACAAGCGTGGGAGTAAGCAAGGAGGCGGCTGACATGATCCACTGTGGCAAGCAGGACTTGCGGAGAAGTAGAAGTTCACGGGGCTCAGGAAGGAAGAAAAGGAGGTGGGCGACGAGGACAGGCAGGCTATGCCAATCACTTTCCGCCAGGCAGATAAAACAAATTATATAGCTACATCATCAGGAAAGCTACGCGTTAAAAATCTGGGTCAGGGAAGGAGAACACACACAGAAACACACACACACAGAGAGCAGCAGAGGAGAGATGCCGAGTCTTCTATTAAGTCTGAAGAGCTAAGCCAGGTGGAAGAAGCAGACACAGCATCTTGAAGCACCAAACAATAATGGGTTTCTTCCGCTTGACCCACTGAAACCAATGCTCGAATTACAGGTCTCCTTACTTACTGTGATGCCCTCCTAGCTGCTGCTTTATTATAATAATTTTTGTTAAGTTTCTTAAGTTTACAAAAATACGTGAATTGTCTCTTTTTCAAGTTGCTTTTTCTACAGATCAGTTTCATTTTCGAAGGCTATTGGGGAGGCGGAGCATGATTTGGCTAAAACTGGGAAGAGTCAGAGGTTGAGATTTATGGGTTTATTTATGGGGGACCCTACTTTCCCTGCCCCGGCAACAATTCAAGCATTGACTGAAGTGAAGGCGAGCTGGCATTGTTCCATCATTTTACCCGTCCCCACGGAAACTGATTAAAGAAAGGAAATAAAGCTTTCTCCTTGAGATTCACTACAGCTAACAGCAGCCTGCTCCCTATCTGAATCAGATGTCAAAAACCAGGCTGAGCACACTAACAAATGTAATCCAGTCAACATCAAGGACCTCCTTCCTGAGGGTAGCTAATTCTCTCAAAGGTTGCCATATGAAAACTTCAAATAAACAAATAAAGATGCTGAGGAAGTTTTCCTTTAACTTTTCTCTGTCATGTGGTCATAAAAAGGCTCCCTTTGGGGTCAAAAGTAATTATATCAAGTTCAATCTTACTATTATTAATTTTTATCTGAGAATTCAAAAGGAATCCTCCTATCCATTTCTAGAAACCAGATTCCTACACACATAGCTGTCCTTGGAATATTAAGTGCATCAGCTTATTTTCAGCTTCCAGAGCCATTCTTAAGCAAGGTAGATGTCCATGGTAGACAAAAAAGTGGAATTTAACATCACATTCTTCCAGTTGTTCCATCTGCAAAAGCATTTCAGCTTGCCCTTGGCCATCCTGGTTCATGACATTTGCCAGGAAAACGGCAGTGAGAGTGCAGCCTTCTTGGTTCTCCTCGACTTCTCAGCAGCTTTTGATACTGTTGACCAGTCTTCACTTACCCCACTGTTCTGCTCACAGTTGTGAAGAATATTCTTACATCATGGGTGTTCTGTGTCACCATCAAGAAAAAGAGGTGGGAATGGGCCAATATATATGTGGACTGTCCCTGGATCAAGTGACCTTTCTTCTTTAAGTTCTCAAAGGTCTTACGCTAGCTCAAGGTTGTCATCTGAACTAGCCAGTTTAACTGAGAATCAATCGAAGTCAGTCCTTTATTTGAAAAGTAAGACTTTAGAGCCATCTTGCCCAAAAATGGCATGTAGACATTCCATTTTGGCAACTGCAACCTGGGTTTAAGGAGCCATTTTGCGCTTAGCATGTGTAGCTGCGTTTCTAACACTGATTTGGAGTCAAGTGATATTAGTGGTGATGACACCCACTTCTGTCCCTCCAATTCATCTGAATCAGGAGTGGCAGTTCAGGTGCTTGTCTGTTGCCTGGAAGTGGCAATGATCTGTATGGGGACCAATAAATTGAAACTGAATCCAGATAAGACAGAGGTACTATGTGTTGCAAGTTCTCAAGTTCAGGAAACATGGGGACTGCTAGTTCTGGATGGGTTTGCACTCCCCTGGAAGGAACAGATGCATAGATTGTGGGTACTCCTTGATCCATCTAGGTCTCCTGAAATCCAGGTGACCTTGGTGGTTAGGAGTGCCCATTTCCAGTTATGGCTGGTTCTTCAACTATGACCCTTCCTGGATAGGATATTGTGGTCACAATACGCAGTGGATGTAGCCTACCTTGATTTCAGCAAGACATTCGACAAGGTGCACCATGATATTCTTGTAAAGAAGCTGGTAAAATGCGGTCTTGACTATGCTACCACTCAGTGGATTTGTAACTGGCTGACTGACCGAACCCAAAGGGTGCTCATCAATGGTTCCTCTTCATCCTGGAGAAGAGTGACTAGTGGGGTGCCACAGGGTTCTGTCTTGGGCTCGGTCTTATTCAACATCTTTATCAACGACTTGGATGATGGACTCAAGGGCATCCTGATCAACTTTGCAGATGACACCAAACTGGGAGGGGTGGCTAACACCCCAGAGGACAGGATCACACTTCAAAACGACCTTGACAGATTAGAGAACTGGGCCAAAACAAACAAGATGAACTTTAACAGGGAGAAATGTAAAGTATTGCACGTGGGCAAAAAAAATGAGAGGCACAAATACAAGATCACCCCTTAACCTCCTCTTCTCCAGGCTAAACATGCCCAGCTCCCTTAGCCGTTCCTCATAAGGCATAAGACACCTGGCTTGAGAGCAGTACATGTGAAAAGGATCTAGGAGTCTTGGTTGACCACAAACTTGACATGAGCCAACAGTGTGACGCGGCAGCTAAAAAAGCCAATGCAATTCTGGGCTGCATCAATAGGAGTAAAGCATCTAGATCAAGGGAAGTAATAATGCCACTGTATTCTGCTCTGGTCAGACCTCACCTGGAGTACTGTGTCCAGTTCTGGGCACCACAGTTCAAGAAGGACACTGACAAACTAGAATGTTTCCAGAGGAGGGCAACCAAAATGGTCAAAGGTCTGGAAACGATGCCTTATGAGGAACGGCTGAGGGAGCTGGGCATGTTTAGCCTGGAGAAGAGGAGGTTAAGGGGTGATATGATAGCCATGTTCAAATATATAAAAGGATGTCATACAGAGGAGGGAGAAAGGTTGTTTTCTGCTGCTCCAGAGAAGCGGACACGGAGCAATGGATCCAAACTACAAGAAAGAAGATTCCACCTAAACATTAGGAAGAACTTCCTGACAGAGCTGTTCGACAGTGGAATTTGCTGCCAAGGAGTGTGATGGAGTCTCCTTCTTTGGAGGTCTTTAAGCAGAGGCTTGACAACCATATGTCAGGAGTGCTCTGATGGTGTTTCCTGCTTGGCAAGGGGTTGGACTTGATGGCCCTTGTGGTCTCTTCCAACTCTATGATTCTATGATTCTTTGATTCTATAATTCATGCTCTGGTAATTTCTAGTTCGGACTACTGCAATCAGGTCTATGTGGGGCTGCCCTTGAAAATAGCTTGGGAGCTGCTACTAGTGCAGAGTGCAACAGCAAGGATGCTGCTGATCATCTCTGACCAGACACATATTTCGCTAGTTGAAAGATTTGTACTGGTTGCCAATTCACTGCCAAACTGAATTTGAGGCGTTAATATTGATACATAAAGCCCTATATAACTTGGGCCCAAAACATCTGAAGGAGTACCTCCTCCCATATCAACTTTGCCTGGGAGTTATGATCAGCAAGGGAGGGCCTGCTTGTAGTGCTACCACTACAGCGCATGAAAGGGCATTTTTTCAAGTGACCTCCCCTCTGAGGTGTGTCTTGACCTATCACTGTACATTCCAACAACTGGTCAGGACACATTTCTTTAGACTGCAGTTCTGTGTTTTGATATTCTGATGTTGGCAGGATGTGTGTGTGTGTTAATGGTTTTTATTATTCTAATGTATAGTGCATATATTTTTAACTGTGGTGTTTAGGTAACACACCTTGGGCCACTTGGAAACAAGCAGGATGTAAGCACAAATAATAAACGAAACAAGTCTGGTTTTCTACAATATCCGAACTGAGGATTGTGGCTTCATCTTGGCAGTTTGTTCAGAGCAAAGCAGACACAGGTACTCGTTTGCATGTCATGCTAAGCCAGCGCACTTCCCAGCTTTGGAAAGAGAAGTGGGGGGGGGGGCGCTGACACAAACCTAAGAGTTAGCATGCATACTCAGTAAGCCATGGTTTGGCTTATCACAGCATGTGTACCTCTACGGTGTCTGCTCAGACAAACCAGAGGCGGCAGAAAACACAGCTTTTGTCTCAGTTCTTTCCAAAACAAAAATTCCCAGTAGTAGGAGCAAATGCTAGTACCTCAGTTCTACAACTCTGCACAAGGTTTTGGCATTAACGTCACATCTCACTAAATTAGACCATTCTGCAAGGTTAAATGACGATGTTCTTGTTCTCTATTTGCACACTGGCCTCTGGGTCAACCAATCTGAATCATGCCTCCATGGCAACAGGCTCCATCGCTACGAGCAACAAGACAAGTTTATTACAGTGGTACCTTGGTTTATGGACTTAATCCGTTCCGGAAGTCCGTTCTTAAACCAAAGCCATTCTTAAACCGAGACACGCCTTCCCTAATGAGGCCTCCCGCCGCCGCTGCCCTTCCACCGTTCAGATTCCGTTCTTAGATGGAGGTAAAGTTCACAAACCGGGACACTACTTCTGGTTTTGCGGAGTTCATATACCGAATAGTTCATAAACAGGGCTGTTCTTAAACCGAGGTACCACTGTAGTATTGTTATTATTATTATTATTATTATTATTATTATTATTGTTATTATTATATTTGAAGGTTTCTTTTTTAAAAACCAAAACCTGCTGCATATGTCTATCATGCAACACAATTTCAAAACAAGCAGGGTTCTTCACTTGTCAGAAAACAACAGATTTAGCATCCCAATGCAAAGCAAAATCATGCTATCTACTAACCCAATGTAGAGAAGCCTGTACAGATCGTGGTGGGAGCAAAGAAGAGAGGAAACCAATTCTCAGAACAAACATAGCTGACCCAAAAGAAAAGAATGCGTGCTTGACCCATTTTGTCCTAATAGTGAAGGGCATTTGATTGCATTAGAAGTCAAGTGTTTTGGGCCCAAAATGGAATTTTCCAGGGACCTACAGTAAGTAACTAAATGCCGCTGATTGGAACAACCTGCTCATCTTTCCTCTCATCCAGCCGCCTACATGCTCACCCCAACCACAAGTGCTCTGTCGCGGGTGCTGAGGAATGTCACAGCTGTTTAAACTGGCAGGCATGAGCCATTATAGCACACTGCTCACAGCTCTGCCTTCAGTCCTCAGGTGCCAGTAGTAGTGTTGTTGTTGTTGTTTTAATAAAAAAAGAAAAACACACCTACAAACAAACAATCAAACCCTATGTGTAATAGCTGCTATTGGTGCTTTCCTTTTCTGGAGTTCTCTTGCGCGTGCCGGAACTCAAGTTTGTTGGGGCGACAACAAATTTTTTACTGGCTATTACCACCATAAAATAAATTACAATGACAATCAAGTCAAGATAAACCAAAATATACAGAATACACAAATGTGGATAATATTTAATAACAAAAATATACAGTGTACAAACATTCCAAGATCACAATGCAGCAACAAACATAGAGTTTCAAACAGCAATTAAATTGCATACAATTCACGCTCTATAAACAGAGAGTTCACGCAACTCTCAGGGAATGTTACATTATGGGACAGCTCTTAAATATACAGTGGTGCCTCGCAAGACGAAATTAATCCGTTCCGTGAGGCTCTTCGTATAGCGGTTTTTTCGTCTTGCGAAGCAAGGCCATTGACAGCTTAGTGGATTAGCGCTATTAGCGGTTTAGCGGCTTTTAGCGGATCAGCTGATAAGCGGCTTATCAGCAGATCAGCTGATAAGCGGCTTAGGGCTTAGAAAAAGGGGGGGAAGGGGGGGAAACCGCAGGAACTCGCAAGACATTTTCATCTTGCAAAGCAAGCCCATAGGGAAATTCGTTTTGCGAAGCGCCTCCAAAACGGAAAACCCTTTCGTCTAGCGGGTTTTCCATCTTGCGAGGCGTTCGTCTTGCGGGGCACCACTGTAATAAATCCTGTCAATGGCTGAAAGGAAAGTCCACAGTATATAAGTATATACTATGTATGAATATGAGGGTTGGGCATGTGGCTTGACCCATTTCAGGAACTTTTCATCACATTGAGAGCCAATCTACATTTCAAAAATTCACTCAGAAGGTGGGAGACCTGAGCTTTTGAATGATGACCAAGCATCACTCTCCTCAGAATTACACAAAACATATTCTGTGATTTTAAAGTGTTTTAAAACCTCAGAGCCTATAATGGAAAGCTTCCTTATGGGGCAATCTTCACATGTGCTAATATGTATTGATTTCAGTAGTTAAAGAATCTTCCTGACCTTTGAGAACCACTGGGCTCAGCTTCCTCAAGAAACCAACACTCCAGCGGGCAGCGACTCCAATCAGCCAGAGGCAAACAAGTACAGTGGTGCCCTGCAAGAAGAATGCCTCGCAAGACGAAAAACTCGCTAGACGAAAGGGTTTTCCGTTTTTCAAGGTGCTTCGCAAGATGAATTTCCCTATGGGCTTGCTTCGCAAGACGAAAACGTCTTTCGTAAAACCGTTAATACCCGGGGAATCCGCACTCCGCAAGATGAAAAAATCGCAAGACGAAGCGACTCGCGGAACGAATTATTTTCGTCTTGCGAGGCACCACTGTACTGGGGCTTTCAAGGCCTGAGAAAATTATTCAGACACTGAGAAATCATTACTTGAATTGTATTTCAAGTATTTGTAACCTGAATTCCATTTCATCAGTTTCCGTCTTTTGGCAGTTTGGATGCTAATTTTATCACAATCAAGGCTAGCTAATATTTGTAGACCCATGCAAGTGGGGGTATTTCAAAATAAACTTAAAAGACATGAAGGGTAGTTGGCTCCCCACCCCCACCCTTTTTAGGGAAGTCTGTCTCACACTTTTAAATAAACTTATTTTCTGAGATGAGCCCTTTCTATTCTTTTCCTGCTCCCTACTCCAAATTCTTCCTAACAAATGAATTCTTTAAAATGCTAGGGGTTCACTCTGCACTAGAAAAACTGCAGGATCCCCGCAGGGCACATGAAATTGAATCCAAAACAAAGACTGAGTAAAGGAACAAGAATCCATTCATTCTCATCCCTACAAGAATATTACCTCTGCTCCATTCTCGTTAAGTGGAGCATGGCTTCCTTTTATCTAGATAATGCTGGAATATCTTGTATCCATCTTTGTGCCGAGTACATAACTGAGGAAGAAGAGATTTTCTCAGACATTACAGTGGCTAGACGGTCACTTCACACTCTGTTCTCAGAGCAGCTGTTAGAATGCTAATAGCCTGGATAGCTTGAGAGAGAGAAAGCAGCCCAGAGGTCTTCTGACATACAGGTGCAATCAGCACCTCTAATTAGTACAGCAGCCAGTGACAAAACAAATCCACCAAAGGGATTAAGAATCCAATGTCTTTGTTCAGACCAGGTCTCTCCATGGAATCACAAGACAGAGAAACCAGTAGGAGAACACTTCAATCTCCCAGGACATTCTATACAAGATCTCAAAGTAGCTGTTCTACTACAAAGGAATTTCAGAAATAGACTGGAAAGAGAAGCTGCTGAATTGCAACTTATTACCAAACTTAAAACCATGGAGAGACCTGGTCTGAACAAAGATATTGGATTCTTATCTCATTATACATGACAAAGCCATTTTTCACCTTCTCACCCCTTGCTTTTTCCTGCAAGACCTATTGCAGTCGTTAAGAGTCGTCAACAGGCTCATCACAGCTATCTGCCAATCACCCAATCCCACCACCCTTCTGAGTAATACCCCTCCCCACCTTCTCACTATATAGAAGGGTCTGGTGACTTCTGTTTCAGTGTATCTGAAGAAGTGTGCATGCTCACGAAAACTCATACCAAGAACTAACTTAGTTGGTCTTTAAGGTGCTACTGGAAGGATTTTTTTTATTTTGATTTATTTTCCTGTTAATTATGTTGCTTTGAATGTATACTTTAAATTTGACTTTCTTCAGTAATGTTTTATTCTGGATTGTTTTATTTGAAGTTTTAATGTGTTGTAAACCACATTAAGGTTTTTTTCTTAAAAATATAAAGTGGTATAGAAATGAATAATAACAACAATAATTAACGGCCTGGTCTATGTGTGTAGCATTATGAGATAGTAGAGGGAGGGGAATGCTCCCAGTGTTTTTTAAAAATACAGGTTTAGAGCCAACACATCAGAGATAAAGATTCTAATCTAGCTTGCTCCTTAATTAAAATGGGTTTTAGTTCTGTTTTACAGAAAGACATATCTTTCAAAAACATGATTTCGTACCTGTAGTACCAAGTGGTGCAGTCCGCTCTCCCATCTCTTTCAGTTGCATATGTAGATCAGGCCAGTCTGCACTATTCTATCCATTCTTATATTGACATCCTGCCTTCCCTGCAATAAGCTCAATGTGGCATATGCATGGCGCTCTCTGCCTCCATTTTATCCTCAGAAACACCTGTGAGGTAAGTTAGGCTGAGAGAAAGTGATCGGACCCACATCACCCTGTGAGCGTCATGACAGAGCAGGGATCAGAATCCAGGTCTCCCAGGCCCTATTCCCTCACACTAACCACGACATCAAACTGCTTCTCATACAGTATATCCATTTCGTTCCTTAGAAGAGGATGGCAACAGTCAAGTTTTATACTACTTTATTGCACACAGCTTTTTGGGAGGAGGGGCTTCACACTTATTGAGAAAAGCAAGGAGGAGGAGGAGAATGAGTGCCACATCAGTAAGGTATTAGCAGCTATCTCATCAAGGTTTAACTAAAGAAAGGCTAAAACAGTAAAAATGCAAGGGCTGAATGTTGCCATGGAATCCAGTGTAAGACTTAGCCTGAGAAAACTGTTTTTAGACATTACACAATATTTGGAAGAGCCACTGACAGAAGCACTCACGAGCCACTGCTGTGCAACCTTATCCAACTCAGCACTAGGCCCAAGCACCTATCTCAAGCAATCTTATTAGACTGTAACTCCTGTTATTCTAGCGAAAATACCTGTAACGGAAATTACATTGTCTGTAGTCCTTTGGAGGAAAACAAGGAGAGAAACTTCCACTGTCAGAGGGAACTGCTTGTGAAATACAAAAGTGGATGCCCATGTTTATTTTAACTACCAGGATGAGATGTGGCATTCACAGACATTTGGGGATGATGCCACAGTAGATTTTTTTAGGGGGGAGGGGTCCTCAAAAGTTTATCATCAGGAAGGCTGCTTCAGATAGCATGTCACATCCTCGGTGGTCATTACAGTGGTGCCTCGCAAGACGAAAAGAATCCGTTCCGCGAGTCTCTTCGTCTAGCGGTTTTTTCGTCTTGCAAAGCAAGCCCATTGATGGCTTAGCGACTTAGCGCTATTAGCGGCTTTTAGCGGCTTAGCGGATAAGTGGCTTAGCGGCTTAGAAAAAGGGGGGGAGGAGGAAAAAAAACCCGCAGGAACTCGCAAGACATTTTCGTCTTGCGAAGCAAGCCCATAGGAAATTCGTTTTGCGAAGCACCTCCAAAACGGAAAACTCTTTCGTCTAGCGAGTTTTCCGTCTTGAGAGGCATTCGTCTTGGGGGGCACCACTGTAGATGGCAATTTGTCAATGTCACATTTGAAGGGTTAGCTGCTTTCGTTCTAGACACATACAGTCAGGATGCCAGCCAAGTCACTGCCCATATGGCTACACTGAAAACATTATATAACTTATGGATTTCTTTAGGACAATATGTTATGAGGGGCTACACGCAGGAATCATTTTAGGTGTAGTTTTAAGAAGTAGCTATGAACACCTTCCACCAGTTATCAGGCACCACTGCTAGAAAAATCAATATGAAAATAAACAGGATACTAAGGCTGGATCTAGACACAACAAAGAAGTGATTCAGTTAAACATGTTGTAAACTTCATACAGGGAAATCCTGTAGACAAAAGACGGGACTCCACAGTGCCATCTGGTGTCACAGTGAAATAACGCATATAAAGCGCTTTATCTTTACGAATGTAACTGAGTCCCACTACTACATGTATGTATGTACTGACTGTGTATGTATACCACCATTCAAAGATCTCAGGTTCACAACAGAAAAATACAAAATGAGTATACAAAATACATAATAAAATAATGTTAATCATGCTCCGCTTGTGCATTTATTTGAGTCATCTAGCTGGCCATTATTTTTTAAAAGGTGGAAGGAGTGCCAGGAAAGACATATCTTTGGTTGATCCAACATGGCAATTCTTATGTCCCAATACAAAACTGACAAGACTGTAGTTGTTCAGATGTGATGCCTGACAAGGCAAATCTTAAGATCTAATTGTAATTAAGACATATCAGCTGGCACAGCTCTAATATCTTTTCCAAGGACAGAATTGCAAATCCACAAGAAAAAGAGGAGTGCATGGCCACATATTCTGCATTATTTTTTAAAGGGTCTTGCTACTATTCATGTTCTGAAATAAGTCAGGAATACAGAATGACATGGAAGAATTTAGCAACTTATTCTGCAGCCTGCTTTACTGCATCTTGTTTCTCTCCCCTTCTCCCTGCAAACCCATCTGAAGGTTAAAAAAAGAGGGGAACAATCAGGATACCTTTTTTCTATGCATTCTCCATTTATTCTCAAGGTTTGATGAACGATTATGCAACGGCTCACTGTTTTTCCCTCCCCCATTTTCATACTCCTCCCATTTAAGGGATGCACCAAAAGAAAGCAAGGGCTTTCCCTTTTGATGACGCAAAAGCCTGGAGAGATTCCTTTTCTGTCTAGCCATTAGGAACAGGCAGGCATCCACATTAAAAATCATGCAGCAAGGTTGGAGATTTTGCTATGAGCATGAATTCTGCAAGCTTCACAGGTGCAGTCAAAGTCATTAAGAAAAAATGAGCTGGGCTTGGGGCCGGATTATCTTTTTCGAAGCACATATTTACCAGTTTCACATCAGCTAGTGTTTCTCTGTTGAAGGATGTTCACTGCACCCACATGCAGACAGGAACTGCCATCAGTGACGTCAAAGTGGTCTCCTGGAAACAGTTAAGGGGGCTGTCCACCATGGGGATTTCCTGAATATCTAGCATGAAAATTACCCACCTCCTCTGTAATGTCAAGATTTGTGACACTGTGTTGGAATTCCTTTTAACCCTTTATTGTGGGGCACTGCTGCTCCTTGCCACAGCTCTATATGCCCGATGGCAGTATTTCTTCAGAAAACGGTGATTGGAGGGGGAGAGTTTGTTAGTTTCTGGGGGCTCTCAGCCACTTGCAAATACAGGGCCAGCTGCTTGTTTCCGGAATTGGGGGGGGGGGTGGACATGCCCAACCATAAAAATAGATCTTAACTCTTTCCTATTCAAAGTCTGATGAAGTGTCTGCGCTACACAAAATAAAATATGAATGAAGGAAATCAGGTTGCACTGCATCTCTTTCAAAGGCAAATCACCCTAAATTTCACAAACAGATTAAGTCCAACTTTTCATTAACTTCTGCTGTCCACTGAACAAGTGGGCAGTAAAATGTCAATGAATGGAAAACCAAAAATGATTTTAAGGAAACGTAACAACCTTCACTGAACAGCAAATAAAGGTTCTAATGTTATATGGAGTATATGCTAATGATTAGGAAAACTGGTTGAAGGAGGTTCTGCTCATACCCACATCCTCTACTTTCTTTCCTATCTGACCATAAAAAAAAAGAAGCCTACAAGTAAACATACTGCAAACGACAGCCGTTATTGCAGCTTACTTTGATGTCACATATACCACATACAGCAATAAAGCAGACATTAAAGTCTTGCATTTGGAAGCTGACAAGCAAAAAGAAACCCCCTCTTAGCTGAGCTACCAGATGCATTCAAAGATGCCATCTACTAGGAGTGGGGCTTGAAAAGGAGAGGCACAAAGGGGAGGCAACAGCAGTTCCATCGCCCGCCCACCCCCACCCCTCTTGCTGAACATTGGTTTCATAAGCAGAAGGACAAAAACAGAAGAGAACACCCACTTGCTGAAGCAATTACCATTGCACAAGCAACAAAATACCTATGGCAAAGCCACCTAATAGAGGCAGCTCTCATATTTTTGTCTGCTTCATCAATCTGAGCCCCTCTCAATAGCCCAGTTTGGATTCTGAAAGCTAGGGATGTATCTGCAGTGTTTATCATACATACATACATACATACATACATACATACACACACATACACACACATACACATGCACATGCACATACACATACATATTTATATATGTATACACAAACACTTATTTCAGCCAAAGACAGTATGAAGATTTATCCAGGAATATGAAAGATGAAAGAGAAGAGGATAGACGGAGCACTAGATCAGGTTCAGGGGAATTCCTCCTGGAGAGCCCAGTCCAACACAAAACCCAGCTTGACCATCAAGGCAAACAAGAAAGAAAACCAATAGGCATCAGTTTACTCCAATTGTGTTGAATGGAATATACATGGTCAAGTGGTTGCTCAAACATAACAGCCAACATCCTTTCCTCAGATCTAAACAAATCCTTAAAGGGGGGGAATGTGCAGGATTTGTGAATGAGGATAGTGATGGGTGCTTGGCTTCCCGTCATAAAAACAAAGCATGAGTTAAAAAAAACAACGGAATCCCAGCACAAGTCCAGCAGGGAGACCTCCTTAATGACACAAAAGAGCTGCGTATGTTTATAGGGGATTCCCTTCTTCACTCTAGGTGGATGCATAGCATATCACAAAAAACTGATGACACAGGAGCCACGGAGACCCTGCAAGCCTAGAGGAGGAGGAGGAGGAGGAGGAAGCATGGGGAGAAGAGATGAAATCAGACTCCTGTACCATTCAGGAAAAAAACCATTCTGTAAAACCTTATAAAGGCAGGTGCCCCTCTCACTGACGTACCAAAACAGTCAGACTGCTACACAATTAAATTACAAGGATAGTTAGTTCCACTGCAATCAGCAAGACATTTATCTTGCTTTCTCTCTCCCCACCATACCAAAATCATCAGAGACTTCAGTCTAAAAATAAACTCACCCCAGTGGAAGCTGCACACTGAGTAGGTCATCTATTTCCCCTTCTCAACAAGGACCTCATTGCCATGAACAGTTACCAGAGGAATTTTGCCAGGAGACCTTGGTTCTTGGAATCCTCCGTTTCTTTTCGGCCCCCACCCCCAGCTTCAAATGCAATGTGAATGCTCCTCGCCACTGCTACAGCAAGCTAATTGCTCTGACAAGCTGCTCTGAAGGACCAGACCCCAGCTGCTTGGAGAGATGGCACAGAGAGCTCTGCCAATGGCTACTTCCACACCCCCTCTCTCCCTCATTCAGAGACTTGAGTGTAACTGCCTCCTCAAGGCTGAGGAAAGGAAAGGCGTTTAAAGACACAGCATCCCCATTTCCACCAACAAGCACAACAATAAAGAGAGAATGCCCAAATTAAAATGAGAGCATGTTTTTTTTTCTACTGAAGCTATGCTCACAGGGAAAGAGAGAGCCTTAGCTGCAATGATCCAGCTTAAAAGGGATTCCCATCCAGATGAATCAGTTGTTTACATCCACCTGATATTCAAATTCAAACTCATTTACTACTTGCAAATATTTTCTTCTGTTGTCCTGATCTCAAAGGGTAGGAGATAGTCTGGATCCAACTCATTATACCTGCTTCCTAAATCCTGTTCATTTAAGTAGGACGTAAGTCCTGACTACCTCATCACATTAATATCAAAATCAACATAAGCAGAACTTCTAGTTTCCACTCCGAGTTTGTGTAGAGCAGGGGTCAGCAACCTTTTTCAGCAGTGGGCCGGTCCACCGTCCCTCAGGCCATGTGGTGGGCCGGACTATATTTTGAGGGGGGGGGAATGAACGAATTCCTCTGCCCCACAAATAACCCAGAGATGCATTTTAAATAAAAGCACACATTCTACTCATGTAAAAACACGCTGATTCCCAGACCGTCTGTGGGATGGATTGAGAAGGCGATAGGCCCATTTCCAGCCCCTGGGCCTTAGGTTGCCTACCCCTGGTGTAGAATTTAGTCCTTCCTCTTTTCTTCTCCAGAAGATATCCCACAAGGCAGAGGAGGTTTAGAATCAGAGTTTTCCTTCTCCGAGATGAGCTACCTTCCCAGGTGGATGAGTCCTATCTGCCTCTCACTTCCCTCTACACCACATGCAACAACTGCCTTCTTGACCACTGGACCCATTATTGGTCTTGTCTGCTCGATCTGCCAGAGCCTGTCTTTGCACGCAGGGAAAGGGTTTGAGACGCATCAGCTATCCTCACCTGGTTAGGCCAGCCAGCTGAAGCCATTCCCTGTGTGTGGCTGCTGTCACATGCCAACTGCTTCTAGGAGCCACAGGTGACAGCTGAGTGCATGGTGGGGCCCAAAGGTGGTGCCTCGCAAGACGAAAAGAATCCGTTCCGCGAGTCTCTTCGTCTAGCGGTTTTTTCATCTTGCGAAGCAAGCCCATTAGCGGCTTAGTGGATTAGCGCTATTAGCGGCTTAGCGGCTTTTAGCGGCTTTTAGCGGCTTAGAAAAAGGGGGGGAGGGGGGAAAGTCGGAAAAACTCGCAAGACATTTTCGTCTTGCGAAGCAAGCCCATAGGGAAATTCGTCTTGCGAAGCACCTCCAAAACGGAAAACCCTTTCGTCTAGCGGGTTTTCCGTCTTGCGAGGCATTCGTCTTGCGGGGCACCACTGTACCCCAGAAGGAACATGATGTGGGAGTTTGAGTCCAGCCACCACCCTCACCACCACCATCTTTGCTTATCAAAAATGGGCACATATGCATACATTTTATCTTATTTTGATAATTCATTTAAGTACAAATTTTGTGTTTTGTTTCCATTGTAAAGAATTCTGACATAGAACCATTGTTTTTGGCACAGTGGACACAAAATATAACCCAGGAATCAAGTGTGGAGTAAACTATATTCACCTGGTCATCATTGCAGAAATCTTACTATCTCAAACAACTGAAAATGCCACGTCCTGCCATTATGTTCCCCACGTTCAAAACCAAACTATCAGGCACCTTTAAACACAGCAATTTGGCCAATATCTCACCAGAATCCTTTGCTGAAAGCCAATCATGTTTTATTAGCAGGTATTAACTCTGAACAATAGCTGGTTTTAGTTTATTTCTGAGTTAACAAAATTTGATTGACTGTTTTTCATGAACAAAGGCAAAAAATGACAAGTATGTCTGCAGTGATTACCTGGCGTTACCTTTTCGCCATAGCAGGGATTTTAAGACTGTTCTAGGGAGTCCTAGGCTATTCTCATGGAGAAGCAATTTATGGGAGACAAAGCTTCCTGAAAAAGAAAAGCTTGCCCAGAACTTCCCATCTTTCCCTGCAATGTGCAGCCATGGGTAAGTGCTTGCTGTACATTCTTAACAGGGTGGATTGATTTAAATCAGGGTTGGACACAACTAAGGCAGAATCTAGACACATATTAAAAAAGCACTGTGAAAATGCCTTTTTTATAGTTTTGAAAAATATATTGAATTTGCCATAACTCACTATCACCACCTAGTGTCCTATTTGTATAATGCACTTTACAACACACTTAAAATGTTTTATTTGTACAGCTAAAGTTCCACTCAGGATAGCACATTTAATAGTATAATCATGCTCATTGATTCAAATAGGTCTGCTCTGCGGAGGACGAACACTGGGTAAAACCCATAATTTGAATCACCAAGAAAAAAGTCATTTATTTAAATCCAGGACTCATTTTGAAATTGGAGAATTTCCTGAGCAAGCATGCATTTTAACTGAAAAATAAGAAGAAAAAGCATATTGGTTTGCATGTAAATAGAGGCTTAATATCTAAAAGTGTAATTTAAAGTCTCTGGCCATGCAGTTCAGATTGTCTTCTGTACTATAGAACTATGAGTGGAATTCAACATCACACTATAACTATCATTCCATTAGTGCAAACATTACTGCTTTCCAGACAAAACAATCTCTTCCCTCCTTCCCCCATATATTGTTCCAGGGGTTCTCTGGACCCCATCTAAGCAGATTTGGAAGGGCGGGGGGAGCGCACCCCAGATGTGCTAGTAGGACTTGGTGCACTGGCCCCCGTTAGCACAACTGTTTAGCTGAAGCCAGCCCAATATCTGTTTATAGACAAGCCATGTACACATGTAAGAACACTAAGCAAATCATTTACTTGAAGGTTAAGGCCTCAATCCTACGTACTGTTATTTGGCAATATGTCTCAGTTAACAAAGAAGAACTTGTTTCTGCATAAATATGAGTAAAATTGGGTTGCAATCAAGTTTCCAAAAGCAAGAAATTGTAGTTACTGTAATGGAAAGTGACTTGTTCAGGTAGTTTGGTCATCAGTATTAATAATTTTAAAACTGAATGCACTGCAGGGCTCAGCTGCTTGGGTATAAAATACTACAAGATCATGCATATAATGGATGTTCCTGGTGAGATACAAGAGGGCATCACCTGGATTCTAGTGCCTATACTTGCATGTTACTCCCTGTATTTGGTCACTGTACAAACAGATTAACTATTGTGATATGAAGAAGTTTTCCATACTGTTTTCGCTTCACAAGGAAAAGTAGCACAATGAGATCAGAAATTCAGCTTTAGGAAATTTTAAAAAATCATTGAGTTCATATTTATTTTTAAATCAGCTTAATTTTAAGTGAGATAATTGCATCTGAAACTTTAAAAAAATCATATTTTAATTTTAAAATCTGGTTTGAATTTTATTTCTCCCTGTCTTTATCCATTCTAATTCATGGCCCATGTAGGGCAATGCCAAGGTGCAACAGGGCTGGCCCACTTGAACCCTTGAATATTCACTTTCCCCCAGTATTTTCAGGTAGAGCAAGAGGTTCCTCAGTAAACTAATGTGGGATTAGAAGAACGGGTCACCCAGAGGTTTGAAAGTTTGAAGGCTCTGTAATATTTGCATACACAGGAGTACACATTTCCATAAAAAGATAGTCCTTCATCTCTCAGCTACTGGCATCTATTCCTGAATCACAGAGACACAAATCCAAGCAAGTCTATGATAAAAACTAAAATGGACAATACAAGAACTAACAACATTTTGGTGCAGGCATGTTTTATATTGCTGTTAATTTGGTTTGAATTTTCTTTAGAAAAGTAAGCAATAACATAAGACACAGGGAAAGAGAGATAAAATACAATTTGCGGGATGTGAAAAATATACCCTGCACAGGAGATAAATGACAAATTTTGTATCAATTTATTTCTTTAATAGTTCTGTTTGGAACAACCTGACAGTCTCCAGACTGCAGAAGAACAAAGAATTCAACATGTACTTTTCCTTAAATCTCATGATTTCAGAGGGGGGACTTGAGCAAGATATCAGAAAAGCAAGCTTGATTTGCTCTACACTACAGCCTGACTCTACTGACTCTACTGTGTTTTGAAAACCCAGGGTTTACAGCCCTTCTGCCACCACCCAGACACTGTGGATGGAAAGCTCAGCAGTTCTCTAAATGGAAATGCTCATTGGGAATGAGCAGTGCTTCAGTGCCTACACCTCTGCAGAAGCTTCTTTAAGGCCGAGAACTAATAATAATAATAATAATAATAATAATAATAATAATAATAATAATAATAATTTTATTATTTATACCCCACCCATCCGGCTGGGTTTCCCCAGCCACTCTGGGAGGCTCCCAACAGAATATAAAAAACACGATAAAACATCCAACATTAAAAACTTCCCTAAACAGGGTTGTCTTCAGATGTCTTTTAAAAGTCAGTTAGTTGTTTATTTCCTTGACATCTGATGGGAGGGCATTCCACAGGGAGAGCGCTACTATCAAGAAGGCCCTCTGCCTGGTTCCCTGTAACCTCATTTCTCGCAGTGAGTGAATCATCATAAGGCCCTCAGAGCTGGACTTCAGTGTCCGGGCTGAATGATGGGGATGGAGATGCTCCTTCAGGTATAATGGGCAGAGGCCATTTAGGGCTTTAAAAGTCAGCACCAACACTTAGGGTCATAGGGAGTGCCAAATCTATACTGCACTTTTCAGCAAAAAAAACAAACCAAAAATCCAGAACACACACACTCTCTCTCTCTCTCTCTCTTTCTCAAACACATAAACAGTTATATATAGGTTGGCAGACACCTTGTGTTTTCAACCTGCAGTGTCTGGGAAATTTGATTTTATTTTAGAACACATTTGTGCTCATAAGGATTTCTTTAATGGTAAATCTTTTAGAGACAGCGACTCCAGGGTGGAAGAACTGCAAGTCAGCTCTCCTGACAAGCCCAAATGACAATGCAGGATTGGGCCACACCTCACATACCAACAGCCTGTTCTTTGTCTTTCACACCTCAGTGCCACTTATTTAAGCATAGCAGGTACATACAAAGGAAACTAGGTCAGAGACAAAGAAGAGATGCTGATGCATTTGTGCTTTAGACTTGCAGTAGCAGAGAAAGGCCTCTGTTTTTCAAAGGAAAAAAGAGTGACAGCAATGGGAAAGGTTTAGAGAAGAAAACACTTGCAGGGCAGGGCCATAGACATTGATTGACCTGGATGAAACACCCACCTATTCTCTCCACTATGGCCTGCTCCCATCCCATCAGGTCAACTGGAGACCTCACTTGCCCTGGAAACACTCCAAGCGACAAGCGGATATGAAAATGCCAAAATCATACCATGTGTACTGCCTACTCTCTGACAAGCAGCAGCTCTCTAAAGTCTCAGGCAGAGTAACTATTCCCCTCTCCAGTTATGCTACTTGAAACTCATTTGAACTGCACATACCAGCCTGGAACTCTCTCACTGCAAAGCATGCACTCCATCTCTGAGCTATGATCCTCTCTATCTCCACCAGCGCCTTCCACCACCCACTCTTCCTCACCTACTGTAGCAAGTGGGGTTTCACAAGGAAAGGTAGAAGAAAAATACATCAGCAAAGAATATGCTTTCTCTCTGCAGCTCTTTATTTCCCTTCCCATCTGTTGTGCATCACATGTAAATCAGGATCAGTCAGCCGAAAGCAAGACAACCTTTTTTGCTAACCTAAACAAGACAAGAGTGTGCTCCCTTGGTATCACAAAGAACTCCAGATCACCCTTTCAAAGTTTGGTCCAAGGAGTTGAAACAGCACACTTCTTTTCTGCCCTCAAACTGTTTCAAGAAGTTCAAACTGGGAGCTGATAAAGAAAGTGTGGATGAGGGAGATGGGGAGGAGCAATGGCAGCTTTGGAAAGTCTTGGAAAGCTTGTAACCAGTTGTCTCTAATCCTAAAAACCAACTTCTTCAAAACTTAAGGTATTAATTTGAGAATAAAGACTGAAAATAGAGAATATTTATACAATATAAGTTGCCACATAAGATGCTACATAGTTTATTTACTATAAATATGCTAAATTTAAATTTTTTTATTGGCAAATCAATAAGTTTTGAAGAAGCTTCTTTTTAGGATTGTTGTTTTGCAATTGGGGTATGGGTGATTGACAGGCAAGCATATGAAACATGCAAGAAAAACAGACACAAACAATGGAAATTTTTGCATGTATTCTCAGTAAGTTCTTAGATAACTTCCATAACCATGATGCCTAGAACGTTCTGAAAGAACTAGAGGAAAGTTGGAAGTAACAGACCACAATAGATTCTACCTATCGATTTGCAAAAACCACTACTGTCTCTGGAAGCATCGGATTGATATGAATGTGAAATATATCCATACACATATACAGAGCTCCTCAAAACAACTGGACCCATTGCCTTGTATCCATGTTGGCAACTTCAAACCATTCCGCTAAAATTTTAAATTTCATTCATTGAGGCCATGAGCTTCATTCTAACTTGGTGTGGTGGGAAGGAAAAGAATCACACTGTTCTAAGTTAAGTCCCCCCCACACAACTGGAAGAAAGTCACCCTTTTGCTCCAACAATTACATGTAAAAATTATGTGTTCCAAATATGCCATTGCTAGTTTTTATTGCCACTTTGCAGCCCCATTTACTTTTTCAGAAAAATGAATTTTATTTCAAGTGTACAAAACAAAAAACACCAACATGTGAAGGGCAAATTACAAAAAGAATTCAAAACAAAACAAATTCCTTCCAGTAGCACCTTAAAGACCAACTAAGTCAGTTCTTGGTATGAGCTTTCGTGTGCATGCACACTTCTTCAGATACACTGATGTGTGTGTATCTGAAGAAGTGTGCATGCACACGAAAGCTCATACCAAGAACTGACTTAGTTGGTCTTTAAGGTGCTACTGGAAGGAATTTGTTTTGTTTTGACTATGGCAGACCAACACGGCTACCTATCTGTAAAAAGAATTCAGTTCAGTTGCTCCTAATACACACTGTAGAAATGTTCATCCGGCCCACCAGGGTCCTGAACCCGACCCGCCCAGGCCGAACCAGCGCCGCCGCCTTATTCCCAATGGAAGGAGGCGCAGGATCACCACTGCCCCATTTCCCCATTACAAGCTCTGAAACGTGCTTGCAACCAGGGTAACCTCTGAGGGGCTTGCGCATGAACAAACAAGGTGGGCGTTCATCTGATCCGGCTGTATCGCAGCGCCCCTACCTTGGCAGCCGCCTCCGCCACTTGTGAGTCTCCTCAGAGGAGGCGGCGCCATGCAGAAAGCCCCACAGAGCAGTGTCTGGCGCTGGCCACCATTGCTCCCCAACCTGCCTTGACTCACGTAATGGGGAGGGCGCTGCTCCTCTTCCTTCTGTTCTGGGCCCCAATCCTCCCAGGGGTTCAACCTGGCGGCAGCAGCAACATAAGTGGCGGCCTTTATTATTATTATTTTCAAAAACATTTTCTTTTCCCAGATTTCTGTTGAGTCAAGTTCTTTTGCGCCACCTCCCCTTCGGCTGCTTTCCTTTTTCCGGGTTGGGAGCGTTTGGGAAAAGCGAGAGCAGGGGATCCCAGGTGACTGCGGGGGGTGGGTCGCCTTTCTTCTTCCCCCCTCAAGCTTTAACTCTCTCTCTCCCTCTCCCCTTCAGCCTGCAATCCCGCTTGCTCTCCAGCGCCGCTTCCAAGCCCCCTCCCATGCTTCCTCCAGGGGAAACTCAGCTCCTTTTCCTGGCCTCTGGTGGCAAGTGAGGGGTCCCTGGCTGGATCTCTCTCCCCTTGGAGCCAGTCAGGGCGGAGCTGCCATTTCCCCACCCCCTTTCCCAGTGCATTTTCTTCCTGAGGTAGTAGCAACAACAGCAGCAGAATCGGAGGAGCCCCCGGGGTGAACTCGCTCACTCCCTTTTGCGGAGAGGGGCAATGTACCTGTGGCGCCTCCTCTTCGGCCCCCTGGCCGACCGGGCTCCCAGCTGCGGCTCCCGTGCGGCCTCTCATTTCGGGCTCCCTGCAAGCAAGTATTGAGTATCATAGAAACCCCCCGGGGGGTAAAGATGGCCCTGACAGCAACAGCAAAGGGTGGACTCAGCCCGGGTGCAATCCAGCCTCCTTCCGCTGGCTTGTTCCGTGGGAAGGGGGGAGACAAAGGCGAGCCCGGCCCGCCCTCCTTCTCGCTTCCCTTCCTTTGGGAATCGGGAAATAGGAGGAGAGAACAGATCGTGTATGTCCCCACTTCAAGTGCTCCAGGCTAGATGGCTGGATCCAGCGGCAGCACTTTCAAGATGTCCTCAGCCCCCTACCCTTTTGCCCTAAGCAAGTTTCTAGCCATTTTTCCACCTAGCTCAGTTTTGCCTACACTTCTATGGTTCTAACAGTACTTTTTTACTTTTGTTATGGACAATTCCAATTAATAGAGGGGAAAGGATTAAATTAACACAGGACATTTACTTTCGTTTTTCTCTCTCCCAGGATTTTAAATGACTCACAAATCAGATGTTTCAACCAAAAAGATTTTGCAAAGAAAAGGCTTTCTCCCAAAAACTCTAACAAAATTGTATTACTTTTTAGCTCATGCAGTTGCAAATCTCAAAGCCCAGCCTAAACAACGCAGCAAACAGCCTTCTGGGCCCATGACCTGCAAGCTTCAATGAATTGATAGCAGAATAAAAATGCTTAAAACACCATGAGTGGTTCCAAAAATGACACAGATGCAGCATTCATTCAGCAGAGTTTACTGGAGGCATATTGAGCTTAACTGTTTCAAAAAATCCAGATCCCTAGAAAGCAGTCTCTTAAGAATCCAACTGCTGCAAAACTTAACTTAATAGTAAAATCTTAAACTTAGCATCAAAGATACTATGTACAAATCACCACTTAACTGAGAGAAAAAAACAAAGCAGGTATGGAGTAGAGAGAATGTAGCTAGAGGAAGAGAGCATGAAGAGCCCCAATGAATGACAAATATATCCTCTTCACTCAGTGGCCTTGAGAGAACAATAACAGGGTCAGCTCATACAGTGGTGCCCCGCAAGACGAATGCCTCGCAAGATGGAAAACTCGCTAGACGAAAGAGTTTTCCGTTTTGGAGGTGCTTCGCAAAACGAATTTCCTATGGGCTTGCTTCGCAAGACGAAAATGTCTTGCAAGTTCCTGCGGGGGTTTTTTCCTCCCCCCCCCTTTTTCTAAGCCGATAAGCCGCTTATCCGATAAGCCGATAAGCCGCTAAAAGCCGCTAATCCGCTAATAGCGCTAATCCGTCAATGGGCTTGCTTCGCAAGATGAAAAAACCGCTAGACGAAGAGAATCGCGGAACGGATTCTTTTCGTCTTGCGAGGCACCACTGTAATTGCTTAATCCAGCTGCGCCCAGTTTTTCTGAAGGAATAACCCAAACATCAAGAACTTTCTGCTTGTTTCCCCAGCAGAATAGAAACTTACTTTTCAGCTAGAATGTTCCAGCTTTCACCGGCTTCCAGCTTGTATCATACAGAGAAAATACCAGAAAACTTCTACCTGTACCCATAGACTAGTAATGATCTCTACAGTTTTTAGACAAACAGTTTGTGCACTGATCAACTGAAGTGTCCAGAGAAGGGCAACTGAGGAGGGTCTTGAAATAAAGTCCAATGAGGAACAGTTGAAAGAGTAGGTTTAGCCTAAAGACAAAGGGATTAGGAGTTGCGGGCAGAATGGCTGTATTCAAAATATCTGATAGGTTGTCTTGCAGAAGACGGACAAGGCTTACTCCTTTGCAGAGGGCAGGACTGGAACCAATGGACAGAGGCGGAGCTAGCTGCTCCAGCACCCGGAGTGGCGCACATGGTGTGCACCCAGGGGGAAAGAGATTTCAGCTGACATTGTAAGAAACTTCTAATACTAAGAACTCTTCTGCAATGGGACAGTCTGCCTCAAGAAAGAGTAGGCTCTTCTTTCCTTGAGGTTTTTAAGAAAAGGCTCCACACCCACATGGCAAAGATGCTGTGGTTTCATCCTGCACTGAGCAGGGGTTGGACTGAATGATAATCAAGGTACCTTCAAACTCTTTTTATTCCATCTCTGGTCAAACTTCATAGGGCTCAATATTCAAGCTTTACCTAATACTTCATTTCAGATGGCCCTTATGTGGAGGCTTAAAAATTACCATCAGTGAAACCAATGGGACAAATCTGAAAGCTTTCGAAGGCATTAGAATTGTAGAGTTGTAAGGGATCGTGAGGGTCATCTAGTCCAACCCCCTGCAATGCAGAGATCTTTTGCTCAACGTGGAGAAATGATAGCAATGTGGCAATTGAACAGGTTAGCTCTCCTAGATTACTAACCAGGCAGCCCTGCCATGCCACATTCAGGCAGCCTTCAAAGCATTACCCACTAGAGCAGCCTTTCTCAACCTGTGGGTTCCCATATGTTGTTGAACTACAACTTCCATCACCCCTAGCTAACAAGGCCAGAGCTCAGGGATGGTGGGAGTTGTAGTCCAACAACATCTGGGGACCCACAGGTTGAGGACTGCTGCACTAGAGACTGGTTTTGCCCTCAGATCCCCCCAATGTGAGGATCACTTGTGCCCCAGAGAGCACTACATGCCAACCACATGTACCCCACGCCACTTGTTACTTCTGCAGCACTTAAAAATGCCCCACAAGAACCTTGGGACACCGTTTATAGAGCAGGCTGGGAATAACATTTAGAGTCAGCTCAGGGGAGTTACAGCTGGCCTCGGCAAATGTTTGAAACCAGATTTCTGAAATTAGGTCACAAGCAAAAAAATTAGCATTTTGCTAGTTAAGAACTGACAAGAAACTGCTTCTGCCCTAGATTTGAGATATCTAGCGGAGGATGAATTACAGAGGCATCATAACAGAAAAAGCACTGGAAGGCCTTGTGCTGGTCTGCTGCTCAGGACTAAGCATTGATGGCAGCAGACACTGCATTTTGGAGATTCAAAGCTGTATGCTCAGTTTAGTAAGAGGCAAGTCTTGGCTCTCCTACTCACTTCCCTCCCCTCAAGACTTTCTGATGCACAGCAGTAACAAAGAGGGATCCAGGGTGCTGGAAGTCATGCACCTGTTCTGTGCCAATGAGACTTTGTTCCAGTCACAGGAGGGCACAGCCTGCTTTTGTTACGTTTGCTGCCTGGCCCTGGCCCTGGCATAATTCATAGTGCTAGAAGAGGGGACGCAATCAAACTCTCCATTCTGAAAGATTTGGGAAGGTACTGTCCTAGCTATTACAAGTCACTGTCTACCTAAAGCAGAGACCTTTGCAGCACACTAAATCCATGAACCAAAAAGCCCCAAAAGTAAATTCTGCAAATTCAGTGCAAAGAAACCAGATTTTAATTGATGTCCAAAAGGGAATTAGTACTGGAGCACATTGGTAGATAGAGGGAAGCTGACTCACACACAATGCCAAACTACATGCATGAGCTAGAACAAGCCTAAGAGAAACCTTGGACTGGCATTCTCTCTGTCCCCAAACAGCCATGAGAAGGACTTCTGCTGCTTTTCCTTTCACTTTCAAATAATCGTGGATTAATGTTACAAAACTCGATATTATTCTCTAGGCAGATTCTAAACAAGATGTTCATTACCCCTAGTTTTAAGACATTTAGGATGGAAATAGACCAGAACAAATAATAATAGAAGAAACAGGTTCTAGTCAATGCTAGTCCTACTCCAAGTAGACCCACTGACTAACAGGATTGTTCATTTCAATGGGTCTACTCTGAGTAGAATTAGCATTGGCTGCAACTCATTGTTTCTATTATGATTGGTATTTTGTGTTTCTCACTTTGCATTCTGAACTGAAGATCTGCATTTTGCTGTATAATGAAAGGAAGTAGCATGGCGGGGGCAAATATAAGAGCAAGTGATGGATGAATAAGACAGGGAACACTAGAGCAGTGTATGCACAAAAGCATTTTTTCCTTTCTATGTGATTAGTTACAAAGCACATTGAGACAAGTGTGTGAATCAGGGTAAGAGATAAGGGTACATAAAGACAGTCATACCATGGCAGCTGGAACTAGTGGTTTCATTAAAAGATATCTAATTCCCCTCACACACACACACAAAATTCAAACTAAAATTTTGCCACACAAATTGCTTGAGTACTCACACACGACCTATATAGGCTACAGAAGTAATTCCCCCAAAACATATATACCAATGAAATGAGATTAGAGCAGCTTTGAATGCACCACATTCAAATTTCTGTCAGGAATTCTGCATGCACAGAATCTGACTAGATCTTGTCTTCCCATTTTATCTTCTTTAACAGACTTGTGACACAAGTTAAATTGAGAGGTAGTGGCCATAGATCACTTAGTGAATTTCTTGATTTGGAATTTGAATCCAGTCTCTCCAATCGAACACTCGACCTACGAGACAAAACACAGCAATGCCAATCCCCATGGTGCACCCTCAATTTCACAATGAAAATCGGGGATTCCAATGCCTGAGTGGGTGGAGTCTCCTGGTGTGCTCTGATGTACAACAAACAGCAGGGTCAACACAATCCAGACACAAGTGTGCTACAAGAAAGTGGGAATTTGAAGTACATGCAAGCAGATGGCTCCAGATAACTAGAGCAGTATGGCAGGCTACAGTGTAAGTCAAAGACACATATATGCTTAGATAAAGGTACATCAGGGTCATTCCATATCAAGTGATCCAATTTTTTTACCTCATGTCATCCAGTTTTCTTGATATTTTGCACACTTGTTGAATGATCAAAACTAAATTTAAAATTTTAATGTTTTTAACTCATCCTGTTTTTGAGTTATGAGGGTTTGAAATTTCAAAATAAAAATAAAAATGAGAATTTTGGCCTTGCCAGACAACACAAAAACCATAAAAGCTCAGTCCAGAATTGAGTTATTTCAAAACTAAAAATGTCAATCTCTTCAGAATTTCATGGGCTTTAATATGGTATGTCACATGACGGACTTACTTTAAATTTTAAAGTTACAAAATTTAAATTTTTAAAAAATGGTTAAAAAAATTAATACAGTGGTACCTTGGGTTACATACGCTTCAGGTTACATACGCTTCAGGTTACAGACTCCGCTAACCCAGAAATAGTGCTTCAGGTTAAGAACTTTGCTTCAGGATAAGAACAGAAATCGTGCTCTGGCAGCACGGCAGCAGCAGGAAGCCCCCATTAGCTAAAGTGGTGCTTCAGGTTAAGAACAGTTTCAGGTTAAGTACAGACCTCTGGAACAAATTAAGTACTTAACCTGAGGTACCACTGTATGATTTAAAATTTCCAAAAAATGTATTGATTATTTAATATTTCTAAGGGCTACCTGCAAAATTTCATCTTGGGATCCAAATGGGATCAGTTTTTAAAAAATATTTTGTACATACATGTCTGCCTTACTGAGTTTTATTTAGGATAAATGGGTCTTCTTGGGAGTAAAATATAACAAAATAAACAATAGTTCAAACTATAATATCAGTTACTTCAGACATTTCTTTAGAAAGTTATTCAGTTAAAAGGTATCTGAAAAGCTAGTCAGATTTTTCTTTTAAAAATGTGTTCCAAAGCCGAGTGACAGCTTGCTATTGCATGATAGGATTAATGCTTGTTAGTAATGTACTTCATTTCATGAGCATTACAACAAAGTCCCCATTGAGACAAGTTTTACTTATTTTTACGTACTGTACTTTCACCAATGTACATGACACATCATAAAAAATACAGAAAAAGTCCATGCCCTGCTGGGTTCACAATCAAGCAAAAAGCAATACTAGGGAGACACAGGGGCAGACATGGGAATGGAAGCAGGAATATATGGAAAAAATCTATGCAATCAGTGCAGCTATATGTACTAGGCTTTGCTGAAGCGGTGGGAATTGGGGTTTGCGCCAAGAGCTTCATGGAGAAGATCAGTAATTACTGTCCAACTTTCTTGGAAGAAAAATAAAGATCACCACTACAGATCTGATTCTGCAACATACAGATATAAAGGTGCATTATCAATTTGTATTGAGCAATGTTGAGGCCAGATAGGAAGGCCTGCCAAAGCCACCCCCCCAAAGGTGAATGTAGATCTTTCATTGGGGCATTCCCCACAATCACCTGCAACACCCAAGAGTTGTATGATATGAGGAGTTACTTAGCAGATATAGGAAGTGCTCCCTATGCTGCAAAACGTTAAGAACATTTTGGAGATTCTTGCTTTTCTCTGCTCTAGACAAACAAAACTAGCACACACATCCAAGCACTCAAAAGCTCCACACATTTAACGAGGGCCTCTACCTATTATATTCTGATTCACAATCCAATAATATTCTTGTCCTCCCACTGCTTCTGTACTCCATGCCTTATTCAAGATGCAAAGCCAAGAGCAACTGGCCAGCAATTTGACCACACTAAACAATATCTGTCCTCAACAAAGCCACAGTAGGGAACACAGGACTGTGGCAGCAATCTATCCTTTCTGCCTAGGCAGTAAAAAGATTAACCGTATATTTTAATGATCTTGCATTATCACAGGCTACGGCCATCCTCTTCTTATCCTTTCCCAAGCTGGAGCTGGCAGAATTTGACATGAACCAAATCTGTCAAAGAACTCAAGACAGACACGTGGGTCCTACTGTGCAAAAGGGAGGGGAGGGGAAGGGGGGGAGAAGAACCATGCCACTCCATTCAGTTCCAAACAATGATAAATAATTCAGGACGAGAAATGCCGCAATACAGAACACACAGAAGGGTTTAAAAATAGAACACGATGAAGCCAAAGGAGGAGACAGAGAGCATGAAAGTACCATATAGGAACAGGGATCTGTGTCAACAAATCAGAACCCACCAGATGCTGTGATCATGACAGAGCTGACTGCTGCCAGATTGCAGTGATCATGACATCCTGTTGTCACCCAACACACTGTGCATTTTTTTTGCTTCTAAGCTGGTTCTTCCTACTGGAATTCTCCAAGTAATTATGAAACAAGTTTCAATGCAGGAAGATTTTTAAAAAAGATAGGCTCTTCTTGCTAACCATTTGAAATTGTCTAATTGTCAGGTGCCAGATGCTAGAGAAAGGTATTAGGAACAGGAGCACTCTCAGGCCCAAGGGCAAGCCAGGTCCCCTCCCTGCCAGATTATGTCCCTCAACACCAGCCCTGCTCCATGCCCTCCTTGGGTGAGGCTTGAATATAACTGTAATAACACCTTTTGCTTGGTATGTTATAGAAAGCTCTGCGACTTGTGTGTATGTGGCTGGAGTGCATAGCTCACGGCTCAATACAAATTGATAATGCACATTTGTGGCTCATCCCAGATTTGCCTTTGACCCATTCAATACTGGCATGAAATCCCCAGAGGACTGCCCTAGAGGGAAACGGTTCAGGCTCAGAAAGGTTTCCCACCTCTGCATTAGAAGAATAACACTTTGCCCCTGCCATTCATACTCTAGCTAAATGCTCATAATTTGTACATCCATTATCTTTTGCAAAATGTTATGTGCATAAAAGCAGGCACTCGGCAAACAGAGGAGAGTTCTGAGTGGAAGCAATCAGGGCTCTGGCTTTGCCTTTTCTGCTGTATGATGACAACAATTTTTGAATGATTCTTCCTCAAGCAATTATGTATTTCTTTAGAACGTATGTATGTGTCTCAAAATTGGGGACAAGGAAGGTAACTATTCAAGGTCTACTGTGACAAAGCAACAAACAATTAAAGGAACCAGCATAATTGTTTAGGTATGTGGACGATCATACAGCTAGAACCATTCCTGCCTTTTTGTTCTTTATTCATATACTTATCCTTATTTACACATAACACCTTTATGTTATGTTTAACTTAGTCCAAGTGATTCTTGTTCTTTCACATCCAGCATGCTATTGAACCAATATTGAGTCAGCTAATTACATGACCAAGGGGACAGGGTCCTAACCATAGACGTTGGCTCACTCTCCTGCTTTGATATATGCTCCCTTTGTCAATCAGGAAATTCGGCCATGTCTGACCTGAAAGAATCCCAGGAATCTACTGGAAGGAGGATCATACAACTGATCATGCAACACTGAAAACGAACATGGGCAAATCCTAAGTACTCCTCCTGCAACTGCACCTTGCAGGAATCTGTTTCTGCACGGGGAGATGAGGAGTCTTACTTGGTACACTGCAAATCAGAGAGGCCAGTTGTACATCAGCAAGTATCAAGAACAATCAGAGATAGCTTGCATTCTGGCAGATGTAGGCTGACTTTGCCTGTGGCTTGGCTCCTAAATCAGCAATAGGAAACTGGAAGTTATTTCTGACTTCACCAAAAAAGACATTCCCTGGCGAAGAAAATGCAGTGTTCTTGTATAAGGAGATGACTGTGCTAAGAGGTTAAAGTTCTCCTTTTCCCTGCAAACATGAATTTAAAAATTTTTAAGAGTACTATTAATGTGTATCTCATATTAAAGTGAGAATCCTAGGGAATTGGGGGGGGAGCATGCCATGCCCTAGATTTGAGCTGAAAGTGAACAAAACTGTTTCTCAGTCTTAATCACCAAAGAAGACATAAAGCACTGCAAGGCATCACTGGTCCACTTCTCCAGTATTGAGTATTCAGTATTCATGGAAGCCTCAGCTGTAATCAGTCAAGTCACTGTTCCAGTTTTAATGGAGTGCTCTCTGTTATCTTGCCTAGCTATGATGACAATATAAAGCTGTCACATTTTTACCTCTAAAACATGTCTAATATAGTGTGCCTTCAAATAAAGTCAAAGCTGAATAGTGTTGCATCTGAGAAGTGTAGACGTTATATCAGTATTTTGATTTTTAGTTAAGAATTCTGCCCATGATGCATGCAATGGCAGACTGAGAGGGCATGGCAAAACAAAAACAAAAAACCACACCCTCAGGCAGGAAGCTGAGGTAGGAACCCTCAAAGGTCTGGTGAAGCTATCCCCTATGAATGGGGGGAAAGAATGTTGTCCTTTCCTGAAATCTCCTTTCCAACAAATGACAGAATGTGGGAATTTTTTCAAGCAGGGAAACTATGAGAGCCTCTCCCACAACCTAAAGAAAGGTTGTTCACCTGTTGGCTTCTGCCTTCTTCTAGAAGCGGGCTGGTTAAAAGGGAGGAGGGAATCCACAACACACTTTTAGATTCTCAGGGAAAATATAAATGAAAGTATGAAGTCTGAGGAATTAGAAACATCCTACTAGCTCCCAACATCAAGAATGCTATAAAATATGCTTCTAGATTACATTTTTTTTGTTTTATGTTGCATTTTTGTTCTAATTATATTGTTTTAATATTGTGCACAGCTTAGAGGTTTTTAAAATATTAAGTGGTTTACAAATGCTTTTAAGTAAAACAAATAAAATGAAGTGATGTCTTAGAGAGACAATTTAATTGCTATCTCCTGGTCCAAACAATTCACAATACTGGAGATAGCTCACTCAGTTGGTTAGACTTGTGGTGCTGATAATCCCAAGGCCACAGGTTCGATCGTCATATCGTATTCCTGCATTGCAGGGGGTTAGACAAGATGGTCCTCAGGGTCCCTTCCAATGCTACAGTTCTATGATTTTATGATTAACCCTGGGTCCCCAGATGTTGTTGGACTACAACTCCCATTATCACTGACCATTAGCTAAGCTGACTGGGAAGGAGAGAATTTGAAGTCAGACAGTAGATTTTATTGTTTATAGCCAATGGCCATCACAATACAGCATGAGCACAAATCAAACAACTACAAAACAAAATGTATGACATGCACCAGACCAGGACAAATCTACAATGCCCAGAAATTAAAAACATTCCTTCTAGTCAGCATCCCTAGGGGTTGGCACTTGCACGAATTTGCAGACAAGCAACATCTGGGGACCCAAGGTTGAAGACCTCTGAAATATTGCCCAAGCGATGACAAACCAGTCTTGAATTCATGAACATGTTGAAAACCATGATATTATGCAGGGAACAGGACTAGAGGTGGAGGGGGAAAGTGTCACATCAGAAAGAAAAGGAGATTGGTCTGAAAAAACAGAAAGGAAGAAGTTGTCCCAGACAGAATGTATGATTATTTCATGTGTTTCTATACCACATTTAGTCACCAAGTCACCTCAAATCATTTCACATAAGATGAGTTTGTGTACAGCAGATAGTGCAAAGGCAATGATGAGGAAGTGAGAGATATGGGTCTCATACAAATCCCACTTCTTGTCTTCAGAAAAGAAAGATCACTAATGAATCAAACATCTAAGCAGAGGGGAAAACTTTATAGAGATGAAGGTCTCCAGCAGGTGCCTCCATCATCTGAGGTGAGACAGGTTGGTACCAACTTCTCAGTAGTGGCAACCCAGTTACAGAACACTCTCCTCGATGGCCCTTGTGGTCTCTTCCAACTCTATGATTCCTCAGAGAGGTCTGGCTAGCACCTACGTTTTTGTTCTTAATGTGCCAAGCAAAATTTTATTTTCCCAAACTTTGATACAATCTTAATTTTGTTGTTTTTATACAATTTTTAGAATTTTGTGGCTTTTAGTGTACTATACTTTTTGTAATTACAGTTTTAATTATTTTATTATTCTTTGTAAACTGATCTAGGGATATGATTGAAGGAGATATCGACAACAGAACAAACAAACAGCTGCAATATTATGCACAATTACTAGGAAAAAAGCACAACTGAATTCAGTGGGTCACTTCTACACAAACATGCACAGACTCTGTCTAGATGAATCCAAAAGTGCTCTCTGGACCACTAGTGGCACTCATGTGTTGCATGTAGGAAACATTAAGTTTTCCTCATGTAGATTTCTGTTCAAAAATCTCTTGGTTCCCGATGGAATGTTGCACAAAAGCTCAGGCATTTTAATTCAATCCAAGCCTTCCATTCTCTTTTTACATTCACTGAAATGTGGTGAAATCCCCAGAGACTGGTCACTCTCATGGTTTTTTAAGCAACAAATTCATTGGAAGCACAGCACTTGCCAAAAGCAACTTGTACTCCTTGAACTGTATGTTTGCTTCAAAAAAGACTGCAGTTGCAACAAATGGCCAGTAGGAAGTATATTTATTATGCTTTTAAAAAAATAAAAGCTCTCTCTCTTTGCCAAGCACCTGGCAGTTTGTGCACAATGGGGTTCCCGACTATAGTTCCCTATGAATGACAATTATGGCCTTTTGCGCTGCCTGCCCTCCCACTTGGGTGACTGAAAGTGAAACAGGATTTCTGTCTTTACAACAGAAAAGGAACATTCTGAACGTTTCAAACACTAGAGCAGGAGGACTGGGCAGAACAATGTGGCATTTCATCTTTACAATCCCAAACTGTTGCCTCTTAAGTAAATTCTTACACACTTTCACAACTTGGACTCAAACTGGAGGCTTTCATGGTACTTGATTACTAAATCAGAGGTCATGTGCAGAATGTTTCTGACACTTTAATACAAATACAAACAGATGTGAACTTTATAGCGATCTGAATTACACAGTTACCGTATTTTTTGCTCTATAAGACTCACTTTTTCCCTCCTAAAAAGTAAGGGGGAATGTGTGTGCGTCTTATGGAGCGAATGCAGGCTGCGCAGCTATCCCAGAAGCCAGAACAGCAAGAGGGATTGCTGCTTTCACTGTGCAGGACTTCCCCACAGGGCTCTCCAAGCTGCGGATAGCAGCCTGCTGCCCCGCACGAGGGGCGCTCTTAAGCAGAGCGCCCCTCGGGTGGGGCAGACATCTGCAGCTTGGGGAGCCCTGCCGGACTTCCCCACAGGGCTCTCCAAGCTGCGGATAGCAGCCTGCTGCCCCGCACGAGGGGCGCTCTTAAGCAGAGCGCCCCTCGCGCGCGGCAGACATCTGCAGCTTGGGGAGCCCTGCCGGACTTCCCCACAGGGCTCTCCAAGCTGCGGATAGCAGCCTGCTGCCCCGCTCGAGGGGCGCTCTTAAGCAGAGCGCCCCTCGGGCGGGGCAGACATCTGCAGCTTGGGGAGCCCTGACTTCCCCACAGGGCTCTCCAAGCTGCGGATAGCAGCCTGCTGCCCCGCACGAGGGGCGCTCTTAAGCAGAGCGCCCCTCGGGTGGGGCAGACATCTGCAGCTTGGGGAGCCCTGCCGGACTTCCCCACAGGGCTCTCCAAGCTGCGGATAGCAGCCTGCTGCCCCGCACGAGGGGCGCTCTTAAGCAGAGCGCCCCTCGCGCGCGGCAGACATTCACAGCTTGGGGAGCCCTGCGGGGAACTCTTCTGAAGGCTGGAGGCGGGAGAAGGGCTTTTCTTCCCACCGCCAGCCTTCAGAACAGCCTTCTGAATGTTGGCGGTGGGGAGGAAAAACCCTCCTCCCACCGCAAGCCCCGGGAAGAGAGGAGAAGCTGCGCGCCTTCTCCTCTGTTCCCGGACCTCCCACCGCAAGCCTTCAGGACAGGTCCGGGAACAGAGGGGAAGGCGCGCAGCTTCTCCTCTCTTCCCGGGGCTTGCGGTGGGAGGAGGGTTCCCCGCTGTCCCCGGAGATTTCCCTATGGGCTTTCGTTTTGCGAAGCAAGCCCATAGGGAAATTCGTCTTGCGAAGCCGCTAAAAATCGGAAAACCCTTTCGTCTTGCAGGTTTTTCGTTTAGCGAGGCATTCGTCTTGCGGGGCACCACTGTATTTTAAACTAAATCTTCCACAATACAAATGGGGAACTGAGATTCTACATTTCTAAAGCCATATGCACTCTGGTTATTACTCAATAATCTTCAATAATCCACATTCACAAACTGTGGTCTTCCACTTCTAAAACTGTGATGACTTCCTCCACCCCATTAAACTGAAGAGATACATCTCATTTAATGGGTGATTTCCTCCATTCATATTTAAGTTATTGTAACATAAATTGTATTTTAATATAATCAGTTAAAAGTGAGATTCTTTGCTTCTCCATACATTTATCTCTATGCTTATAGTCAAGATCAGGGTAGGTGTAATGCTTCTGCCAGCTTGTTAATATCAATAGGAACAAAATGATAGGCACACAATACTCTCAGTGTTTTTGGATCTGGAATACACGTGGTTTGTTGTTGTAGAAATAATAGGTTCTGAAAGCATTGGTTTCAAGAAAATAATGAGAACTCATTCTCAAGCCCTGTCTGTTTTCAGAGTTCAAACAACTTTTTGCTATGGTCTCGGTCTATCCCCACCCCAGGAAAGGCTTCCTTTAAATCCATAGTGGAGAATTTGATAACAATCAAGTGTCTTACAAAGTTTATTTACATTTGAACAATAGCTTCATTCTTTACAAAGGAAAGTTTATAGAGCTTTCAAGTATACAGAGAGAAACTTTAACAAGAAAACTCATGGACTCCAGTTAAATCAATTGGAGACTGAAAGCAGGGAGGACTATAAAAATTAATAATGAATAGCAAATAAACTTAGATTTTGGAAATTGTGTCAGGCTTCAAATAGTGTTTCTCAAAGTTGGCTTAAGAATAAGTGGAATTTGTTAAAGCAGAGCCCGGTGTAGCATTTTAAAGGCTAACATACATACTGCAGCACAAGCTTTTGTGAAAGAAAAACCACTTCCAGCTGATGCATGAAGTGTGATTCTTAGTTGGCAGGGGTGTGTGAGAGTTGGGGTGTTTGGGGGGGAAACCACACAGGAACAAATAGAAAAGTGGGGGAGAGAATGCTATTACCTAGATAGACATGTGACATTACTAAATGGAGCACTAAGGAAAAAGAAATCAGTTCAACAGAGGGAAATCAGAGTGGACATGACCCTCACACAACTGATGAAACAAGATGAATGGTGTATGTGAAAATATAAAGGAGAATTACTTTCAGTTATTAGGTAGACACTCCAAGGCTCTACTGAGCTCAAGTTCCAGACAGTGCCGAATCTGCAAATGAATGTCAACTGGCAGCTCCTATTCTGGAGACTCCCTTTCAAATCTTGCTTAAGTATGGCAACTTTCTAGTTTGATTCAGGGAGCCTGAAACTCCTCCACTGTTTTCTGAGTGTTACAGTTCTTAATGTCTAATTTGTGCCCACTTAACCCTCTTGACTGGAGTCAGCACATTTTAGTCAATGCAAATGGCAACAGTGTATTGCTGGCAAATGATGACAACTCTTGCATTAGGAAATGTGCAGGTGAAAAAGCTCTTGATGGTATGACTGCTGTTGAGTCACATTATAGAGTCCCTTGACTAGATATGGGGTAGACGGTAGACACATGCATTTGTACAGCTGTGCAGAAGGCCAACTGTTGCTCAGAAGCTAAAGCTTCAGCTTGGAGTGGCCTATGTGTATTGCTAGATGCTAAAGAAAAAGGAGATTTCTCCCTGCCAGATTTTAGATTATATTACGAGGCATTCTGCCTATGCTTGTTGGAGGAGTGGTTGTTATTAAAGAATTCACATATTTTAGACTTAGAAGGACGTTAAATCTTGCTCTGCGTAGGTGGGGGTTGTAAAGGAGGCCATCACTTTAAAATTACTGAAGCAAAGGGAAGTTGGACTTCAAAGAGTACCTTCCCCCCGTATGAACTAACCAAATCAGCTGAGACCAACTTCTTCATTGGCCATATACAATCCAGGAAGGCATTTTTGGTGGCAACTCCTAGAAATTTTGGTTTAAGGAGAAGACAGTCACACTTTGTTAACAACCAAACCACTCCTGAAATAAAGCTACCGAAAGTTTGCATCATGAGCTTTGTCAATGACACAGAAATGTGGCTTATGGCATTTGGATGCAAGTTTAATTTGGATGACAGACACAAAAGCTATCTTTCTTCCCCAGTGCTTGCAGAGACTGGATATTATCTGTCTTGACTCTTGCTAAAATTCCAGGAGATCTCAATTCCAAAGCTGTACCAGTGTCTAAATTTAGCAAGGTAATGGAAACATTTGGAAGGAAAGTAATTCATTTTAATATCTGCACTTTTATGTTGCCAGGCAGCTAATTTCTGGGTGATCTTAAAGCACTGAGCCAGAAAGAGAAGAAAGCAACTGGGACATAAGCACACAGTAGATTATAAACTGATATCACTGCTAATTATTCTAATTATGATACAGTGGCTACATTTGCTTCAGGTTACATACGCTTCAGGTTACAGGCTCCGCTAACCCAGAAATAGTGCTTCAGGTTAAGAACTGTGCTTCAGGATAAGAACAGAAATCGTGCTCCGGCAGCGCAGCAGTAGCGGGAGGCCCCATAAGCTAAAGTGGTGCTTCAGCTTAAGAACAGTTTCAGGTTAAGAACGGACCTCTGGAACGAATTATTTTTTCCTCCTAGAAAGTAAGGGGAAATGTCTGTGCGTGTTATGGAGGAAATGCGTACGGATGGCATGCCTACGGATTTTCCTCCTCTAAAAACTACGTGCGTGTTATGGTCGGGTGCGTGTTATAGAGCGAAAAATACGGTAAGTACTTAACCCAAGGTACCACTGTACTCCCATCTCGAACGGGGCTATGGTTAAAAGAGGAGTTTGGGATCAAGATTTAGAAGTTATGTGCCACCATTGCAAAAGAAAATCAAAACAATGAAAGCACAGGCACTGCCTGGCAAAAAATAATAATACTGCATCCTCAGAATCCCAACTCTTTTTATACTTCTTAACAACAACACTTAACATTTTTATAGAACTTTCAAATACATTGGGGAGGGGTTGACCTAACAAGCCCCATCAGCACAAGTCCTTCAAAAGTACTTCCACTTGTACAACAAAGCTTTCCCCCCTCTCCCACCCAGTATGCCCCCCCTCCCGTTAAGTTATTTGCCCTGGCAGCCATCAGTCAACAGATATAATGAGGTGTATTTCCAACCAAAAAAAGGGGGCATGGGAAAGGCTAATGCTCTGCCTTTTGACTTGCCTGACACGTCTAGCAGGGATAGTCAATGGTGATGCTCTCCAGACGTTGTTGGACTGTAACTCCCACAATCCCTGACCACTGGCCATGTTGGATGGGCTGATGGGAGCTGCAATCCTCAATGTCTAGAAAGCACCACGTTCTCTTTCCACATAGACAAAGAATGGTGTGCTGGCATTAGAACAGAATGTGAGCAAGAAGCAGCACGTGAAGAAAGACAACAGGCATGCAGTTTGACACTTATTGTACTGTTTGGGGACAACTGTGACTTCTTCCATGTAAGAGGTAAATTCCTTTTGTACTGTGTCTATCAGGCCATGAACTATGAGCAGGAACTGTCTTATAATTTTAATATCTCTACAGTACTTAGGAAACTTTGGCTGCTTTATAAGTGAGAAATGATAACAACAACATGAACTCCACATGGTTTATGCATAGCCCCAATCACAAAGTCAAGAACTCTTGTTGATATACCAGCTTTATTTCTTTTTCTCCCTTTGTTCATACAATAAAGTATAAATGAAGCTCAAATGAATTACCGTATACAGTGGTACCTCGGGTTAAGTACTTAATTCGTTCCGGAGGTCCGTACTTAACCTGAAACTGTTCTTAACCTGAAGCACCACTTTAGCTAATGGGCCCCCTGCTGCTGCCATGCCGCCGAAGCACGATTTCTGTTCTCATCCTGAAGCAAAGTTCTTAACCCAAGGTAATATTTCTGGGTTAGCGGAGTCTGTAACCCGAAGCGTCTGTAAGCTGAAGCGTATGTAACCCGAGGTATCACTGTATACTTGAGTATAAGCTGACTTTTCCAGCACATTTTTTATGCTGAAAAAGCACCCCTCGGCTTATACTCGAGTGAGGGTCCCACTTACTCAGGGGTCAGCAAACTTTTCCAAACTTTCCAAAGGGGCTTGGCTGACGCCGGCACCTTTTTGGGATACCCTAGGCTTATACTCAAGTATAAGCCGACCCGAATATAAGCCGAGGCACCTAATTTTACCACAAAAAACTGGGAAAACTTATTGACTCGAGTATAAGCCTAGGGTGGAAGATGCCCACCTCTGCCACTCGTACGAGCATATACGGTAAGCTGCTGCTTTTCCCCCAAATCCTAGTAAAGGTAAAGGGACCCCTGACCATTAGGTCCAGTCATGGCCGACTCTGGGGTTGCGGCGCTCATCTCGCTTTATTGGCCGAGGAAGCCGGCATACAGCTTCCGGGTCATGTGGCCAACATGACTAAGCCACTTCTGGCGAACCAGAGCAGCACATGGAAACGCCGTTTACCTTCCCACCACAGTGGCACCTATTTATCTACTTGCACTTTGATGTGCTTTCGAACTGCTAGGTTGGCAGGAGTCGCCAAATCCTACTTAACCTTAAAACTGCAACCTATAGCCGAGACTTACTGTGGCTACAATCCCTTTTGGGTTTGAATCTTCATGCTGATCTTATGCCTGTAGCATCCTACCTGCTCATTAGACACCTCTGTTGTTTTTTCTTCCCCACCTGCGCTTTTGGAAGCAAGTACATTGGTGATAGGCTCCGTGCAGTACATCCGTGAACAAGTAGCTGCTCTTGTGTCAACTCAACCTCTTCTCCAACAGCATTGTATAGCCTGGCAACATTTACTCTGCAAGCAACAGACCACACGGGGCATAACCGAGAGAGAGGATATTTGTGTGTGTGTGTGTGTGTTTGTGTGTTAAGGAGAGCCAAACTACAGGCGTGCAGTTGTGTTATTGGAGGCGCAAGACGGGCCTCGGCCCCCCGGTCGGCGCTCGCAGGACTTTCTCTTTCCGCCTGATGGGGGTGGCTACCCATCCGTCCGCAGCCACGGCGCCCCACCACAGCACCCTCCGCCGAAGCCCTCGCCTCTTCTCCCCCTGCCCGGTCCTCTTGGCTCCGCCTCTCGCCTCCAACCAGCCATGACCACTGCGTGTCTCATTCATCCGCAGTGCCAGAGAGCGCTGTTCAACACGCAGCTCGTTTGCGGAAGCTGCTTGAAGATGTCGAGCTGAACTACAACACAGAGGAGGAGGGAAGGGGCTCCCGCTGGCGGCTGCGCCATGTCCCTGGCTGCTATCACGCCACCACCTGCTGCCACCCCGACTCCAGCTCTGGAATGCGCAGCAGCCAACCCTGGGGTCTCCCAAAAAGGTGCCGCGCCTCCCCTCGCGCCAGCCAAGCCCCCTCGGAAAGGTTGGAAAAGTTTGCTGACCCCTGGATAAGTGGGACCCTCACTCGAGTATAAAGCGAGGGGGGCTTTTTCAGCATAAAAAATGTGCTGAAAAAGTCAGCTTATACTTGAGTATATACGGTATATACAGTATGTTTTTAAATAAGAACTAATTAATTCTCCCCCATGGCTAAATTCTTCTCATTTGAGTGTTAACCATTTTAGGAAAAAAGATAAGCATATTGCACTCAACTTGCATTATCAATTGCAGCATGTAGTTGGCTGTGTTCATGAAAACAACATGAATAATATGTTAAATTATGAATGAAAAATATATTTCAAATTAGTTGCAGACCTTCAGAGCTCAAGTCAGATTTTCAATGTGATCACGGTATCTTTACAACAAATGCAACTAAAAATGAATGAAGGAGGATTTGGTATTCCAAACCTGGAGTTATATCACCACGCTTTCTTATTGTCAAGTATAAAATACTGGAAGCCCACAATTGGTGTTAATTTTCTGTTCAGGGGAACTTTAGAATATACATATATAGCATATTTGGTTTGATGGACTCTGGAAACAATTAGTCCAGTTAGAAAGATATGCAATATAATGTTTAATAAAAATAGATTTGACTCCTTTTCCCATGCTAAATTGACCTTGACATTTGGAATGCATTTATACAAAATATAGTGGGTTAAAAATAAACATATATGTATTTGGAAAATAATAATACGTTAGATAAGTATATATGGAATGAAATTGTTAACTTTCATAATGATATAGTAAAACTTCTATTTTATGTTGTTCAATTAAACGGTTCTCTTTTTTAAGACAGATTTCCACTGAAGCCCTTGGTACTGAACCAATTCATTCACCTCACCACAGGTGCTGATGAAAAGAACCAGTTAGATGTGTCCTGCCATTGCTACAAATAGCTGCAACTCTTTGAGAACTAGTTTTCTGTGTGATGCTACTGCTCTCTCTGTGCATGCCTCTCTGTGTGTTTAACTCTTTCCCGTCCAAGTTACTTGCTTCCTTGCTCCCGTGATCAAGCTCTCGTGTGTGTGTGATTCTTGGAGTCCCTTGTTAGCTGTCTGTGGCACTATGCTGCTGCAAGTGGGAGGAAACTCCCTGCCCCCCAACCCACAAAACAAGCAGTGGCGGCCTATGAGACCTTGCAGTCGTGACAGGAGCTGGTGGAGTAGCAGCGGACGCCTGTGGGGCCTCGTGGCGATGGGAGGTGGTGGCAGTAGCGGCAGCAGCCTTCAAGGCCTCAAGGTGGCAACAGCAGCCTGTGAGGCCTCGTAGCAGCAGCAGAAGCTGTCAGTGGTGGTCACCTGCAAGGCCTTGCAGTGGCACAAGCAGCAGCAGCCTGTGAGGCCTCGTGATGGCAGCGGTAGGTGGTGGCAGTAGTGGTGACACCCTGTGAAGCCCGGCGGCGGTGGCACAACAGGAGATGAACTTGACTAAGCTAGGTGAACCACAGCTCCAATCAGGTCTAGCAGCTTATGTCTATAGTTCAAATTTCAATTTGCATCTCTTTAATTCCTAAACCAATTAGGGGCACCATGCAATTTCCAATCTATTCTCATCACTTTTAACAGGCAGCAATAGGCCTTTCCATTTACAAATGGACAGCCCAAACTACTCTTTCACAGCTGCAAGTACCAACAAAAATCGCTAAACCTACACATAATGATTTGCCTCAAGGCTGTAGCCTAGCCTCAAATTAAAAATAGCCTTCCTTTATGAAGTTTCAGCATGCCAACTACTAGCAAAGTGAGGAGTTACGATTTGGACAAGTTATCCAAAGTCTTGCTTCACATCCTTCTTCAAGCTGGATAAAAAGCAGGCACAGCCAGGGAGAAATTCCTCATCTTAGTCTTCTCCCTCACCAGTAAAATAACCAATATCATAATTCCTTTATACAAATCTGTAGTCTGGCCATATCTGAAATGTTATGTATAATCCCAGTCACTCAAAAAGGTATTATGAAGCTGTAAAAGGTAGAGAACAGTGCAATCAAAGCTTTGGAGCACCTTCCCTACAAGGAAAGGCTGAAGGAAAGTCTGAATTGGGGGTGGGGGTGGAAGGAGGCAGGTATGGGGTGAAGATAAGACAGAGGTTTACAGAATTATGCATTGATTGGAGAAAGTGGATGGAGAGATTTCCTCCCCCCATAATACTCACTCTGGGTCAGCCAATGACAGGCAGTAAATTCGGGACAGACACACGCAAAAGCACTTCATGCGATAAGAATGTCCTGCCACATAACTTCTTTTACTTTAATTTTTTTTAAATAATATTTATTAAAAGTTTCCAATTATAACAATATATAAAAAAATAATAATCCAAATTTAAGATCTTATTTTCCGTAACATCTTTCCAGGACTTCCCCTCCCCTCCCCCTCTTATATTCCAATTCTTACAAATAAATTCAGCAATTTATTATCCCAAATTTCAACCTTATTATCATTAACCCAATTTAAAAATATTTTCCCATCTCCTAAGATCGACCTATTCCCTTCCACGCGTTCCCCCCTTTAATATACATAGTAGATTAAAATATAATAAAATAAAATATGATTTTACACCCTTTGGATTCCAAATTTCCCTCCCCCTTTTCCTGGTTGCGTTCCCCATATTAATCAACATCTGATGTCTTCCTGGAGCTCCCACACTTATTTAAACCATAGTCCTTTACCAGTCTTCTTTAATTTTAAATGTCCAATCTTGGAAGGAGTCTATCTCAAAAAGGCCCATTTTTTCCATCCAGATTTTTATATACTTGGGAGTAAAAACTCCAATTTTATTTCTTAAACCTTTCAAATCTGGATGTCCCAAATGTTCCCACTTCCAACTTTGTCCAATTCTTATTATTCTTGTTGTTCTTGTTAATCTCTCTCCTCTTTCTTTTCCTGTTTTCCTGCACAAATGTTCTAATTCCAAAAGCTTCTAAATTCCACTGCAGAGGCTCTGTTATTCAGGAACGAAACATGATGCCAAGTCCCTTCCATTCTTCAATAGATAAGTCTATTGTCTACTTTAGTGTGGAGACCTCTGTAGCCAAAATAGTGTTCCATTTCTGCAGTTTCCCAGGAGATAAAAAGTTCAGTCAAATTCGATGCCAACAACTTGTAATAACCCTCGGCTCCTCTAGGTGGATTGTAATAACTCAGTTCCCTTCCAGATCCCGTCCACCAGTCAAAGTAACTTAATATTCCTTGTTTTAAACATTTTGTATCCAATTTGTAACAAATATAACCGGCAAAGTCCTCGTAACAAAGTTCTCATTTTTGTTCTTCTGCTTTGACAGCTCTTTGACAGCTGTCAAAACCTCTCCTTGTCTTCTCCCGGCGCTCTAACTAAAGCGCTCCCAGGTTCCGGGGGGGGGGGTTGCTTTTTGATTAAATTCCACTTTTCTCCTCCAGCTCAGTCTTATAATTTTCCATCGCGAAATTTCATAACTTTATCAAAATAGGGTTGCGCTCAATCTTAGATGTTAAGTCCTTTACTTTAGCTGCTCTACAACGGGGGGGGGGGCTGACTTCCTTTTTACGCCTCCCCCACTCGTTCCGAATTCTTTAAAAATTTCTCGCCTTTTTTAATCCAAGTTCCGATTACTCACGGGTTATGCTTTTAAGTCCAAATTTCCAATAGAAGAAGTCAGCGCTCTCCGTCGAATGGCATGCGGCTTCGCTCGGCAGGGGAAGCGGAGGACTCAAAGCACCACCCCCCCGTCACCCGTTCCGCAGCCTTTAAAAAGGCTCCTTCGCGGGTCGGGGGGGGCTCAAAAGGTGCCAGCCGAGTCACCATGTCCATGGGTTTCAGCGCCCATGGTTTTTAGGGGTCCCCGCGTCACTGGCGCGGCAGGACCCAGCCCCTGCCGAGCAGGCTCCCTCCGAAGCTCGGAGGGAGTCCGCCATTCGGCGATGGTGCCAACCCGGAAGTCCATAACTTATTTTACTTTAAACCATATTTTTAAAAAAAAATGAAAAGAAAGAAAAACAGTTCCACATTTCCACAAAAGGTAACATAAATTAAGCATTTTTTAAATTACACTTCTGCTCTATTGATCTCACATACCTGTCATTTTAAGGATTTGGGGTTATTTTTTTAAATCGGCATTACTTGTGTTTTAAGTGGGGGAGTGATTTCAAATATTTATGTTGTTACATCATGATCTTTAGTTTAGAGCCGTCACGTCCAATAGGTAGATCACTGGATGTCTGTGGTAGATCACTGGCTCCCCCCACCCCCAAAGCTGCTCAAGAAGTTTGGCTCCCCTAAAAAAAGCTCAAAACTTTTGCCCTGCACCCCCCAAAACGGGGCTTTCATCCTCACTAAAGAAAAGCTCAGCAACTTTGATGTGAACCCCAAGGAAACCGGCCTTTCTCCTCCTCAAAAAAGCTCAACAACTTTGATCTAAACCCCACTAAAAGGGGGGTAGATCACTGTCAGTCTCTTGGAAGTTGGCCACCCCTGGTTTAGAGAAACCAATTCTAGTTCTGAAATTTGATTTCTAGCAAGCCAATGCTGGTATCCCATTGGCCCTATTTTAATCTTTTACCAAGGATACATCAGCTTGTACTGTGCCTCCTTCAAATGAAGCAAGCTTCTTTTCTGCTGTTCCAGAGGGTAGGTCCCGAACCAATGGATTCAAGTTATAAGAAAGGAGATTCCGACTAAACATAAGAAAGAACTTTCTGACGAAAAGAGCTGTTCAACAGTGGAACGGACACCCCAGGGAGGCACGCCAGTGTTAGAAACTCACCAAATGGCTCCTTGAACCAAGGTTGAAGTCGCCAAAACAGACTGTCTAGTTGCCATTTTGGGCAACATGGCTGTAAAGTCTTATTTTTCAAATGAAGGACTGACTGTGATTGACTCTTAGCTAAACATCTGGCTAGTTCAGATGACACCCTTGAGATGGTTAAAAGCTTTGAGAACTTAAAAGAAAAGTCACTTGACCCAAGGACAGTCCACACATATATACTGGCCTATTCCTACTGCTTTGTCTTAATGGTGACTGCTCCTGCCTATACTGCACAGAAAAAGCAACCTGGTTCCAGAAATTCATTCCAACTGTGCAAATAACATGTAATGGATAGAATTCTACAGAATGGGGTATTCGTGTGTGGAAACTGTCCAGATCCAATGATCCCCAGATAGTGGAGATGTCAGGTGCCATCCTGGTGCCCAGGCATTTTCACTTAGTCAGAAGTGGTCAAAAGCCAAATGCAAAATGCACCTGGCTAATTTCAAACACTGGGCCTCCCCATTGGAAGTTTTTAAGCAGAGGTTGGATGGCCATCTGTCAGGGATACTTTAGCTGAGATTCCTGAATTGCAACAGGTTGGACTAGATCACCTTTGGAATCTCTTCCAACCTTATGATTTTATTATTTTAATTCCATGTTCTCCAAGCTCTCCTGGCATTTCTCTACATTAAAACCAGCTATATGCATTATGATATGCATATAATTGACAGTTTTCTTTCACATCTGATTTTCTGATCCAAAAGCTCTTCAAATTTCATTAGCTTCTCAATTCTTAAAATTTCCTTTGCTGTTTGAATGAGAAAATGCTGTGTTCGTAAAAACCAATAAAACTAGTATCTGTATAAGCCATTCATTTTCATCATGATCTGCTCAATCTTGAATTCCATTACCATTTTAACAATAAATGCAAGCTTCAATATGTACTAGTCCATACCCAGGTTAAAGAACTTAAAGGCTCCAACCCAGCTTTGCATCTCTGTTAGCATAGAGGCAACTCCAGCAAATCCAGTAAGGCCCAGATGATCATTATAATGTGATTAAGCATTCACACTGCATATGTAATACAGAAGCCTGCATCTATGCACACACCTTCCCTTATAGATCAGGTTGATTTTAGGCAAGTTTTATTTAAAGGATTTCTCAGATTCAGTGTGTTTCCCATTTTAAGTCTGCTGTTGCTTCACAGTTTTCATATTTTAATAATTCAAGTTAAACAAGTCATATTGCTGCTAAAATTACCCCCCAAAAAGCATAGAACGGGATATTAATTAATATCAAAGCTATAAGTCTCTGGAAATTCAAGAATTTTTTAATTTCAAATTAAGATATAGCCATTCCATCCTGCCAACAGCATACGCATTCATATTGTGGCACATCCAAAATGGAAATAGGAAGCACATTAGACATCAAGTCTTCCTTACTTCTCTGCAGCAGCCCTTGCCACAACAATATTCAGCTCCTCTGACCTTTGAGCTAAGAAGGCAATCAGAGTTGGTCCTAAGCATGATAAGCAAAGAGGAAATACAGAGGAAAACTCAATAATTTAACTAAGTTCCGACCTCCCGGCTTCCAGGGCACCTTGACAATGCCAAGGTTGCAGGTTTGATCCCCATAAGGGACAGCTGCATGTTCCTGCATTGCAGGCGGTTGGACTAGATGGTCCTCAGGGTCCCTTCCAACTCTGATTCTATGAGACATCTAGGAGTTTTTGACCACATGTACCCTATAAAGGCATCTACATCTTTCCCAATAGAGACTCTTACCTATCCAGAACTCCCACTCTCTCAGTTTAAGCAGTTTGGATGACCGCATGTAGACATTTTACTTTACAAATACTGTAAACAGAAATCCCCAAATGCCCCTACACTAATTTGAGTTTGCATTTAGCATTTGAATTGCTAAAAGCAATAGAGTACAAGCCAAACCCTCTTAACACCTCCAACAAAACAACATCTTCTGAAGGGGCAGATGTCCAGCACAGAAGCTGTCTTGTCACAACTAGTAGTATCCAACAAATGAGCAATTGAATAAGCCTGAGACAGTCTCATCCTTGCTTCTACAGAGCCTTTGGCCTAATAAGAGGAGGAATTTCTATTTCCATAGAAATATGCCAAGCTAACTGGGGGATAAATGGCTTTAATAAAATAAAGCTTCAAGTCCAGCAGCTGATAAGCTACTGATTCTGTAAAAAGAGACTTCATGGAAAATTTTCGCTAATTGAAGAACTACCAATTTGAGCTTTAAAAGTAGGGTGAAGGTCAGCAACTGCCAGTGTTATGCAGAGCACAAAGGTAAAAGGAGATATCTTCATTATTCTAAATGATGACTGACTTTTCAATGCTGAATTCCACAATGGTTTCTACCCTACAAGAACTGATCAACTGTCAAAGGTCAAAAGACTCCATTGATATTTGTCACTGGTGGAATTCCTTTCCACAAAGCTGTGGATATAGAAGAAGTCTAAAATTAACTCTGCTGCAAGCTGTGTTTTCTTTAGTAGGCATGCACATGTGTTCATCTGTTCCATTTTAGCAAGCAGGATAACCACTAAACTGTAAACTGATGGAGGTGGGAAATTCTTGTGCATATATTGTACATCCAAGATTAGAGAAGGTAAGCAACACCACAGAATCATGATCAATGCTGCAGTATATCAAGGTGCTGTTGTTTTTATCTAAGGGGAAACAATTAATAATAATAATAATAATAATAATAATAATAATAATATCTTTATTGTCATTGCCCCCTCTCAGGGACAACGAAATTACTTGGCTGCTCCATCCACCCAGATAGGGCACTCCACTCAAAATCAGAACAACTATAAAAACACTAATTAAAACAATATAATATAATACAGCAAGGAAGATTAGATGACTTTCAAAGTCCAGGTTTCCCATTCAGGGCCGAGATCGCTCTGGAGAAGAAGCTGTTCTTGAGACGGCTCGTTCTTGTCATCATCGTCCTGTATCTCCGTCCCGACGGCAGGAGCTCGAAGAGACAGTGACCAGGATGCGATGGATCTTTTACTATGTCCAGTGCCTTCCTATGGCACTGTAATTCAATACCCAAAAATCTGAACGTTGTTCTATTCAGTTATTGTCTCTGCTGTCCATTATGATAGTAGCGAGCAATCGTAAAAACTTTCTGAATATTTTCAGTTCATCTGATCTAGTACGTAAGGCAGCTTCCAGAACTCAATGAAAATTTGTGCTCAATGCAAAGTCCAAGAAATGGAACAAAACTAGACATCTTTTTAAAAAGGAGGACATACATCTTCTCACAAACTGGAAGTCTGACTTTTACTGACTTTCAAAACAGGCATGGGACAAAATGTTGGAATTCCTCGTCACCAGCACCATGGGAAGATATCCAACTAAGTCATACTCTAAGTAGACCCATACTCAGAGTATGACTAGTGTTTTTAGGAGCCAGCCCTGCCGAAATCTGAAATACTGCAACTGATAAGACATACTGGAAGGAAAAGATGTGGGCATGTCCTGTCAAGGACTCTTTCTGGCGAGAAATTATTGCTTGTATTAACTTTGATTTGGAAAAATCATTGATATTTGCAGATGTTCATACACTCTTAAATCATATTCCTGGAATGTAGGACCCGACAGATGGACAAGGAAAGTGGACCCTACAAACCCTTAAAGTGTTAGAAACTCAGACATACAAGCTGATCATCAAATGGCAATGTAAAGCTAGGTCACAGTTGCCACAACAGGCTGTCTAGGCGACATCCCTCTCCCCCCCCCCTAGAGTTTATTGTTCCTATTTATTTTTCATTGTTTATTGGTGGACCACAAGCTTAATGTGATCCAGCAGCTAACACTATTCTTGGCTGCATCAACAGAAGTCTAGTGTCCAGATCAAGGGAAGTAATAGTACCACTCTATTCTGCCTTAGTCAGACCACACTTGGAATACTGTGTCCAATTCTGGGTGCCACAATTTAAGAAGGATGTTGACAAGCTGGAAGGTATGCAGAGGGGGGCAACAAAGATGATCAAGGGCCTGGAAACTAAGCCTTACAAGGAGCGCTTGAAGGAGCCAATGATGTTTAGCCTGAAAAAAGAGGAGACTGAGTAGATATGATAGCCATCTTAAAATATCACACAGAAGAGGGAGAAAGCTTGTTTTCTCCTGCTCTGGAGGGTAGGACTTGAACCAATGGCTTCAAGTTACAAGAAAGAAGATTCTGACTAAATATCAGGAAAAACTTTCTGACATTAAGAGCTATTGAACAGTGGAACAGTCTCCCTCGGGAGGTGGTGGACTCTCCTTCTTTGGAGGTTTTTAAGCAGAGCTTGGGTGGCCATCTGTCATGGATGCTCTAGTTGAGATTCCTGCATTGCAGAGGGTTGGACTAGATGACCCTTGGGTTCCTTCCAGCTCTACGATTCTACAATTATTATTATTAATTTCATTTCTATACCACTTTATATTTTAAAGAAAAAAATCTCAAAGCCATTTACAACACATTAAAACATCAAATAATGCAATCCAGATTAAAACACAATCAAGCTTCGCGTGGCATGAACTATGGAATGTAAATCTGAAATTTACGGCCTGTACGACATTGAAGGAGAATATATGGAAAATAATATATAGGTGGCATCTTACGCCGGTAAAACTGGCAAAGATGTACAAAATGAAAAACAAGAAATGTTGGAAATGTGAAGAGGCGGAGGGAGGAGACCTCTACCACATGTGGTGTACCTATGGTAAAGTGAAGGGCTTCTGGGAATTAATTTATAATGAACTTAAAAAAGTTTTTAAGTACACTTTTCCAAAAAAACTCCAAAGCCTTTCTATTGGGACTGACAGGGAAGGAAATTAAAAAGAAAGATAAAAATCTTTTTCTGTATGCCACGACGGCAGCATGAACTATGCTGGCCCAGAATTGGAGAACAGATGTAATACCTACTACATGGAATGGCAGGTTAAAATGATGAATTATGCAGAACTGGCCAGATTATCAGTAAAAATACAAGACCAGGATGAACAGAAGTTTTATGAAAGTTGGAGCAAATTTTTGGTGTATATAAGAGACAATTGTAAAACCTTAAAAGACACTGGCAGGATTAGATTAACTCTAACAGCATGGGGTAAAGCAGATAAACAAACAGAATACGCAATGTAAGAAAATATATTATACTTACCGAAGGGGTGGAGGGAAGTATGAAGCTCGGCAGAATCAAAGATATATGTGGGATTTATTTGTATAATGAATGTATGATTAATGAAAATCAATAAAAAATTATTGGTAAAAAAAAAAAATAAAACACAATCAAGCTTCAAGGGAAGTATTTCAGATCCTTCTCTAAGTGACATTTTGCTTTCCCCTTATTTATTTGCCTACTAAATTTATATAGCTGTTCCATAGCAGACGTACTCTAGGAAGCCAGGGTGCTGTAGTGGTTAAGAGTGTTGGACTATGACCTGGAAGGCCAGGGTTCATATCCCCACTCAGTCATGAAGCTCACTGGGTGACCTTGGGCCAGTCACAATCTCTGAACCTACCTTACATGGTCCTTGTAGGGATTAACTGAGGAGGGAGGTGAACCATGTACTCCTTGGAGGAAAAGGTGGGATATAAATGCAATAAATAAGCTCTTCTCCTTACCTGCTGAAGAAAGCTGGAGGGGCCAGCCAGATGGAGATGTCATTGGCCAACCTGGCATCCAGAGATCTCCAGGTGGTCACAACTGGACCTGTGCAAAATGCGCCTGGCTAATTTCTAACACTGTTTTATGGTTGCAAAGAGACTTACACCACAAGGCTGGAAGAATAAACACCAATCATCTCAGTGCTCTGAAAATTTCACCAAGTTTTCTACATTTGAGTGTACGGTTTATAATCATCAATGTCATTTTGATACATATTTGGGCATATAGGTTGCCTACATTAATTTATGAGTCTAAGTCAAGATGGATGGAGTATTTTAACTATTAATGTCAGCGAATTGAGTTGCTTCTTTTTTATACTGTATCTGCAAATGAAAAAACAAAACCAAAACCTAGATGCAAGCCCTAAACCTTACTGAATTTTTCTATCAACTTCTTAGATGATAGCTACTTGTTTCTAGATGCTTGGACTTTTTTCAAAGTTGCTCCACAACCCAGGCTGTTCCCACAAATCCCCTATCTGGAGTATGAATGGGCAAGGAGCTTAATATACATAAAAGGATAAGTAAAATGATCTCAAGTTTAAGGGAGAGGAGAGACAACTAAAATTTGAAGACATGGACAAGTATAGGCTCCTGCTCTCCAGAGTTCTAGTCTGGGACACACATGCTCCTACCTTCTGTCAACAGGTGAAGATTTTGTGTGTGAGAGAGAGAGAGATGACTTTCCAGGGTACTGACTGAATTCAACCACCCTAGCAGAGACAAAGGACTGCCATCACATTGTACCAACCCAAGGAGAAGGGCCACAGCTCAGAGGGGAAAAATCAGCTTTACATGCCAAAGGTCCCAGCTTTGAGCCCTAGCATCTCCAGGCAGGGTTGGGAATGCCCCCTGTCTGAAACACCGGAGGGCTACTGTTAGTCAGGGCAAACAATATTAAGCTAGAAGGACCAATGGTATGTCACAGTAAAAGCAGCTTTCAGCACAATGAGAACACAATGTTGGGAACCTCTCTTGAAGTGCAATCCTATATCCATCTACTCAGAAATACCGTATTTTTCATTCTATAGGGCGCATTTTCCCCCTTCAAAAATGAAGCGGAAATGTGTGTGCGTCCTAGGGAGCAAAGACGCCATAGCCCCGCGACCCTCTCCCGGCTGGAGAGGTGACACGCGGCTATGGCAGGAGCCGCTTTAGCCGCGCACCACCTCTCCAGCTGGGAGAGCGCGTGTGGGGCTAAAGAAGCCATAGAAGCTTTCCGCTGCTCCCCGACCTGCTCTTTGGGGCTGGTGGCGGGCTTCCCCCTGCCAGCCCCAAAGAGCAGGTCGAAAGGAACCTGAAGCCTAGAGAGGGAGAGGGGTCGGTGTGCACCGACCCCTCTCGCTCTCCAGGCTTCCAAGGTAGCCGCCTGAATGGCACCTTGTTTTAGAGGGGGGAAACAAGAGGGGGGGAATTCTCCCCCTCTCTGCGCAGCGCCTCCTGCCACTTTGCGGAAGGGGCGCTGGGCAGAGAGTGGGAGAATTTTTTTTCTTGTTCTCCCCCCTCTAAAACAAGGTGCGTCCTATGGTCCAGTGCGTCCTATGGTGCGAAAAGTACGGTAAGTCCCATTTTCATGAGGTCCACTCTCAGGCAAGGGGCTTGGAATGAAACATAAATGGCCAGTCTACTTTGAATTTATCTCTTTCTGGGATAAAAGTCTAGGCAATGATAATCATTGGAAACAAGCCTTCATGACTAACTGCCCTCTCTCTTGGTAAGATGGCAAGGTCAGAAATAGAACCCAGTGTCATCAGAAATTCTTAGAGAGGTCACTGTATTTTCACTCCTACAGATTTTGCTCAGTTCCCTCCCCTGAAGAGCTCACAGTTTCTATCTTTAGATGCTTACATGGCCCCAATACATCTGTATCCTAGTACATAGTCTTAAACGTATCCGTCCCCAGAAATATCCTGCCCAGGCAAGGAAACAATATGGATGGAAGCCTAAGGTTTTCCAAGGCTAGCAGCCCAGATTCTGACATGCAACACAAACTCGGGCACATTTATTCAACTTATCCCACTGAATTCAGTTCTACTTATTCTCTAATAAGTGTGTCTAGAATTGTAGCCTTGAGCACATTTACTTAGAAGCACTGTTGCCTTTAAGAGAATTTACTTCCAAGGAGGTACTTTTGGGTTCACAGCAGGAGTGGTCTTCCCCAAGGAGTATATATCAAAGCCAGGTAACAAATTAGACCTTCTACGTACAAAAGTTGAGCAACTGAACAGGTTTCCCTTTTCACAGAGAAAATAAACACTTTATTTCAAATATACCACAAGTAATGTTGCTGCATAATCCACCCACTGCAGCAAAAGTTGCTTACTTGGACTACCTAGGACCAGTGAATGGCTGCTATCTATCTTTAAAGGAAACTGACAGAGGGCATCTTGTCTCCATTCAGCAACTACCACTCTTGAAACACCCATTATTCTGCCCCCAACGTCCTCTGAAGAAAGTATCAGGAGGCACGTCACACTCAGGTCAAGACATGAAAGGTCATTTATTTACAAGGGAATAAAATGTTAGAATATTTTCCAATATTATTGTTGTTGTTACCGTATTTTTCACCCCATAGGGCACACCTAGTTGGGGGGGGGGAATAAAGAAAAAAATTTATTCCCCCCCCCAGGCGCAGGGGCGGGGAAAGCCCAAGCTTCCCCTGACCCCAGAACAGGCTGCTATCCGCAAGCCTAGGGAGCCCGGCGGGAAGTCGCGCCGGTCTCCCCAGGCTTGCAGATATCTTCCCGAAGCCCGGGGCGCGTGGCTCAGCACGCCCCAGGCTTCGGGATGCAGGCAGCTCCCACCGCCAGCCTCCAAACCAAGTCGGGGAACAGCGGGAAGGCGCTCTCTGCCTCCCCGCTGTCCCCTGAGCTTGTGGGGCTGGCGGTGGGGAAAGAGAGGAAGAGCAAGCAAAGAGGGGTGCCCAGTCCACCTTTGACATTATGTCCACCTGCTGACAGCCCCTGACCATATATCTGATAGAATGAGGCCCTCAGCACTAACAACAAGTCCCCTCTGTTGCTGTGGATCAAAAGTCCCTCTTCCTTAAAGAACGAAGATGGTCCTTGGAGTGACTTCACAAGAACAAAAAAATTAAGAAGATGCTGAATAAGTTGTAGCAGAAGAGACATGTTGTAGAACATCACACCCAAACCACAGGGGCCACTACTTAAACTTGCAAAGCAAAATAAATAAATAAAGGGGCATATCATGCATACTTAACTGGGAGAACCTACTGCATGAGAGTACTCAACAGCTTGGCAAGACCAAATAAAGGACTATCTGTTATTCCCTCGAAGGAGTGATAGTGATATGAACCCATTTCCGGATATCATCACAAACACACACCAGGAACTTTTCTTGCATTTCTCAAGCCCTCTGTGTAAAACTGTTACTGAAGCTGGGAAGGATTTTTGTTGGGGGGGTGGGTAGATTTTAAGAAGATAAACAGTCTTGCAAAAGTGTTTCGCCATGTTTTTGTTGCTGTTTTATTTCAGGAAGATACGGGCTGCAAGTTAAAGCTGCTGGCTACCCTGAATGTTCCTCAGAGAGAAAGATAATGCAGAAAGATATGGGCTGCAAGTTAATGAAAGGATCCCCCCCCCCACGGACTCCCCTGAATGTTCCTCAAGTCACCCCAGGGTGCCATAGAACACCAGTTGAAAACCAATGCTTTAGCTCATTTACAGGTAGACTTGTTTCCAAAAGCTGCTCAGACTTGGATTTTGGCAAAATCACAGTGGGAGGAGTTCCAGAATTGAGAGGCTGTCACTGAGAACATCTCCCTGTCCTCGCTTATTGAACCCAACACACAGCTGGTATCATTAGCATTCTCCATATTTCTCAGAACTTTACAACATCATGCTGTTACCAAATCTCCTGACATTAGCAGCAGATGAAAATGCTTTTTACACCTCCACTGCTGGATATTTAGGAGCCACAGGCAACCAAGAGATAAGGTGATCCAGCCTACAGATGTGCAAAAAGCAGAGCCTCTGTACAACCACCAAATCTACCAGTGTGAGAATCTCAGAGCATGGCTGGGATAAAGGAATATGCCTCAGCTCTTGCAACTGCCATGGCCACAGCTTGATCTGCCCCACTTGACCGAGAAATGAAGATCTGAAGCGCCACCCTGAAGGAGGGCACAAGAGTCCCTGCTAAGATTCTCTCGACAGCTGCGTTCTCTGAACACGAGGCGGGAGCTAAGAGGGAGACCAACCGGAGAAAATAGTTTCCGACGGCATACACCATTGTCCATCATTCTCTGCTTCCGCACAGACTCCAAATACTCTCTTAACCCCATTCATCGTTCGGATTCGGACCTGTTGCACAGGTGGAGCAGGAAATATAACCTCCAGTATCTCCTACATCCGGGACAACGAAGTCTTCCCCTGCGCAGAGCACTAACCGTGGAAGGGGCTTTAAACAAAACAAACAAGGAACATCTAAAGCAGCAGCACCTCCACCCGCCTTTGCCACCCCCAAAATCGCCCGAACCCCGAAACTACAACTCGCAATGCCAAAAGCGGAAAGACAAATGGAGGGGGGGGGATTCCAATCCCAGCCCCACTTTTGGACGAGATCGCGCTTACCTTGGGGGGAGAAGGGGGGAGAGAGGAGGGGAACCTGTGCCCCCCTCCCCTCGCTGCCGCGTCCGGGCGGTGCTGCTGCTGTCGCTTCCTGCCTTCCTCCTCCTCCTCCTCCTCCTCGGGGCGGGGAAGGGAAGGGAGCCCAAGGACCCGCTGTGCTCCCCGCTTCCTCTGACGTGGGAGACGGAGCGGAGGTAGAGGAGGCAAAGAGAAAGTGGAGGTGGGGGGGGGGAGAGGCAGCGGGAGGAGGCCCTTCGGAGCAACAAGTGCAGGGGGGGCTGGGGCTCAAGGGGGGCTGGAGGGAGGCGCTGAGGGTCGGAGGGAAGAGGGAAATGGCCTCAGCCGCCCCGGCGGGCCCGTCCGAAGCTTGGCCCCGAGGCGGGGGTCAAGGCCCGGCAGGCCCAGCGAGCGAGCGGGGGGGGGGGGGCTGGCGCGGCGGCGGCGGCGGCGGCTGTGGTGGTACCTGGCCGAGGGGGCTCGTGAGGACAGGTAAGGCCGCCGCCGGTGTGGAGAGGGGAGAAAAGGGGGGCAAAAGAAGGAGAGGGAGGGGGAGGGGGGGAACAACAGCACCTTTCTCCAAAAACAATATTTAAAAAAGGAGGAGGAGGAGAAGGGGGGGGGAGGAAGAAAGGGGGGAGAAAAAAAAAAGAAACAGAAAAAGGGAAAGAAGCGCCGGCCCCTCCCCCTGGCCGCGCGCGCGCCCGTGCGTGTGTCTGTGTGCATGTGCGTGCGCCCGCCGCTTGCGTCACTCGCCCCGGTACGTGAGGCCGTAACCCTGTGCGCGTCACGACGCCGACGCCGCTGCCCCCGACGCGCCTTAGGTCACGGTTGCCTTGGCAACTGCGACGCGCCCGCCCCCCCCCCCCCCGCGCGCGAGACCCTCGGCTGCTTGGCTGGCCTTGGAGAGGGAGGGGAGCCAGGAGCTGCCGAGTCCCCCGCAGGGCTGCAGGAATAGCGGGCCCGGAAAAGTGACCGGGGGGGGGGGCGGGGAGGCTGCCGATGTGGGAGGGAGCAGCCAGACCCAACAAATGAGCGTGAGAAAGCATGAAGTCCGCAGAGCTGTATCGCTGCCCGGCAGGTAGAGAGGGCTCAGTGTGGCGTCGTTTTCCTTCCTCCCCTGGAGAGCAAGGAGGATATAGTACTAACTACACGCCGTGTTTCCCAACCTTGGGTCTCCAGCTGTTTTTGGACTACCCATCATCCCTTACCACTGGTCTTGCTAGCTAGGGATGATGGGAGTTGTAGTCCAAAACCCGCTGGAGACCCAAGGTTCGGAAACGCTGAACTACAGTATAGTACCGTTGGCTAGTTATTACTTTTTGCAGATGTTAATATCTATTAATTTTATGTACAGATTTTGAGAAAATCTACCCTGTATGGTTTTTTACTACAGTGGTACCTCAGGTTACAGACGCTTCAGGTTACAGACTCCGCTAACCCAGAAATAGTACCTCAGGTTAAGAACTTTGCTTCAGGATGAGAACAGAAATTGTGCCACAGCAGCGCGGCAGCAGCGTGAGCCCCCATTAGCTAAAGTGGTGCTTCAGGTTAAAAACAGTTTCAGGTTAAGAACGGACCTCTGGAACGAATTAAGTACTTAACCCGAGGTACCACTGTAATGCCATTGTTGTCCCGCAGAGCAAGAGGAGGGCTCCCAGGGTTCGGGATACTCAGGATCCCAAAGAAAACTATCCACACTACCAGGTTGATCAGGGTGTAGTAGTTTATTTAAAGGAAAAGCAAGCTCACAACAAAAGGTCTGAAGGCCCCCTCCTTGCCCCTGCTTCCAGCACATTGTGGGACAGACTCCACAGCAAGGAAATGGCTTGTCTGCAACCAGGCCCTGGAGCAAATGCTTTCTATACAGTAGAGCAGCCCACAGGTAGCCATGATCTCCACCACACCCAAGGTTCCCCACAGGCAGCTGATATTGCTCCAGTTAGACCTGAAACATAGTATCACACCCCCATGGATGGTGGTAACTGCCTTCCTTGAGCAGGTCAATTAGCCTGCTTCCCAAGTGTGTTACACGAAAGCTTAGCGCTACAGCTGCCACCAGTTGTGAGGTTATCTTGAGTACTCAGCTAGTGCTAGCAAAGCTCCTGGAACAACTCGCCTATGGTTCAACACAGCCATTGCTGTGAACCAATGCATGTTTATGAAGTAAGTAAACCTTGTTTTCAACTTACTTAACAAGTTGTTACCTGATTCCTTCTTAATGGGGGTGAGAAGGAGGAAGCCAGCTTACGTCATAACTGGACTTGCTCAAAACAAGGTTTTACATCCTACTTCCTATGCTTTTAATTCTGATGCCCTTTAGGCTGGCAAATCCTCTGCATGATTACTTGGGAGAAAGTCCTCATTACACACAGAGAGAGAATATCCCATTAGTTGGATAGATATACATAAGGCGCATTTCATTTCAAGGTGAACAGGTGTGCAGAATGGTGGAAATGTGGTCGGAGTGACACTAGGTCATTCCCCACCCCACCTGCATATTTAGGGTTTTCAACACAAAGCCTCTTCAAAATATCTTTATTTATGTTGAAATAATTTGTTTCAGAATATGCCCAAATGCCTCACCTTCTGCTGTAGATGTTACCACACCAGAGAATTTATTATGGCAGAAGCTTTTATGAACAAGAGTCTGCTTTGTCAGATGCATGAAGTGTTATCCGAAGTTACCTGAGTGAGGTACAGTAAAAGGAAAAGCAGAAAGTTCTGCAAAAGTCTAAACTTATGCAAAGGTGTAACAGCAGCCACTAATAATGTAGCATTGCATCCTGGCATTGGTAAGCTAAGTAATGCATGTAGTGGAATTGTAAAAATAGACATACACCCATTTTCTCAATTCAAGCCACAAGTGATAAAAGAGAGATTATAGTTAAGCGGCCCAAGTGCTGTCAGTCAGCCATTATCAATGGTGAGTGCTGGAAGGAAAAGGAACGATGGGGTTGAGGTGGGAAAAGGGACATGGACGGACACTCCCAATGGTTAAGAGATGAGTCTACATGGAATCTACACCAAGCCAGGGTTCCTTTGTCAAGGGTGTCACCCAGACAATTCACATAGTCCCTGAAACTAGCTCCACCCATCTATTGGTCACACTGCAGCATGCGCAAGGAAGATTGGGCTTTTAGGTATTAGACCACATTTATTTAGACATGTGCTTCCTGCTAGGCACCATGTTGCATATCCATCAAAACTGCTTCAAAGCAGATTGATCTTCCAAGCTTCAAGCATAAAAAAGTGTGCCAAACAGTGCCGTAGTCCAAAACGTGGCACATCACCAGTACACAAGTTTTGACCTTCAATACACTGCCAATATCAACACATTACGCACCTTTCATTGCTAATGCTAATTTGTATTGCATTATTTCACACTTTCCAAACACCAAAAAGTAGGATGTTCCAGGTCATTTTGCATTATCATTCTCCTTGGGAGGGCAAAGACTAACATCATTTTTGAAATATCAGTTTGTTTACAAATACACAAATCGAGCTGCAGCAAACTCATTGGCCACATTTGAGTTACCCTTAACCTGCAGGCAGACCTTCCATGTGAGTCACAGGCCCCCTCCCCATTGCTCAGCTGATCGGTGGTGGAAACAGCTGAACAACATACTGATAGTAAAGCCCCTCAACAGTTTGTAGGAGAAATCGGCTCTGCAATGAAGGGAGGTGCATGATAGGATTGTTGTTTCATAGGCAGTGGTTAGTGCTAAAGCAGCATCAAATCCAAAAGAGAGTCAGCCCTGAAGCACCAAGCTCCAAAAATATAGCATTTATTTCTCTCTCTGTGTGTGTGGCCAAATTTAAAATGGCTCTATTTATATATGTGTATATATAGCCCTTCCATAGCTCGAGCCCAAACTTTTCTAAAACCACCAAACAGCATGAAAAACCCCACACCAAACTCATTCAAAGGACAAATTACACAGTAGTTAAGTCAATGGAATGAAAACTACTCAGAGCAATAATGCAGTTATATCCACCCAAGACTGAAAAAAATGCCTGGGCAAAAAGAACCTGGTGGCACTGAACTATGTCTAAGTATGAGGCCAATCCAAGTTCCCTAAGAATGGAGCTCAAAATAGCAGGTGCCACCACTGAGCAGATGCCGCTGCATACCCCTTGAGATTCTGCTTGTGAAGGATAGGAGCATTTAAGGGCATGGTGAGGTACACATGGGAGAAAGCCCTCCCTGCTGTCTTTTGGCCCATATCTCACACTCAGGGCGAGCAAAGCAAGTTCACAGCCTCCACCTTGCCTGTGTGCGACCTGACCATCCAAAGGACCAAGATGATATTTATTATTAGTGGCCCAGCCATACCAAAAGTGAAAGGAGGCATTGAACAATAAGAAAGCATCACTCATATTAATCATTTTTAAAAGGATTGGTCTTTCCCCCACCCCACCTCAAATAGGGCCCTAACAAACAAAAGGGCAAACATAATACTTGCTAAGTGTGGGTACCTTATGATGAGAAGAGTCCTGGACTTTCTTCTGGAGCAATAAGGGACTTCCAAAAAAACCCTCAGTGAATGCTATATGGTTTGGCGGGTTCTGAGTGTATGTTGAACCTAAAAGTCCTATGGAAATTCAGTGAGTCATCTCACACTGGGTTCCTAGTTAACCAGATTCTGTCCAAAGTATTCTTGTCAGCACCCTTAGAAACAAGAATGCCTACATCACTGAGGGCTCTACAAAAATCGTATTGCCCCCCCCCTCCCCGCCCACCTCTGGTATCTTCAGCAATAAAATGTCGTCTGTACTGTTATATTTATTCAGAAGAACACATAACAAATATAAACAAACAAGGGTTGTCAGCTACAAGATACAAAACTGAGCTTAGTTAGAACACACAAAAGGATCATCACAAGAAAAGTCATGGGCAGTAATGCAGGAAAACACAAATCTAATTTAGTCTGATAAAAGCCCAGTGTGTACATCCCTTCAGATCTGCAAGGAGAATTGTGAGCCACAGGAAATCCAAGTTCTTCCAGATGAGAATGAATAATGCCTCTTGTGGTTTCATCTCAAGCCACCCTACAGTGCTGTGTAAGTTTGTCAGAGCCAGATACCCCATATTGTCATACCATCTACCAAGAGCGCAGTCTTCTGTTCTTTCCCAGTTAAGTGCTACTTCCATACACATGGCCACATGTTCGGAGATCATATGGGATATCATTATTGCACCTGCTAAAGAGGGAAAACAGGACTAGCCCTGACTCCACGGTGCAACACTTCAGAGATAATTTTAAAGACAGCTTACCCTAACCTTGGACACTCCCACCAAGTGTTCCAAGTGTGGGTTTTACCTGGAAAAGGAGCAGGCCAAGGGGAAAACCACTCGGCCCCATGCTTTCTAAGCACAACACAAGCAGAAGTGTTGATAAGTCTTAAGTCCCAGCTCCTCCAGCTAAGCTTCTGGCTGTTGCATTGCCAGCAGTTTACACCTCCTGAACAAGTCTTGAATTCTGTGCAATCCCTTCCTTTCTCACCCCCCCCCCCCGCAATGTTGCTTGTATTGAAATGGTTCTGGAAATAATGGGTGGCCCACAAAGAGAGTCAAATTGGGCAGTGCAGGAGCCAAACACTGTACGTATTTTGCTCACACTTTAAAAGCGGCCTGCAAGACCATGTTCTGTATATGTATTTATTTACATAGTTCTTTTTATATGTATAATTCTAAGCACCATATCATGGGTTCCCTGGTGGTCTCCCATCTGGGCATCTCAGCTGACCCACCAAGTGTCCCTATTTCCAAGGGACAGTCCCAGATTTACAGAAGCCACCCCAGTTTCTGATTTGACCCTGGAATAACCCACCTTTCCTTAGGATATTCCTATTTTCATTGGAGAAGTGTTGGAGCATATGCAGTTATGTGATCCCCAAGCCAAGGAAATAAGTAAGTATACAACCTTTAGAAGACATCTGAAGGGAAGGGGGTTTTTTTGGCAAAGTTTAATGATGCTTTTGTATAAGTTGGAAACTGCCCAGAATGGCTGGGGCAGCCCAGTCAGAATCATAATAATAATAATAATGGAATAGGACATTCCTATTTTCATGGGAGAAATGTTGGAGGGCATGAGACGGATATAGGAGATAGCTAGTGCTCAGTAGATGCAGGAACAACTGCAGCTGGAATCCAAAGGAATAGGCACATTTCGCATTTTATAAAAAGTGGAACATGGAGAAAACTTAGCAGTGTCACTTAAGAGGAGCAGTGCTTGTGGCTGCTGGTTTTCTCAGGGCCCAGGGTTGTTGGGTCGTTAGGTTCGTTGTGAGACCTCCCCTCTGCTGGCTCATTGGTCACCAGAGTGCTAAAAGGCCTAAAGGTAAAGGACCCCTGGTAGTTAAGTCCAGTCATGGACAACTCTGGGGTTGCGGCGCTCATCTCGATTTACTGGCCATAGACAGTTTTTTCCAGGTCATGTGGCCAGCATGACTAAGCTGCTTCTGGCGAAACCAGAGCAGCGCGTGGATATCATTTAATCTCCTAAGACATGTAAGTAGGATTTCTCTCAGCATCTGCATTCTGTAATGATAGTGAGCTTAGATGCGTGAATGCCAAAACCAGTTTAGGAACGCAGATCAGGAGAGTACTAACTGTGGGCCCCATTTCTCACATTTTTCTCTTTCTTTCCTAGGCTTTCGAGGTTGAGAAAAGTTTTGTCCCACTTGGGGAGAAGGAATAAGGTCTCACCTCTCCTGGAGAACATGGGGAAAAAGACATGAGAAAACTTAGTCGTGTCTCTTAAGAGGAGCAGAGTTTGTGGTTGCTAGTTTTCTCAGGGCCCAGGGTTGCTGGGTCGCGAGGTTCATTGTGACATCTCCCTCTGCTAGCTCATTGGTCACCAGAGCTCTAGAAGGCCTGGGGATCTCCTATGCTTGGATAATTCTGTGAGAGAGAGAGAAAGGAGAAGACATGTAAGTAGGATTTCTCTCAGCATCTGAATTCTGTGATGATAAGAGAAGTCATCTTGAGCATAGAGGTATTGGAGAGTGCTGTGAGCCCCATTTCTCTTTCTTTTCTAGGCTTCCCAGACTGAGAAGTCCTTTCCCACTTGGGAAAAAAGAATAAAAATTTTCCTCTCCCAGAGACCTCCCCCTCGCCCACCGCCTCCCCCTCTGGACCCCTCTTTGAGAGGACACAAAAGGTAAGACCCTTCAGCATATAGATATTGTTTCCAGAGTAATCTTAGTCCTTAAAGTTTCTTAGGAAAGGTCTCTCTGTAACTGAGGCCTATTTCGAGGTTCAGAAAAATAAAAATATCCCATGTGTCTCTTTGTTTCCCTGTAGGCTCTGCGGACCTCCTGCTATCCTGGTCTGGAAGAAGATGGCAGGAGGAAGAAATGCCAAGGAAAACATGAAGGCAATGTCTGTTTCCAAGGATATGTTCAGAGTTAATAGGAAACTCCCTAGAAATCAGTTCTACTTGCTTGCCTTCTCTTCTTTGCCATTCAGATGGTATGATAGTTGAAGACCTGGAGGGAGAGCAGGGGCTTTGAAGTTCTCCATCATCTGTGCAGCAGACCGAGAAGACAAACAGGTCACCTAGTCACAGTCATCCCTGCTATGGGCACAAGACTTTGGTTATAACATCAATATGGAACAGTGGGAAAGGTTATGGCAGCAAGATATCAAATTTACATCATGTTATAATTTGAGGGAAAATACCATGAAGATGCTCTACCGATGGCATCATACCGCAGCTAAACTCACCAAAATGTATAAAGGAAGCTCACCAATATGTTGGCGTTGCAAAAAGGAGATAGGATCTTATTACCATATGTGGTGGACTTGTATGGTGATAAGCGAGTTTTGGAATAACATATATGAAGAATTTAAAAAACTATTTAAAAGAAAAGACCGGAGATTTTCCTTCTAGGAATATTACCAACAGAAATAAAGCAAAACACAAGACCACTGTTTATGTACTCAATTACGGCCGCAAGAATACTCATAGCCAGAAGTTGGAAATGTGAAACAATACCAACAATAATAGACGGGCAAACACTCATGGTAGAGTATTTTCACTTAGCAAAGCTGACTGGAAAAGTTAGGGGAGCCCTAAATCAAAAAGTATAGAGAGAATGGATATTATTCAAGGAGTATGTATATAAGATCACACTGTAAAAATGAAATTATCCTGGCAGAATTGAATGATATTGTGTATAATAAATAATTGGAAAAATATATTAGAAAAATATGCAGAAAAAGCTATAAAATAAACTGTGCGATAAAATTAAGATATTAGAAAAAGTATTATCATATCTTGACCAATAAAGTTTTGCTCTAGAAGAACAAAACTTTATTGGTCAAGATATGATAATACAGTCGATATTCTTTTATTTTAATGTTAATTCTTCTTTGTTTTTTATTTTTATTCTTGTTATTCCTTTTTCATTTTTGTGTGAAATTCTGTTGTAATTATTTGTAATGTATTTGTATGATAGTATTTTAAATCAATAAAATAAAATAAAAACAAAAAAACAAAGTCATGCCTGCTAGGATGAGAGACACCCCTGCTATCCCTTCCAACAGAAACAATTAGGCAGAGCCAAAGAATGGCAGTAGGGATGATGATTTAGGTAAACCAATTTCCTCTCATGTTCTCCTTCGTAGTAAAGGTTCGGGGTGAGGAGCCATGGAACTCCTTGGAACTTGCGGAAGGGCTGTACCTCAGTGGTAGGCAGTCTGATTGACATACAGGAAGCGGACTGATGGAGAAGGGGTGGAGTACCTGCCCCTTCTCAAGTGGGCGGCAAGAGGAAGGATGCTCCCTCCTTTCCAACAAGCATAGAAACACTGCTCTCCACCTTTCCACTGCCAGCCCCTGACAGGCTAGTAAGACTTTTTGCAGGCTGGTAACTTGTGTGTGGTTCGATTGTCATTTGTGTTGGTGACTAACTTTCCCCATTGCTGGTTGCTATGCAGGCTTGAGGCCATCTTTTGGCAGATCTGCCCTCATGCTGCCGTTTTCCAGCACTACTCTAATAATAATAATAATTTATTATTTATACCCCACCCATCTGGCTGAGTTTCTCCAGCCACTCTGGGCGGCTCCCAATCAAGTGTTAAAAACAGTACAGCATTAAATATTAAAATCTTCCCTAAACAGGGTTGCCTTCAGATGTCTTTTAAAGATAGGATAGCTGCTTATTTCCTTCACATCTGAAGGGACGGTGTTCCACAGGGTGGGCTCCACAACCGAGAAGGCCCTCTGTCTGGTTCCCTGTAACTTCACTTCTCGCAATGAGGGAACCGCCAGAAGGCCCTCAGTGCTGGATCTCAGCGTCCTTCTCAGTGTCACTCTCCTTCTGTCGCTTGGTTCCTCAAATGTCGGGGGACGCAAGCACAACCATGAACCACAGAAACTGAACACAGGAGTTTTCCCTCACTCTCTACCAATGCTGGGCAAAGCTCAACCACAGAACCAACCAGAGCTGTGTTTCCCATACGGCTTAGTGGTGCGTTGCACCAGGGCGCCGGCCTCTCAGGGGCTCCCCAGCAAGTGGGGGAGCTGCACAGCTTTGCCGGCAGCCTCCCCTTTCCCTGCACACCCATCAGCTGTGCCCAGTCAACCATATGGCTGGTGGGCATGCAGCTTGCCTTCCAAGCCTCTGCGGGAGGAGAACAATCCCTGCAAGGCCTTGGGATGGAAGCTGCACCCCGCCAACTATATGGCTGGTGGGCACGCAACTTCCCTCCCAAGCCTCTGAGGGGATTGCTCTCCTGCAGCGGCATGGGGGAGAGTTGCGCACCCCCCCCCCATGGCTGGCAGTGCACAGCTTTGCTGCCGCCCCCCCACTATCCGTGGTCATTTGGGGGCACTGAGTGGATATTTGCACCCTGGCGCCACATCTGCTAAAGACGACCCTGGAACCAACCTCACCATTTCCCAGTGAGCGTGTCTCTTTCTTTGGGGCTTCTGAAGGAGGACAGTGGCCCAACTGCAGCATGCTCTGAGAAACAGCTTTTCAGTGAACATGGCATGCTGTCGTGAATGTCACCTTGCAGCTTGATCTGCCCTTCCTCCGAGACAGCCGCCCTCCTGGGGCACCAGGGCCACCCGGGTCACGAGGGAAGAAGTGCCAGTGCCGCTATGGGGGACCAAGGGGCAGAGAGAGCCAAGCCCAAGTCCCCCCGGAGCCGGCCCTGCCCCCCTACAAAATGTTGAGAATGGTATTAGTTGTTAGCTGTAAAGAAGGGAAGAAACTACTGTTCCCATTATCTCTAACCATTCTAATTGGGGTTGATGGGAATTAGAATTCAAGAATATCTGGTGAACCATTTATTCCCAACCCCACCGTTAATCCTGGAATAAGTCCCACTGAATGCAGTTGCGCTTACAACTGCATGGATAGGAGTGCACTGCCTATTTTGCAAATAAAACTAGCCAGATAAACAAACATGCTGGAGGTAGCATTGTATTCTCTTTCTCTGTTTATTGGGCAAGTTTGTACATAAGTTGTTGTACTATATAAAATAATTGCTTCTGCAAGATGATACTGTGACTTTTAACTTTTCCTGTTTTGGTTGCTTCTGTTTTATAATTCTTTATAAAAAAGAATTTTGTGTGATGTCAGGGAGGGGCAGTAGCACAGAGTCCTGGTGGGCAGTCAGTAGGTATTGGCTCCAGTGACAAATCAAGAACAAGGCTTCCCAGGAGAGATCAAATCCAGCAATAGTCTTGTGTTGCTGGCAAAAGTACATATCCAGCATGACTGATTAGGCAATTCCTGCATCAAACAGGAATAGACTCCAAGCTCTCGTCAGCAAGGGGCCCAAGGTGATCAGCTGTGCAGCAAGGGAGATGGCAACACATCAAGGTTCAGGACACAGATTTCATTCCTTATCTTATTGGACTAGCTGCACTGGGTGTTGCTATGGGACAAGATCCATGTTTGTGTACAGTGCAACTCTCCAGGGTCAAGTTCCAGCTTCAGTCTTGCCAGTGACGCTGGTCCACTTCACTGTCACGTAATGCTGTGGGACCAGTTCCTTCTCATCATGAGCCTTCTGAGTTTCAGTGCCACTGCTAGTTAAATGTGCCAGCCATCTGCTCAAGAGCCCTGAAATTATGCACTCCTTACCCAAAGACCTGTGAAGGTACACTAAAGTCAAGGCAAATGAGGTTGGAGGGAATCTGAGAGGTTGACCTGCCCATGCACTTTTATGGTTCATACCAGGAGAAAGAGGGTGAACTCTTTTGAAATGGCTGTTCCTTCTTCCCCTTCTCACCTAAGCTCCTGTTTTGTTGTAGCACATTTCCTGTTCACACACAAAGAGAAGCACAGGAGGATGGCTTATGGCTGCATCCAAGGCAACCTGTTCTCCTTGCTCAGAAGTGGACAGGAGCTGGGGAGGAAAGACTTTTGTGCCTCTCAGCTCCAGGTTCTGGAGAGCCTTTGGGCAAGACACCCTCCATGGACCCTCCCTCAGGGCTCATCCACACTTCCATTTGGTCCATGACTTCTAGGCATGGACCCAACAGGTTTTTCTTTTATCCTGCCATTTTCCCCAGGATAACCCGTGGTTTACTGCTGAATCAGAGCAAACGTCAATCAGGTTTTCTGTGGATTGACACTTGTTCTGATTCAGCAATGAACAGCAGATTTTTCTGGGCAAAGGAAAACCTATCAGGCCCATGCCTAGAAGTCACGGACTAAAAGGAACAAAATTTGAGACAAAAGGAAGCGTGGGTGAGCCCTTAGTCTATCTCCTCATTGGAGGGGACCCTTGTTGTAGGCACCTGTGCAGAGGTGTCATTCCTCAGCAGATGCCCAATCCTTGACACTATGGCAAAAGAAGGCCAGGTTGCCTTTGATTCGATTTTCCTCCTCAAAAGATCCACCAGTGAGGAAGTGGCAGGAGGAGGCTGTGTACGCACCAAACCTTTGAAGAAGTTCTAATGCACATGGCTTCCCCTCAAAAAGCCCAGGGACTGTAGCTTGCCTCTCGCAGCTTTCATTATTTTTTTGTCAGGTGGGATGTGCTTTAAACACACTTGACTCCAACTTGGATTTGAGCAAATGGCACCGTTCCTTGGGAAATTGAGCAGTCACTGCTGCAAACAGGCTGTGTACACACTATACGTTTAAAGTGTATCTGAAGAACATTCTTTCTCTCAAAGAATTCTGGGCACTGTAGTTTACCCCTCACAATTCCCAGCAACCTTTAACCTGTGCCCAGAATTCTTTGAGTGGAGGAATGTGCTTTGAATTTGCTTTAAAGGTTTATAGTGTATATGCAGACACACAGAAAGTAGCTACTTTCTGGAAAGAGCCATTCTCTGGTAACCATCACCACCCAATTATTATTTTCCTACTGACCCTAGGAGAACTTCACAAACACTTATTGATCATGCTGTGCTTTTGGTTCTTAACTAGGGAGGACAGGGCTTTTGAATGTTTAGGAGTTGTGTAAAAGAGGAGAGCTCACCAGAGGAAGCTTGTCATGCAAGGTACACCTGGCAAACTTCCCTCTTCAGCACAACAATTTAAAGGTTCAGGAATCCTGCCCTCTTTTTTGCATCTGGCCATCCTACTGACCTCAGGGATACCATTCCAAATTTCAGAGGAGGGGAGAGATTTCATGGAGATGGCTAGACCCACAGCAACCATCCGGTCCAGTGTCAGTGTCTGGCACCCAGAGGAAGCTGCTATGGTTTCGGTGCCACACCATTGCCCACTGGCACTGAAGCCTGGTCTTGCTCCCTGGAGGGGTCTGCTGACTGTGTTGTGCAAGGGGCATTGTGGGAACCTCAAAAAACAGCAGCTTGTAGCTGCTTTCTGCTGCTGCCGTCAAATAAGCTAAGGACTGGATGTAAAAAGAGTTCCACCAGATGGCACTTTGAGAGCCCCTTCAAACCTGGAGCCAACCCAGATAGCAAAAGCAATTCAGTTTGTAGAACCAGCAAACAGGTAAAAAATGGAACAGTGGACTTGGAGAGGTGCAATGGAGAAGGAGAACTGCCCCCCAAATAGTGCCCCCACTGATGCATTCTGTGCTGAGGGGAAGGGTACCTGCTTTTTGCAAGGACAGTTCTCAATGCACCCGGTTGAGCACTAGAGGGTGTGTGTGTGTGATGTGGGAAGCTAATGTATGGACAAGCTTTCCAGTGTCTGCCTGGAAGCAAGCACTGGCACCCTTGGGACACCTGGAACAAGAATGGAATCAATACCATCCAACACATGAAGATCAATGCTGTCTGGGAAACCAACCAGGCTATGCTTGCGCAAAGCTAGAGAAAGTGTGTTGGTTTCCCCACCTGGCTCCCTGTTGCTCCTTCCTTGCCAGATTTCACAAACTTATTTGCTCAGCAAACATTTGGAGAACCCTTCATTGAGCTCCCCAAATCATTATCCACTTAGTTAAAAAAACCCAAGATAATTTGTTACCATTATTGTGGTAGGATTTATAATAATGTTGGTCAGAGGGCAGGTCTCTGTTGCATCTGGTGCTAAAACAAGAACAGGGGACGGGGAGCAGGTGCTGTAAGTCCCCAGGATTCTTCCACCCCCCCCCCCCATTTTTTCCTCTCATTGGAAGGAACTCAAAATCATGCTCTTCTAATGGTTCTGTCAGTGCAAGCCTTTCAGCTTTTCAGACTGATCACCCTTCTCCTCCCCCAATGCACTATTCTGAGGGTTCTCTTGATACACACATGGGAAGGCATGGGGGGAGGATAGGAGTGAAAGCCCCACTGCGCTACCAGAAGGTCTTGCATGGGCTTCCACTAGCAGAACTCATTAGTTGAATCCCACCCTAAGGGTCCTTTATGCACATAGGTGATGCCAATGAGATTTTCAGGAATTTGCACAAGATTAATATTCAACGCAGCAGCCCAAAGAGGAGCACCACTGCAAGGCCAAGAGACATGCATAAACGTACACATGTGTGTAACAGTTCATAAAGAAAAAGTACAAAAAGTATTGTAGTGTCTCAGAAAGTTTTGTGAGCACTTCATATACTGCACAGCTGAGCCCTAACTTAGGACTTAGTCAGGGTCTTTTCCAGGGAGTCTTCTCTTCTCATGAGGTGGCCAAAGTATTGAAGCCTCTGCTTCACGATCTGTCCTTCCAGTGAGCACTCAGGGCTGATTTCCTTAAGAATGAATAGGTTTGATCTTCTTGCAGTCCATGGGACTCTCAAGAGTCTCCTCCAGCACCATAATTCAAAAGCATCAATTCTTCGGCAATCAGCCTTCTTTATGGTCCAGCTCTCATGAGAAGAGAAGACTCCCTGGAAAAGACCCTGATGTTGGGAAAGATGGAGGGCACAAGGAGAAGGGGACGACAGAGGACGAGATGGTTGGACAGCGTTCTCGAAGCTACCAACATTAATTTGACCAAACTGCGGGAGGCAGTGGGAGACAGGAGGGCCTGGCGTGCTCTGGTCCATGGGGTCATGAAGAGTCGGACACGACTAAATGACTAAACAACAACCAACACTTTGAACTGTGCTCAGAAATGTACTGGGAGCCAATGCAGTTCTTACAGTCTGGTGTTATATGGTGTTGGTGGCTGCTTCAAATCACCAGTTTAGCTGCCACATTCTGGATTAGTAGTAGTTTCCAAGTCACCTTGGAAACGACTAAACAACAACAACAACTCTCAGATACGTATCCTGAACAGAACGTAAGACACAACTGCGTGTCTGCGTGCGTGGGTCGCGTTTCGCCGCTTCCACGCATGCGTGTGACATCATTTTGACCGTCTGTGCATGTGCGAGCAGCAAACCCCAGAAGTAACGCGCTCCGTTACTTCCGGCTCGCTGCGGAGCACAACCTGAAAATACTTATCCTGAAACGTATTTATCCCGAGGTTTGACTGTATATCGGTTTAGAATTGCACCCTAAATGTGACCTTGCATTTGTGTCTGTGTGTGTGTGTTCCTAGAAATTGCAGGTGTGCAGGCTGTGATCCTAAATTGTGGGTGGAGGGGGGTTCAATCCTTTTCTTCTATGATGCTGTTGAAAACCAGAGGTAAACTGCTATTTCATCTGAGAAGGTATCCCTGGATTCACTTTGGGTTAGATTCAACTAAAGAGATGCACTACTGGGAGCCAACGCAATTAGTCCCGATAGCGCAGTGGGGCTTTCCCCCTCCTCTTCTCCCAGCATGCTAGCATGCCCCCCCAAAAAAACCTCAAGTGGTGGGGGAATCAGGAGACAACCCGCCAGAGCACTGCACTGGGGGAGGATCATTCCATCAGACAAGCAAAAATGCTGGCATTGACAGAGCCATCTCCTTAGTGCTACTTTGAATTCCACCCTTTAAATTCTGCAACCTGGGAGCAGAACTAGATGTTACACTACTCCCCCACCCCTTTGGACACCCATGGCTGCCATTGCTTGTTCTTCCATCCCCACCTCACCTAATGGCCAGTGTGGGGAGGGGTAACCTAGAGAGCACTGAACCCTGGTGTCCCATAATGTGCCCTCTTCTACTGCATGTTGCCAGGATGAGGCGAGAAACAGGGAGTGATGGCAGCTCAGCGTCTCTCATTAACATCTTGCTCCACCTGAATCCTCCTCAAAAACCCTCCCAGGTTTTTCTTTTGGCTTTCCTCCAAATCCTTTGGGAGTTTTGCCTGGGGGGGGGGGGGACTTCAATTTTGCATCAGATTTCACATTGCAAAATAAAATGTCAGTTATTTTTGTTTTCGTTAAGCAAATGCTGAACCTGCGCGAGGAGCAGCAAACGAGGCCTTTTCTCTCTTTGTACGGAGCAGCAACTGAGAGGAGGAAACAGGTGGTTCGCAGGGCCACAGGCTCTGGCTGGAAAGGCATCTGGCGGAGGTATTTATAACCGCAAGGAGCCTCACATGAAAAGTGACTAAGAATCAAAGGGCTGTATTTTTAAACAAGCTTTGACGCAAGTGCGAACAAAGAGCTATAAATTAACCACCTACATCCCCCACGCTCTGTGCCTTTCCAGCCTAACAGGATGCAGGGCTGTTGAGGAAGTGGGACTGCCTTGTCACCAACACCAAAATAAGACAGTTTTTCACCTACTTTTCTGGAGGCCTACTGAAGCTGGAACTCTATATTTAAATACATGTGTAAAAATTATTTATTTATTCAATTTCTGTCCCACCTTTCCCTCCCAAAGGAGCGCAGGGCTGAGTGGCAAGCACATTGTTAAAAGCAGTATCATTGAAAACCTTCTAAAAATAGTTTCTATAGCATTCTAAAAGCAGTTTTAAAAATTCTCTCAGCCAAGGATTTCAGGGTTGCCAAGAACAGTATCTCTCAGCCATCAAATACCTTTGTAAATCAGGATATATATTTTTTTTAAAAAAAAATTCCCTTCAAAGTCTTCAATAAGGGAGACAGACATATCTCACCAAAGAGGCTGTTCCACAAGCAAGGAAGAGCCACTGAGAAGGTCCCATTTTGGGTCAACACAAACCAGGCAGCCCACAAGCAAGGCATCACCTGCTGGTCACAGTTCAAGCTCTGTCAGGAAGGCTACTGAGGGCACAGGTACTTTCAGTGCTATAAAGGGCCTCTCCAGACATCCTCTTTATAGAGCAATTACCCTGATTTACCTGCATACAGCTTCTGCAGAGGTTAGGTTATATTCGTTCTTTACTGAGTTTTCATTCTGATTTGTTTGTAAGGTGGTTATAACAGGCATTTGTCCTGCATTCATCTTGAATTGCTTGCGTGGTGTTTATACAGCCTCTGGATGGTCAGTTGTTCCCACACTTTCCAAACAGCGAAGAGTCTGTTTCTTTTTAAAGTGGATTTGTTGTGCCAGGGCAGGGGCATCCAATGAGGCTGTGGACTCCAAGTGCCAGTCAGGGATGATGGGAAGTGTAGCCCAAGGGCATCTGAAGGGCACCACATTGACTACCCCTGTGCTGGGGCGACACGGCACTTTAATCCCCTTTAACTGCACAAGTTCAGTTTGCCCTTGAATCCCTCCTGCAAAATAGTGACAGTGAATATGAAGCATAAGTGAAACGTAAATAAATTCTGCAGCGGTTAATATAGATAAGAACATCTGCATAAGAGTGCTATCCTATACAAGACAAACTGAACTCAGTGAGACTTACATACCTCACACATCAATTTATTTGTATGCCACCTTTCCATAGTTAAAATCATGTTCAAGACGGCTTACAACATGAAAAAAATTACATAATTACATAACAAAAATAGTCATAAACTAGGGTTGCCTGGGGAAAACCTGGACATGTCCTCTTTTGGGGGCCCAACATGCCCACCTGAGAGGATTTTTACATTTCAAAGGAAATGTCCGGTTTTGGGGAGTTTTTTATTTTTATGGTAATTTTTAAAATAAAGACGAAAGTAAAGATACAAAGGATTAATATAAATAACAGCAACAACCCCCCCTCCAACAACCCTCCCCGGCCCAAGAGCCTGTTCAGCAGCCTCACTTTTTGTAGCTGGAGTCAGTCAGCCCACGTGGACTCCCCCAGGTCAAGGGGGAAAGCCCTGCAAGGAGGGAGCAGGCCTTCCAGGAGTCCCATCCAAGACTTGCTCCCAAATAAGACAGTGCAGGATACTACTTTTCTCAGTTATCAGAGTTACATAATTAAGTCTGCTTTTGCTTGTCACGGAAAATAGCAAAGAGATATGTGCAGCATGTATACTCTGGTCCCTAAAAGTTGCACCTCATTCCAGCTTCCAAAATTGCATGAAATATTTTTGTTGTCATAAGGACTAGAAATGTTCTCTATCTACCACTTACAGCTTTGTCTTTCCCTGTTTTCAGTCTAGCAAGGGGGGGGGGGGGAAGATTATCTTCCATTGCAATTTCTTTGCATCCATAAACCTATTAAAAACATATTAATAAAATCACCATCATGAAATTCAAATATAAAATCAATAAAACTTTTAGAAGAAATATTGGTAGCTAAAATCATGCTTGCTGCAACAGAGAAAGTTTTCAGCAGGCATGTAAAACACTATGATGAGGCTGCTGACTAAAGAACCAGCTCCTCACAAATGTGGAACCGACATTCTGAGGCACTTGTAAAAGTGCAGGTTCCACAGATTGAAGGATCAGATAAATGCACATATGGGACAAGGTGAACACCTTTATTGTAACTGCAAGATAGACTCAAAAAAAGAAAATAACAGAACACCACTAGTAATCACATGCAGCTCTCAGAGATTTGCAACATCTCTTAGATAATGACAGCTCTCTTTCCCAAGCTCTGGGAGGAAGACCTTTCATTGCCTACAGAAAGCCACCCAATCTTAAACCACTCCTCACACACAATAGTTCAACAAACAGACTTAACATGGACACTGGCACAAGAGCCTGCAAAAAATCTAGATGCCAAATTTGCTGCCACATCATTTTTGGCCCCAATAACTTCAAACATACCATCTCAGGCCTATTTAATTGTTCATCTTCCAACATTATATATGCTATCAAATGCCAACAGTGCCCTTCAGGTCTCTATACTGAACAAACAGGACAAACTTTATGCCAAAGAATAAATGGGCATAAATCTGACATCAGGAATCATAAAACAGAGAAACCAATAGGAAAACACTTCAGTCTCCCAGGACATTCTACACAAGATCTTAAAGTAGCTGTCTTATTGCAAAAGAATTTTAGATATACACTTAAAAGAGAAGTTGTTGAATTACAATTCATTACTAAATTAAGAACTATGGAGAGACCTGGTCTGAATAGAGATATTGGGTTCATGTCCCATTATACATACTAAAGCTAATTTTGGTCATCTATCCCTTCAAAAATCCCTTGCCCTTTCCTGTGGAACCAACTGCCATAACAGTCACCAACAGTTATAAGGTTGAAGCAACTTCTGCTTCAGAGTATCATGTGCATTACACATGAAAGCTCATACCTTGAAAGCTTATATTTAGTTGATCTTAAAGGTGCCACTGGAATTATTAAAAAAAGATTATTTTCATCTTTCATCTTGTTATTTATTATGGTCCCAAGCTCTTAGTGGTACCATTTCGCACTGTCCATTTTCACAAGCAGGTTTGTCAAGCCTCAACCTGAAGGTGTCTTTTGAAAGCTCCATGGCACCAATGCAGTTACGCAGCCACTTTCCACCCACCGCCAGCTTCTCCAACACCAGCCCCTTCTGCCTGCTGTGGCAAGCAGGATTTGAATTCTGTCCCAAAAGCCGTGGGAAAGAAGTGATGAAATGGCAGGCGAGGAGGCATAACAGCTGGTGGTCAGCATTTGAAGAGACAAGCAGCCCTAGATTCACACTTGGCAGTGTTTCAAATCTAAGCCTTGTAGCCAGCACTAAGCAGTCCCTATGCCAAAATCAAGACTGTAATAGTTGCTTTTGAATAATTTCCTGCCAAAGTCAATAACTGCAAGGTCCAAGCCACTAGGCTGAAATTTTCCCAAGGTCTTCATGTTTGTTGCATGAAAGGCTAATTTTTAATTTTACTATCAAGAGTGTTATTCGGCTCCACCATCAAGGTTATCTTCTTCCCCCTCCCAGGTTCATTGTGGAAAGGAAGCTGTACAGCAATGCATATAGCCTGGTGGAACAGCAGGTGCTTTCAATGCAGAAGGAATCCAGTTGAGTCCCTGGCATCTCCAGTTAACAAAATCTGGCACCAGCACTGAGAAAGACCATTCTTTGCCTATGACCTTAGGATGCTTCTGCCAGCCAGAGTAGACAAAACTGAGCTAGATGGAGCAAAGGTCTGAATCCAACTCTGCATAAGGCATTTTCATATAAAAGCCAGTTCACAGGAACAATCTGTTTCCCACTCAGCTTCGGAGGGCGGGGGGGCCTGCATGCAAAGGAGTGCTCAAAACAAAAATCAAGGAAAAAAGCTTACATGGTAAAGAGTGGCAGAAAACTAACCAAATATATAAATACAAGTATATGACGAGATTTTTTTGTTAATATTACAAAGCCAATATAAATTACAGTGTTAAAAAGCCCACCCTGAAAAAATCACACTGGTTAGAAAAGCAGTATCTGCCAGCTAATAAAGTAGAGCATGAAGACATTAAACTTTAACAATGCAATCAACAAATGTCATTGTAATGATAAAATTACTGTATATTATAGAGCTCAATGGGAGACTGTTCAACCCACCCACTTCACTGCAGGCTAATCATTTGTAAACTGCTTAGAAGTCTTTTGTTTAAGTGGCTAAATAAAGCATGAGCATAAGACCGAGTCACCTGAACACATCCTGGAATCAATGCTGAATAGTGAAGAGGATGACTGTCACAACTGTGTGCTCTCCATAGGTCTTGGACCAGCATTGCCAACGGTGAGGGATGATGGGAACTGGAGTCCTAAACATCTGAAGGGTCATAGGTTGGGTAAGGGTGCCAAGAGGGTGGGTTCTCTGAGTTTTTGCTTTGAGATGCTAACCATTTCAAGTTCTGCAATTGCTCCAAGTTTTGCTGGTCTCGAGCAGCTAGATATAATAATATTTCTTGGCTGCAGGTGCATCTGTAAATAAGAACTCATTGAACTCAAGTTATTTTAGGCAGCTGAAATAGATGCTGTCATTGCAGGCATATTTTGTGATACACATTATACAAATGTTAAATACAAACATTATATAACATTCACATTTTATACAAACATATAACTGCTGAATCTCTATAATGTCAGCAACAGGGCAAAAATACCTTCCAAAATAAAAGGGTTAATTACCTCAGAAATAACAGCCTATGAAAAACACTGCAATATAAGTTTACAATCACTATGTGCTTTTAAAATTAAGGTGGTAGCCGTGTTGGTCTGACGCAGTTGAAATAAATAAAAAAAATGTCCAGTAGCACCTTAGGGACCAACTAAGTTTGTTCTGGGTATAAGCTTCCGTGTGCATGCCTACTTCTTCAGCTTATACCCAAAACAAACTTAGTTGGTCCCTAAGGTGCTACTGGACAATTTTTTTATTTATGTGGTTTTAATCAAAGATACCCAAAAGGAATGACAGAAAAACAGAAATATCACAAAGAGCCAGCCAGCCACTTCTCAAAGCAAAAAAAAAACAGACACTGAAGTAACAACATGTATCTGCCACTTGATTGTACAAAAACTTCTAAGCAGTTCACAAAAATATAAACCAAAGCATTATCAATATAAACAGTTAAAAACAGGTATTTGAAGATATTCAACAGACTTCAATAGCAGCTAAAAAAACACAAACAACGTGTAACATCCAGTTGTCCAGATAGGCTTGCCTAAGCAAAAAGATGTTTTCAGCAGTTACCACAAAGAGAGCAATGAATGAGCCTGACAGATGTCAATAGGAAGAAAGCTCCAAAGTGTGGGGACTGCCATACAAAAAGACAGATATCTTAGAAATGTGGCACCTATAACAGTGCCAGTTCCTCAGACTGAAGCAGTTGAAAGAGCATATACTGCAATTTCTGGAAGCCCCACACAGAGTGCATGGCGGCAGTCCTATCTTGAAGTCACCAATGCCTGGACCACTGCGGCCAAGCTCTCTTGATCCAAGAATGGTAATGGGTCATTCCATGCCAAATCACCTGATTTTAATACTCGGCCATGCTCTCACGACTCATATTTTCTTCAAAAAAATTGTGTAGATACCTATGAGATAAGCTCAAAATAATATTTTAATAGACCTTATTTTTGGTCCAAAATTGGGTGCAGGATAATTTTTTGAAAATTTCGATTTTTGTGAGATTTAGTCTAATGCAATTTCTGCATCAGTGTAGGAAAAAACCTCCTGTTTCGCTTATTTTTCAACCGATTGGGCTTATTTTGGTATCAAAATAAAGCTAATTGTGGTCTCTTTCAAAATAAGGTACAAAAATGGTCTTAGGTGCCACAGAAAAGGGTCACCGACCATTCAAAGTGAATTTTTGTTCTTCCCGGTAGGTTCAATAAGCCATAGCATGCAAACCACAACTAACACGTTTCATACTTTTGTTGTAGAATGAGCTAACCATGTACTTGTTATGTTTTAAAAATAAGGAGGGTGTTTTTTGCGGTTATAAAATAAATTGATTTTGAAGTAAAATTTTTACCAAAAAAATTTACTTTTTTTGGACATGTTTAAGGTCTCTTTGAGCCTGAAATTGTTATTCTAAAGCAGCAATGCTGCAGCAAGCAAAGGCTCTAACAGCTCAGTCAGCTGCTTGTGGCTGCAAAGCCAAACAGGATGTTTGTGACTGTTGCCATGGAAACAAAGGGGCAGTCCGTTCTCCTTATTGAGCACAGGATGTGAGCTCAGTGTGTGTCATATGACCTGTACAGGATGTACATGGGTGGAGTTTGGAGTTTCTCTCTGTTTGTTGAAGAGAGCAGACATCTTTGACTGTATGACTGCTAAAGACAGGAATAAAGACATGTGGATACATTTCTGTCTGAGTCTGATTCCCCTCCCTGGGGATATGCAGGGAGGAGGAGAAGGAGGAGAAGCAGTTGGTGTGTTTTTCTCACAGCCTGAGGAAAATCGCCGGAACAGACCTCATGTGTTGTTCCTGCCGGGAGTCGCCAGAGGGAGGTCAAAGGAATTCAGCCGGTGCCTTAACAGATAGGCACACACCTCTGACCGAGGCAGAATTCCAACAGAAATAACTCACACATTCGTGAGAATAGTTAAAACTGTACCCTCTTATGTTACAATGTCATCTGAAATTATTTTAAAAAGGTTTTTTTATTATTTAATAAAAACAAAATACATCTCAGAGGCCTTGTTCATTTTATGGTGTAAAACACTTCTGCAATGATTTGGTCATTTTTGGTGTTGTTTTTGTTTGTTTTGTTTCTCAAAGGCCATAACTCTCATTTATTGCCTCGGTCATCAAACTGACGATTTTGCCAACAAGAGACCCTCCTTTGCTGTGGCACTTAAGATCATTTTTATATCTTATCTTGCTAAATTTTCAAAAAATTCTCTTGCACCCAATTTTGGACCAAAAAATCTTGTAATATTATTTTGAGCTTATCTCATAGGTATCTACACAGAAACTTTTTTTTGAAGAAAATCTGAGTCGTGAGAGCACATGGCACCAGGTGATTTGGCGTGGAACGGTCCTAATACCTCTCGTACCAGACAAAGCAGGGAAAAGGCACTTCAGCTGAGCCTCCCTGGGCCGCCAGAGACAAAGCTGGATCCAGAAGTCATGCCTTTTATCAAAGGCAGATCTAGGGGAGTGTGACCAGTGTGTTCACACCAGGCATGGAGCTTCTGGGCACCACGACTATGAGATCCAATGGAAGGTGAGAGGCAGGTGGCACAGGGCGCCACGGAAATTTGAGACATCAAGGTCCACCTCTGCTTTTATAGAATATGAGCAGCTAAGGGCCCAGTCAAGATTGTGAATCAAGATGGCTTCATATAGAAGTAACACAATACAGAGCATTTTGACCCCTGAGGCGAACCACAAAATGCTGCCTCCGTGCCACTGCCAGGTAAGATCTACATCTGGAACGAGGGGGTGCATGAAGGTGGGGGGGGCAAACAGTTGGAATCAAAGACTATTGCAGGGTGCGGGGAAGGGGCTTGCTCTGAATCACCCTAGGCAGGTGCAGAGAGCAGGAGACCCCAAAGGGCAGCCCCCGCCATTTCTTCCTTAGGGGTGGAAGGAGACCGGCAGCACCTCCTATTTGTCGAGAGACTGCTGTAGAAGTGACATTGGAGGATGAGTTGCCAAGGAGGTGGCACATCTGGCCTCCAAGGAACGCACACAGCCATTGCTGCCATCATAGCAGCAGCAGTGGGTGATGCATTTCTTGGAGGCCAGATCGGCCGCCCCTGTGGATCCTGCCACTCAAGGCAGTTGCCTCACTTTGCCTCATGGGTGGGCCGGCCCTGACACATTATTCGAATCAAACCAATTACATTCATAATCAAAAACATGTTTTAACTAATAGAAAAATGGACAGATTTGATCAGAATGCCAAAACTCTATACAACATTACTTGTCCTGTTTTTGTGCATGGAGATCCCTGTTCTCAGGATCTAGTTTAACCTTTTGGGGGCCAAATGCTGCATTGGTATATGGCCAATCCTATGGGGGCCAAAGTGCAAAAATGGGCATGAGCATTTAAAAAAGTAATTTAATGACACCTTTGGGGGTCTTGGCATCACAGCAGGGGATTTGTGGCAGCCAGTGTAGGAGGGGATCATGGCAAGAGAGGATCATGATGCACAGCGGAGCTGAGGAACCTGTGGCATTTGTTGAACTCCAGCCCCCACCAGCCCCCACCAGCATTGGTTTTCTGCAAGAAAGCGGCGGGAAATGTAGAAGTGTGGAGGGCTGGGAGACCAATTGTTATTCCCAACACTGCCACTGGGTGGCAATAGAGTTGCAGTACATTGCTTCTTCAGAGTGTGTGCAAATTATCAATCAGTATCAAAACAGCAGAAAATCAGAAGAAGGGTCTAGATTATATTTTTAAAAGCAGAAGCACTATAGCAGGGGCACTGCCAATGCCCAAACAGCTATGAATCTCATATAGAGACTAGCAGGCAGTTATGCCAGAGACTAGAAAAGTCTGTCTGCCATATAGGGATGAGCACTAGAACAGGGTTTGTTTTTGTTAAACTGCTAAGCAGATTTTAATTGGTGTCTAAAACTAAAGGGATTGATGTGCAGTCATAAAGAAGTACAGGCCATGGGCTCCTTGTGAATTTGCCAGTGGAAACACGGTCTAATTCAGAGCTGCCCATAGGGTGTGTTTCTGTGACCTCATCATAGAAGTGATGCTGCAATGGGCACACAATTCATCATTCTGAGAATCTCAGCTTGGTGTTCAAAAGCTTGAAACCTTCCTCAAGAACAGAAGAGGAATCTACAAGCGCAGACACATTTATGAAGAATTCAGAATTCTGCTTTTCTTGATGTAGAATTTGAGTTACCTGGGTGTAGAATGTTGATTATTTGCTTAGGGGAACGAAGTATATGAATTTCTCAGTGTTGACAGGAGCTAACCCATTTGCCGTCTCACACAGAGCCCCTTTCCTTTGTTCCTCTTAATGGCTCGTCACCCAGGCTATCACCTCACCAGGAAGTTAGCCTGGCTATTCTAAGAATTAGAAGTCTTGGTTAAATTTTAACACTTGCTGGATCCAGGGATTAGAAGAGTCTTGGCATACAATTTAACACCCCAAACTCATAACAATACATAGATAAATTTAAAACATAATCAGGATAAAACCATTCAATCATCGGTGCTGTTCAAGTGCCTGGGAAAACAAAAATGGCTTTGGTGCCAAAAAGATGGCAAAGTTGCCACCAGGCAGGGCTCCCTGGGGAGAGCATCCCATAGATGGAGAGCTACCACAGAAAAGGCCCTTTCTCTCATCGCCACTTTGCAGACCTCCCTTGGAGATGGCATCTGGAGAAAAAACTCAGATGGTGATCTCAGAGTCCAAAGACGCTCATATGGGAAAATGTGGTTTTAGACATAATCTGGTTCAATCAAATTCATTAAAAGCCTACTCTTGCATTTCCATGTCTTTTCCAGTTTGGCTATCTCAGTTTTCAATTTTAAAAACATACACAACAAAACCATTTCTCGCCTTTAAGACTGCAAAGATAGGATTGAGACTATAAAGGGCAATTCCTAAAGGGCATTTGCAGACTCGTAGGCTTATCCAGAATACAGTGGTACCTCATGTTAAGAACTTAATTCGTTCTGGAGGTCCGTTCTTAACCTAAAACTGTTCTTAACCTGAGGTACCACTTTAGCTAATGGGGCCTCCCACCGCCACCGTGCCACCGCTGTGCAATTTCTGTTCTCATCCTGAAGCAAAGTCCTTAACCCGAAGTACTATTTCTGAGTTAGCGGAGTCCGTAACCTGAAGCGTTTTGTAACCTGAAGCGTCTGTAACCCGAGGTACCTCTGTATATATGTGTATTCAGGCACAAATGCTATGATTGATGTTGCACAGGTAAAGCCAGTCACGCCTTTCGGCTTCTCATTAGTGTGTGAGTTGGATTGGGTGCAAAGTTTGTTTTCTGGGAAATGCTCCATTGATCAGCAGCTTATGCAATGTGTACCATGACTCTCAAAATACTGTACTGACCTCTGGCCTAGATTCCCTCAGATGCTTTTTGGAATAGGGATGGAGCTTTGGGAAGCCCTGCACAAAACACAACACGGTTTGGGGACACCAAACGCTGTTTGTCTGGGGTTGTAGATTCCACTATGCTCCCTCAAAGCCAGAGACATGTGTTTACTTCGTGACTGCAAACATACCAAACACCCAGAAGGCTTGCTTTGAGGGATATCCAGACATTGCATGCATCACTCTGATTTCTGAGAATCCCCAAACTGTTGTGCGTGTTTTAAACCCACCAAACAAGTTCCTAGGCCTCACAGTTCCAGGGGAAAGGTTGAAAGGGTGAAGATAGTGGGTACTTTCTGAAAACATAGGTGCTGAAGCTCGTTGGCAAAAAAATAATAATCATGCTCTCCAACCTAGAAGCTCATTCTTTGAGTTCCTGTTGTGTGGAGGCTGGCTGTGGCTACTTACCGGTGAGCAAAGACGGGGCAAAACTAGGCTTCCTTTCACCCAGGTCAAATACGGGTATTCAGTTCGGCATACGTATATACAGGCTTGCACATTTGTTTTTAAAGGGCATAAAAAGTAGGGAATATATTATTTGAATACAGAGTTGTGTTTTTTTTTTAATGTTTTAATTGATTCCTTGCCTTTTCTTTCAGCCCCTTCCTTTGCGGAGGCCCCTACAGTGACTTTTACTCCAGATCACGGCTGAGCTGGAGACCAAGTGGCCTGACACAGGATCAGGCAGTTTCATGGGTGGGTGGCTGTTTCCCCCCCTTCACATATTGCTAAGCAAAGGCAGCCCCACTTCTCCCCACAGCTAAGAGGTCCACATGTCAAGCAGTTCCCACAGGAAAGGTTCTCCTTGGAGCCAAGATATAAATATAATAATAATTATGGAAACTGTGAGAATGATCAGGCATATATCAGAGTGTCAGTCCTATTGAATGCAGTGGGACTTACTTCTGAGTAAAAATGCTTATATGGTAACTGCAGTATAAGACTGCACAGTCTTTACCCAGTTAAGGAGGTCTGATTTCTCCACCATTTTTAATTGTTTTCTGAGCTGTGGAGGGGAGGAAAAAGGAAAAGAAGGAGATATTCTATTATTCCCTTCCTTAAATTTAACAGCAAAGCAAGCAGCTAGCAGCAACAAAACATGGACGTTTTCAACTTTGCTTGGAAGTCCGCCTTCTCCCCTCTCCAGGATTTCCCTCACCCTGCAAATGAGATCGGGACCTGATGGTCACCTGCAGCACCAGTAACTTACATAGTTGCAAAACCCAACAGGGGACCCCATCTTCAGCTTCATTGGGGAAAGAGGAGGATCACTCACTTTTAGGAACAGAGAAGGCTGGGTGTGCAAGCAACCTCCCTTCTCTTTCTTTCTCTTCATGCCACACCCACTCACACACAGAATCACAGAACCTCAAACTTGTAGGGTTGGAAGGATTCATGAGGATCATCTAGTCCAAACCTCAGCAATGCTGAATTTTTTCACCTAACATGGGGCTTTAACTCTTGACCCTGAGATTAAGAGTCTTATGCTCTACCGACTGATTTGTAAAAGGATTAGACAAATTCATGGAACGTTATCAATGGCTATGCTCTTCCACAACAGTGGGAAGCAATATTCCTCTGACCAACAGCTGCTGGGAATTGCGTGCCCCTCCTGCTTGCAGCCTTCTCGTGAGCATCGGTTAGTCATTGAGACTAGGATGCTGGATTAGATAGGACTGATCCAGCCAGGAGGGCTCTTTTATGTTTTTAAGACATTAAAAATTGTAACAGGACTTAGAGGAGATGGTTTCTAAAATCTGCTTAATACTCTTCTTTCTACCCAGGCATTTTCAGAACATTGGTATCAGCTGTGTGCAAACATGCCTCTGTTCCTTGCATAATTTTGCTGGATTCATTCTGATTTTATGCAACACTGCTCAGTGAATTATTTTAATATGAAAGTCTCTATAAACATCCTAAATAAGTAATTAAATGTTGGATCCAAGCCATTTGATAGTTTTAACTAGTAAGCAGCTTTCATCCTTACAAAAATAATGGACTCATCCACTGGCAGGGTGGAAGCAGGAACCGGAGTCCAGAAGCCAGGAGTCAAGAAGCCAAGAGTCCGAGGATCAGAGAGCCAGAAATCAAGAAGTCAGGGGTCCAAGAAACAAGGAGTCAAGGCAGGAAGCCTGTTGCTGTGGCAAAGAGCCGAAGGGAAATGCTGTGCTTTTATCCCTTCCCGGCTCTTGCCACCAGGTGCAGTGAGTTACCAAGCGGCCTCACCTGTGTGGCCGCACCTTGCCTCTCCAGAATAAACTTAGGAAAGCCCCAGTCTTGCAAAGCCCTACTGGTCACAGGGCCTAGCTCCTGCACGCACTCCTGACAGAGGTGGAGATAGCAACAAATTCTGTTTCTCTTCCTGATGCCTCCAACATCCCTTTCCATATAGCTGCTAATGCCAATTCTGACATTCACACACCCCATAGTCAGACAAGTTCACCAGCCACTGTTACATCTGTTCTTGTCACATATTTAAGGCGTTTTAAAAAGAATTCATATGTTATCTATAGGCATTCATGGAATCATAGAAATGTAGAGTTGGAAGGGTGCCTGAGGGTCATTTAGTCCAGCCCCCTGTAATGTAGGAATTTTAACTAAAGCATCATTTAAAGCCCTCTTAAACCGCTTTAAGTCCTAGATCTGGAAGGGTACGATAATGCTTTTGGATGGCATGCATATTTGTGGTATGATAAGGTAAAGGTTCATAAAATGTTCAAAAACCATATTGTCAGGAAAGCTATATTTATGGTCTGGACAAAATACAAAGACTTATTAGAAGGTAAGACCCCGAGGTGGTTATCACCAGCGGAGGCCAAGGCCAGAAAAAGACTCAATATGGAGGTCGGATGGCCAAAATATTGGGAAATAATAGAAAAAACTGGAGATAATTGGAGGCTGCAGAGCTTTGAAAAATTAAAGAATAGGGTGCAAGACTGGCTTCATTATGCTCAAATTCAAGAGGTTTTTAAGCTGGACAAAAAAATAGGATTCCAGGTGGAAAAATCAAAATTAGAGACAGAATTGTTAGAACCTAAGACCAAGGTACTTTCGAGAATGTATAATTTGCTGCTTAAATGGAATACCCAGGATGAGATAGTTAAATCAGCCATGATAAAATGGGCTCAGGACATTGGGTACAACATTATGTTCGAAGACTGGGAAAGGTTATGGACCACCGGAATGAAATTTACGGCATGTAATGCCCTGAAAGAGAATATTATGAAAATGATATATAGGTGGTACATGACCCCAGTCAAACTTGCAAAAATTTACCATCGGTCTGATAATAAATGTTGGAAATGTAAGGAGGCTGAAGGGACATTCTTTCACCTTTGGTGGACTTGTCCAAAAGTGAAGGCCTTCTGGGAAATGATCTACAATGAGTTAAAAAAGGTGTTTAGGTACACCTTTCCCAAGAAACCAGAGGCCTTCCTCCTGGGCATTGTGGACCAAAGGGTGTTAAAGAAGGATAGAACACTTTTTATGTATGCAACTACAGCAGCAAGAATACTTATTGCAAAATATTGGAAGACACAAGATCTTCCCACGCTGGAAGAGTGGCAGACGCAGTTGATGGACTATATGGAACTGGCTGAAATGACTGGCAGAATCCGGGATTTGGGAGAAGAGACAATGGAAGAAGACTGGAAAAAATTTAAGGACTATTTACAAAAACATTATAAGTTGTATGAATGTTAAGAATCTGCATGACTTGGAAAATTTAGCTCCGGCAACCAGATTGAGAAAACAGAAAATTAAGTTATAAGTAAGAAAAAGTTGAAATTTAAAGCTATTATATGTATTATTTTAAGGTATAAATATTTGACAAAAGGTACTTTAAATTTAGAAGTAAAATATTTTGAAAGATATAAATAAGACATGAAACAAGGTAATAATTTGCTGATATGTTTTATTGTAAAGAACGCAGGGTGAGGGAGATGTGGGGAAGTTCAGTTAACAACTTAAAAATGTATTCTGAAAGTTGGATTATTTTTCTTCTTTCTTTTCTATCCTTTTCTTTTTTTTTCTGTAAACTGAAAATATAATAAAAAAATTTATTAAAAAAAAAAAAAGGAAATCCCATTTTGCAGTGCTCCAAATGGCAACTTTAAGAGGTACAGGACGAAATAGGCCTATGGCCTGCTGCAAATTTCACAGGCTGGAAGTGTCAATGGGGACTTTCCCCCTAAGGCTCCTGGTTGGTACCAATTATGCTCAGGACTGCAATACCTCAAGGACCGCCTATTCTTATAGGAAGAAGCGACCCTGATCCTGTGATCATCACCAGAGACCCTTCTTTGTGTGCCTCCTCCACAATAGGTGGCCTTTTCTGTGGTGACTCCTCGCTTGTGAAATGCTCTACACACACACAACTCTTGAGTATAATTTATTTGGATACAACCCATGGCCTCAAATTATTTCTGCTCTAAGGGTATTCCATCACTCTAATTCATTTGCTTCCCCGACTTCAGCTACTGTCCTAGCCAAGGGTCCACATAACCAGACACTTTCAGAGTCAGGATGTAGAACGTGATGAATAACAAGCTTGTCCCAGCGCAATAGTTCTTCCGTGCACAGTAGCTGGTGTCTTTGAGCAGGTGTAGGCACCGTAGGCCATGTGCCTTGGCATCATGCCAGGGTCAGTTGCTAACTATTTACATTCCTGGCCTATTCTGGGAGCTGAGTTGCCAGCAAACTTAGTGTGCTGTGAACTTCGGCCCTGGCCCTGCAGTTGCATCATGTTGCACCAGTGTTTTTTTCCCAGACAGCCATGTTTACACGTTGCCTCTTTCTCTAGCCAAAACCAACTATCCCAAGAACTTTAATCCCATTGTGCCCCTCTACCCTACAGCCAGATACTTGAATGTCAGCAGAACTGCTCCCTGCCAAGGCCAGTTGTGGAAGCTGTGCAACTGGTGGACTCAACGTCTCAGGTCTTGGGTTCAAATTCCTACACAACAGAAGCAGCAAGGAAGGGGAACAGGAACAGGAGGGGGGAAAGCAGACCCGGGCACTGCTTCCAAACAACGGCTGAGGGAGAGCGGGATGTCGCAAACATGGTGTTGTCCCTCTTGCCACCTACATGTGCATCTATAAAGGTGGTTTTGTTGACATAAAGGGCATGGGCACAATTCAGAAAGGCATGCCCCACAAATGTTACTATGGCAAGACTGGAAGGATATACAACATTACCCAGCATGCTGTGGGCATTATTGTGAAACAAGAAGGTTAAGGGCAAGATTCTTGCCCAGAGAATTAATGTGCACATTGAGTATATCAAGCACTCTAAGAACAGAGACAGCTTCTTGCAGTGGGTGAAAGACTATGAAAGAAAGGGGGGGGGGGAGGAAAAGGGAATTTGGTTTGAACTAAAACACCAGCCTGCTCCTCCAAGAGAAGCCCACTTTCTGAAAAAAAATGGCAAGGAGCCAGAGCTGCTGGAACTCATTTCATATGAGTTTATGACATCCAGTGGTACCTCGGGTTAAGTACTTAATTTGTTCTGGAGGTCCATTCTTAACCTGAAACTGTTCTTAACCTGAAGCACCACTTTAGCTAATGGGGCCTCCCGCTGCTGCCACGCCATCGGAGCACAATTTCTGTTCTCATCCTGAAGCAAAGTTCTTAACCTGAAGCACTATTTCTGGGTTAGCGGAGTCTGTAACCTGAAGCGTATGTAACCCAAGGTACCACTGTATTTGTATATGAACAAAATGAAATATCATGTTGACTACCTAAAAAACAAAACAAAAACAGAAGCAGCAAGAAGGCAGAAGTAGTTACCTGATAAAAGGGAGGGGATACCTTGTTTTGGTGGCTGGTTCTGCTCTGATCAATAGCTTACAGTGAGGCTGAAAGTTATACCCAAGTGTGTATAATAGTCTCTGTGTTAAAAAAAGTTGCACAAAGGAAAGCCGAATTTTGCACTCCACATTAATTTATTGTTCTTCTAGTTATCTCTCAGAAGGGCAACGGGAAAGCACTGAAGTCCCCTGGAAATCCCCTCTTATTCAGCTTCTGTAATTTCATTAGGATTTCCTATATCTTCACAGCAATGGTCTAGGAATTTGTGCTTTTTGTTGTTTCTGGGTCATTCCATGTCAAGTGATCCGACTTTTTTACCTTATGTCATCCAATTTTCTTAATATTTTGTACTCTTGTTGAATGAGGAAAACTAAATTTAAATCTAGAATTTTAGCATTTTAACTCATCCCATTTCTGAGTTATGAGGGCTTAAAATTTCAAAAAAGTATCAATGTTGGCCTTGTCTGACTACACAAAAACCTTAAAAGCTCAGTCCAGCATTGAGATATGTCAAAACTAAAAACACCAATCTCTTCAGAACTTCATGGGTTTAATGTCACAAGATGGAGTTACTTTAAAATTTAGATTTAACTCACTGCAAGAAGACCCGTTTTTCCTAAATAGTGATTTTTAAAAATCACTTTTTAAATTTTGTAACTTAAAATTTAAATTTAAAGCAAGTCCATATTGATTTTTTTGCTCGGATGAAGCCTCCAGAGGAGCACCATTGAGCTCCCAGGCTGTGTGTAAGTGTATGGAAATGTGCATTGGGGTGGTGGTGTGGGGTGCCAAACTGGGCCCTTGACCCGGGTGAAATAAAGCCTAATTTAAGGTAAAGGTAAAGGTACCCCTGCCCGCACGGGCTAGTCTTGCCAGACTCTAGGGTTTTGCGCTCATCTCACTCTAGAGGCCGGGAGCCAGCGCTGTCCGCAGACACTTCCGGGTCACATGGCCAGCGTGACAAGCTGCATCTGGCGAGCCAGAGCCGCACACGGAAATGCCGTTTACCTTCCCGCTAGTAAGCGGTCCCTATTTATCTACTTGCACCCGAGGGTGCTTTCGAACTGCTAGGTTGGCAGGCGCTGGGACCGAAAGATGGGAGCTCACCCCACCGCGGGGATTCGAACCGCCGACCTGACGATCGGCAGGTCCTAGGCGCTGAGGTTTTACCCACAGCACCACCCGTGTCCCTAAAAAGCCTAATTTAGCCCCTGCTATTAGCCCCATCTCAATCTGCTTCAAGTTTTTGAATATCTTCTTCACCTCTTAGGAACTGATCACCCTGGAGCCCATCCATACATGGGGCTATGTACACCCATGTCCTCTAAATATGGTATCAGAGGTGGTATGAGCAGTTTTTGCCAAAGTTGGGAGTCATTTTGGGGGCACTGAACTTGTGGCTTTGTACCCAGTGGTGGTCAGGCCAAAGGATGCCAATCTAAGTCCAGCAATCTCCTCACTGTGGCCGCCCAGATTCCCTCTATTGCAAGGTGTATTGCCAGATGATCCTCAGGGACAATTCTATTATTCTAAGTATGCAAGCATTTGCATTCCTGCTATCCCAACCCAACAAACACACACACAGAGCGAGTGAGACAGAGAGAGAGACTTAAACCAGGCCGTTCAGTCGCCAGAGGTGAATATGCAAGAAAGTGCCTGGTTTTTTTGCCTGACAGAACACCTAAGGAGCCAGATCCCTGGTTCAGGTAGCTCAGGACTGTCTTCCTCTGGATTAGCTGCCAGCAGCTCATCAGGGTTTCAGAACAGAGTTTTCCCAAGCCTTACCTGGAAAGGCTGACTGAAGTTGTGGCCTTTCACATGCGCTGAACTATGACCTTTCCCATTCAGTACCTTGTATGCTGCATGAAAAAGGCCCCCAGGTGGGTCAATCCTTGGAATATCTAGGTGAGACTGCGAACAACTACTTGCAACCCCCTGGAAAACCATTGCCAGGCAGTTTAGAACTGGGACGAGGAACCCAAGGCTTACAACCTAATATCCACAAGAGACTGAGCCTTTCTGTTGTGGGGAGGGGACTCTGCAATCTTGCAGTTCAGCAAACACTGCCCATTTGGCCTTGACCAGCTATTAGCTGCAGCTTCAAAATGATTTTTCTTACAGGTCAATGGTAGGGGAAATGTTTCCCACCTGTGGTAGAACATTGAGCTAGATGAACAATTGCCTGACTCAGGTTCACCTGCTGGTGGCGTGAGGGGGGAGGGGTAGTGATGGCCATAGTAGTGAGTTCCGCCCCCTTTTCCCCCAGATAAAGGCACTGCTAAGAGCTACTGTCTCCATTCCTCTGCCCATGCACATACTTCTTCAACATGACAATGGCACCAGGGGGATGCCAGCATTAAACATGGGAGTGTGATTTATTTCACATGCTTGACTCTCATCCTTGCAATCCCAGCATATCTCAACAAAGAGAGAGAACCCATATCTTGAGCTTCCCAGCCTGGTGCAATCAACTCCCTTTTGACTTCTGCTAATTAACTTAATAGTAATTAAGTTTTATCCATTTTAATGCTGTGTAAGTATTTTGAACCATTTGGATACTGTATAAAAATAGGGCATGGGCTATCTAGCCAGGTTCAGTGCTTTTCATTCCCACTGAATTCAAAAGAAGTATTATGAATAATGTTTTCTCCCCTTAGATTTTATGGGGCATGGAATATAAACCATCTTGTGTCTCATTGGAGAAGGTATTGAATCAACCAATTATTTGTAATAATATGTCTCTCCCTTCTTGCCAGATTTAATAAGCCTCACCTTCTGTTGCCAGTATTTGTACTGATGCCTTTGCAGGCAATTTAATTCACAAATATCATTGATACTGACGTTATTTCTGGTGTTGCTGGTGGGGCAACAACGATCTCACCACCACAGCATGTGATGGGGTTCATTTCCTTGTCACAGTCAGACTACGAATATGCAACACCGACCCTTTGTTCCTCCAGGTGATTCTACTCTCTGGGGAAACGGAGCAGCAGGGAGTCCCTGTGACAGGGCAATAAAGGACCAGGCAATACAGAACCCCAATTACACAGCCAGAGTTAGGTCAATGAAGTAAATTTGCACAGGTTCTTTAATTTACATTGTATATTCCAGATACGAAACGTAGCTGCAGAAAAGTAGTTACAGAAGCTGTTAGTACTGACAGCACTGCAATCCAAAGGTTTTTCTCCATCATAGAAGTTAAGATCGCAACTCCAGCGAGGGACCTTAGCACCTGAGCAAAACTTCGCTGATGTATCAAGGTGATGGAACCCTGAGCAGTGCAAATAATGTGGCACCTCACCTGCCACAGAACGTCATGGCCCAGAAAGGGAAACCAGTTGATAATCACAGACACATTTCCTCACCTTTGTTAATAATCACCAGAGGATTTATCGGCAGCAGATAAGGAGTTTGTGGCTTCTGAAAGATGAGAGTTCCAGGAAGCAATCATTTCAGAAGGCTTTTAAGTAATTTATCTGCTTGCTAGCATACTGTGGTGCTGGATAGATGTGATTAGAGGTTCTACCTGTTCTTACCTGTATCTTGGGAGTTTTCTCTGTGCCCACTAACATCTTCTCAAAATTGTTGCTTTAAAGATTAAAGACTCAGAACCAGTGAAGGTGGTGAATGTCGTGTGTGTGTGTGTGTGTCTGGAGGCGGTTGGAGGATGGATAGCGGCAAACAGATTGAGGTTGAATCCTGACAAGACTGTTTTGGGGGGACGGGGTGAGCAGGTGTGGAGGAATCCCTGGTCCTGAATAGGGTAATTGTGCCCCTGAAGGACCAGGTGCGTAGCCTGGGAGTCATTTTGGACTCACAGCCGTCCATGGAGGCACAGGTAAATTCTGTGTCCAGGGCAGCTGTTAATCAGCTCCATCTGGTACGCAGGCTGAGACCCTACCTGCTTGCAGACTGTCTCACCAGAGTGATGCATGCTCTAGCTATCTCCCGCTTGGACTACTGCAATGCACATTTTCTCTGGGGTTGTTCCCACATCCCACCCCCTATGCTTTGCCATTTTCTCCAGCCTTAAGCCCCTCTTCACTCTGGGGCCGTGAAAAGCTCTTCCCAATGCAGTCCTACCCCTGCTTTGCTTTACATCATGGCGAATTGTGTTCCCTTTCCTCAGGCACCTGTTTCCACCAAAGGGAGCCTGTAATCCCCTTTTGCTAAGCCCTTCCTCCCCAACTGGAGGAAACCTCCCTGGGGCACTAGGTGAGCCGGCCAATCAGAGAGGCGCAAAGGGCAGGGCCAGACTGGCTGAGTGACAAAAACTGAGGCACATAGCTGCCTGACACGCTGGAGCAGCCAGTCAATGAGCTGAGATCTCTTGAGTGATCAACACCTGCTTCACCTCGGCACCAGCAGCAGATCCACCCTGCCCCAAGAAGCAGGGATAGCAAGAGGAAGCAAAGGAGTTGCCAGGGGTTAGCAGTTATCCTCCTTGTACCCCGGGCAGATTGCCATTCCTTTTAGGCTAAGATGCAAGCAGCTGGTCCCAGCGCAGGCACGGTTCGTGAGTTCTAGTTACTGTCACAAGAACTACGTGGCAACAAAACCACCTCCTCTGCTGCATCTTGCTACCTACCACGCTTGGGTTCTTCATGGCTCTCACCTACAGCCCCCAGGGCAGCTGGACTCCTCTGGCCACGCTGGCCCTACTATGGACTTCTTTGGCCTGGATCGAGGGAAAGCCTGCGTGTCCTTCCTGTAAGGTGCCGCCTCTGGAGCCCAGCGCTGAGAAAGCCTTTCTGGTCGAATTAGCCAAGCAGCAGATCCTGCAGAAACTAAACTTGAGCGAGAGGCCCAACATCACCCACCCTGTGCCACGTGGGGCAGTGGCTAACGCCCTGCGCCGCCTGCACCTGGGCAAAGCCCGGATGGACAGACTTGGGCACTTCTCCGGCTGGCAGAACCCCGAGCCTGACGAACAGGGGTACGAGATCATTAGTTTTGCAGAGACAGGTGAGTCCTCATAGCTCTTCCTGGTGCATGGCCCAGGTCTTGAATATTATGATGGAGAGAATGTAAGTTGCATGTGCCAACAGCTCCCCCCACCCCCGGCAAATATTTGCTGCATACAAAGTGCTCTTGAGAGCAGAGACTTGTAGTTATTCATTGCACTGTAATTTCTTACCCATGGGAGATCTGGGTAGATTCTGACTGTGCTGGAAAATATCAGCTGCAGGGGGAGAAGGGCAATGTGGGTGGAGGAACTGGTGGTGGTGGTGAGAGTGGGCAGGTTGCTAAATTTCTCATTAATCCAGTTTTCTGTGGCATATATTAGGCTGCAGACAGATGTTTTTTCTGAGTGAGAGAGAGAGATGAGTGAAGAGGGTATTAGTAGAAGTGGTGTTGCCAGCAGTGTGCATTTCCATGCCATTATCACTTCTTTAAAAACCTGCAAAACTTGTTCCACCCGCAGTTATAATGTGGCAAAAGAAATGAGTCTGTGTGCCACAGACAGTGATGCTGACGCCTCTATCATACTACCTTCTCTCTTAAAGATGACCTCCTGCCAACATCTGCCCTCTCTTCTTAATGTGCAATATAGGATGGGGTCACTGGAAGTAGCTAGTAAGCAGGATGAAGCTAGTGTAGCGTTGCTACCCTTTTTATACCTTTAACAGCTGTGTGACAGGAAAAATATAACAGTGGGGGAAAGCTTCATCTGTTGATTTTTGCCTGTTATTTACTATTCTTCCAAGTGGTGGCAGTTGGAAGAATATCCCACATCACTGTGTTGCTTTCTTGCTTGATGCCTAATTCAATTAACAACTGGATCAGGCCAATGGCCCGTCTAGTCCAGCAACCTGTTCTCACATGGGCCAACAAGGTGTCCCTGTCGGAAGCCCCCAAGCAAGCAGAACCTGTGTGCAACAGCACTTTCCCCACTTGTGGTTCCCAGCAAATGGGTATTCAGACCCATACACCTCTGGCAGTGAAGGGAGAACACAGCTGTCACACACACCCATTTCTCTGACCTCGTTCTTTCTGTGTGCTCCTGAGAACTTAGGGAAAAGGGGTCTTGAGCTGCTTCCTGTTCATCTCAGTGAGGTGCACTCAGAAGAATGTCTAGATCAGGGGACTGCAGCTCCCATAATCTCTGGACCATTGGCCATTTGGTTGGGGGCGCTGATGGGAGTTGTAGTTCGGCAATATCTGGAGGATTGCAGGTTCCCTACTCCCCCTCCATCGGGCAAGGAGTGACTGGTCATATTGTGGTATTAGTGATAAGCACTCAGAATTTTCATGGATTTATTTAGATATTTGTATAATTTCTTGCTGTTTCTACTATGGAATGACCTTTGTGACCACTGCATGGCAGAAATCCACCTGGACTTAGTGTTGCAGGCTCAACATCTGTTTGGCTGCAAATAAAAAATATTTACCAGAAAAACCCATCCATATTTGGCTGGTAGGCCACCCCATGCTGAGTGAGACTAAGCAATCAAGCTTCTTGGCATATTGTTCTAAGGTTGTTGGGTCAAGTGGTTAAAAAAAATAACCCAGGCTATCCCACCAAAAGGGGGCAGTGATGTTGCTCATAAGGAAAGTAGAGGAAATGGCTTTTTATAAGAGAGTTATAGTGGGGGTGGAAGAACAGCTGGTGAGAACCAGTGTGGGGTAGTAGGTAGGTTTTCATTTCAGCAGTCTCCTCCTTTAGTTTTTAATTATTTTGTTCTTTATTTATTTGGGATTGTTTGCCTGCTTCAGCAGACCCTGTCTTCCCACATGTTTTGTACAGGGCTTGACTTTTTGGGCAGCCAATGAACAACAACAATCTATTAGAAAGACCATCATTGCTTAGTTTAGAGCCATGCTCTAGTAAGAAGAGCACCCTTAGGTGAATCATGTTATTCACCATTAGGGTCAGGCATTATTTCCCCAGGTGTTAAAGACTGTGAAAGGGGAACAGAGTACACACTGTGCACACTGTACACACTAGTCCCAGCCCCTGCATCCCTGCCTCTGTTGGTTCCATCAGCATGATCAGGGTTCCCCATCAGTAGGAGGATTCTCCATGCTTGAAGCACAACGCACAAAGGTCAGAGGCTGCAGCTGGCCAGGATGGGGATACAGTATTGGGGATGCCTTGTGGGCTTCTGCTGCTCCCTCTACACGTTCACAGGTGCACTTACCCTCAGCCTATCTACCTCATGGGGTTCCTCAGAGGCATAATTCAAATGCAGAAAATAGATGTGAAGTGAGGGCAAGGCAACTCTTGGACATATTTTTGACCCTAATCAAAGGACTCTGGTTCAGGCCTGGTGGTAGTTTTTCTGGGGCAGGTCAGGATTAGCATTCCTGATTTTCATCTTGATTGTCTTCCCCTCTACAGAGCCCTCCGGGGTCCTACAGTTCCAGCTGACACATCCGAAAGGCCAAGACATGCACATCCTCCAGGCTGAGCTGTGGCTGTACCTCAAGGCTCACCAAAACATCACCCTGCAGGTCTACCTGGCAGGGCAGCAGCGAGTGGCCCTTGGGGAGCGGCAGCAGCTGGAGAGCAAAGGCAGCAGCTGGCACACCTTCTCCCTCATGCCAGATCTGCAGAGCTTCCTTGAGCGTGAGGAGACGGCGCTGCGCCTGGAGCTGCAGTGTAAAGGCTGCCACCCCACCATTGACTCTTTGCTGACTGCCACCGGCAGCTCCCAACAGCCCTTCTTGATGGTCAAGGCCAAGATACGGGAGCCCGGCCACCGGGTAGCTAAGCGCAGCCTGAGCTGTGACCAGAACTCTGACCTGTGCTGCAGAAAAGACTATTACGTAGACTTTCGGGACATTGGTTGGAATGACTGGATCTTTAAGCCAGAAGGTTATCAGATAAACTATTGCATGGGTGAGTGCCCCATGCACCTGGCTGGCTCACCTGGGGTAGCAGCCTCCTTCCACACAACTGTCTTCAACTTGGTCAAAGCCAACAACATCCAGACTGCTGGCCGTTCTTGCTGCGTCCCCACACAGCGACGGCCCCTTTCTCTGCTCTACTTTGATCCCAATAGCAACCTCATAAAGACAGACATTCCTGACATGGTTGTTGATGCTTGCGGTTGCAGCTAAGAGCAGGATTCTAGCCACAGGGAAAGCTGAGAGAGGCAGAACAGAAGATGTAAGACTTTTCCCACTACTCCTATTCATGGGTGTAGCCGGGATTTTTGTTAGGGGGGGCAGGACTTTGTTAGGGGGGCAGAACTGGCATGATTGGTCAGTTAGTTAAGTATTTCTATTGTTTTACTTGATCTAGGGGGGGAAGCTGCCCCTGCCCCCCCCCCGTCCCCCTGTCCATGCTCCTATTGTACTATTGTACTCAGGTTCCACTCTGGAAGTGGCAACTCGATAGCCCCTCTGATCTCTGCTTTTCCCACCACCACCAGACACACACAGCAGATTCACTTGTACCTCTTCCCCAACCCCTAGCTATGGCCCGATGGGATTAGTCCAAATGCCAGCTGGGGGAAAGCCAGCATAACATATCCCCCAGGAATGTAGGTAGTCCACATGCCTACTTGTCTCAATCCATTCAATTCATTTTTAATATATGCTGTTGATGCATTCAGGATTCCTAAATGCAACTGGAGAGAATTAACTACAGAAAACCCCTTCAGACCTGACCAGTTAGATACAGTGGGATAGAATTTGGGGTTCTTGGCTTTGGGTAGTTTAAGGATTCTCGTGGTTGTGGCTCTCACTTTCATTGTGTTCCCGCCTGTGTCTCTGGCTGGATTAGAAAGTGTTTACTTGGGAAAAGCCTGCAATGAGTGTGCAGAAAAATGGGGATGCTTAAGAGTCAGAGCCACACATTCAGTCAGTGACAATGATGCCCAAGGTGCCCTTGATACCATTAATACCTTTTTTATTTGTGCATGGATGTTGCACTTATGTTAATGTATCTATCTATATTATTTTATTTTTGAATTACATCAATAAAAATGATGTGTTTTTTTAAAAAAAGAATCCAGCATGGTTTGAGAAATGTTTTTCATCCACAAAACTGTCCAGATATGTTTTTTTTTAAAAAATAATAAATTTATTAATGAACTTTTCCTTGATGTGCATCAAACATATAAATGAAGTGCAATACAGTGTTCAAAACACACGCATTAAATATATATATGGAGAGGAAGAAAGGGGAAAGAGAGATGTCTTCCAGCCTTAAAAGGCGACAACAGGGATTGAATTGGGGACTTTTTGCTGCTGAGCAAAAACAAACAAAAAACCTCTTAGCAGCAGATGTAGATGTAAAGGTAAAGGTACCCCGTCAGTTAGGTCCAGTCATGGATGACTCTGGGGTTGCGGCGCTCATCTCGCTCTATATGCCGAGCAGCAGATGTACCAACCACCGTAAGGTTTTAATGTCATTCTGCCAGTAGCCCCCACCCCAGCTAAGAAAGTAAGAAAAGTGCTGCTGGATCGGCTAAAAGGCAATTCTTATCCAGATGCCAGACATCCAGATGCCTATGGGAAGTCCAAAAGGAGGCAGGGCCTGGGGGCAACAGCTCTCTCCTCACCTGTGAATTCCCACAGCGGGTATTCAAAGGCATAGTGCCTCTGGCAGCTCTCATTTCTTTCTCTGCTCTTTGGTTGCTTATCTGTTCCCAACAATCCTGTGTTAGTACTGAGCACCAACCCATTATTCCAGGCCATGTTACACACATGCACGGAGGTCTCTGAGTCCAGATCATCAAACTCTCTGTCTTTCATCACATTGCAAGAGAACCATTCCATGCAGGGTGTTCTACTGGGGCTTCATACTGAAGTTAAGCTAATGGCATTTGCAAGATACGTTAGAGAGTTTGCCTGCAACTATCAGTTACATTTTTTCTGTGGTGTTTGGGGGCATAAACAAGAGCCCACGTTAAAAGTTCCTGCAGCAGACTGAGAGTAGAGACATGTAATATTTAAAAGCATTGGAAGTGGTTAGATAGAGGCTCTGCTGCACTTGGCAGCAAACAGTATCACACAGCTATTCCTTTTTTCTTTCTTTATTAAATATATACCATCCTTCATCCACAGACCACAAGATAAAAATACAGGATAAAAGCACAAATAAATAGAACCAAAAATCCAAAAACAAAACAGTACACCCCCCACTGTCATCTCTAGTCAAAGGAGTGTGGCAGGTTTTCAAAACAATACAAAGGTATTCTAAACCTACTTACTATAGACAAAAGTCTAACAAGTATACAGAACATATCATAGTACATACGCTTAAAAATGTGAAGTGTGCATGCAACAAACAAATATTTAAAAATTCACATGCCATTCTAGCATACTCATTAAACAGCTTTCATGTGCTATGCTGAAGCAAACCAGTGAACCTAACGCAAGAACATCATAAGAGGCTGCTGGGTCAGGCCAGTGGTCCACCTTGTTCTCACAGTGGCCAACCAGATGCCAGTGGGGAACCTGGTAACACACCTGGCTTGCTGCAGCATGAAACAGCCCTTTGGAATCATCCTGTTTTTGCTTGACTCTTCAGTGGTAAAGAATGCAGTGACAAGAGAGAGGAGGCGGCTTAGCTCCAGTCCTGCTAAAGGCTGAATAGGATACTTTTCATCTTTGCCTCTGTTTTGTCTTCTTCCACTTGGATATGTTGATGGGGACACAGAAAGAAGCCAAATTATTTGCATTTTGATAGAAATGTATAAGCCATCTTCCTTTCAATATGAGAAACTGAAATAGCTCACAGAAGTTTCAGAGTTGACAGTATCCAAGACCTGAAACATAACTGCCAATTTAACACAGTCCACAATATATATTTAATAGCAAAACCTCAAAAGTTTCCTCATTGCACCCTTTTAAAACCAGTTTGTATTGCATGAAATGCTTTTTCTGTTGATTCGTTCCACTTAAGTACACTTCAAAGGATTACAAGCACCACCAAGCAGTTGCAAGTGTGATGCATTTGAGAGCAATGGAACCCAGTACAAACAATGAGAGATCATGGGACTTCTTCACTGGGCAGATGTGGCACCAGTATGCGGCATACCTGGGCAAGAGCCGAGGTGTTATGGGGCAGCCCACAGATGTCACTGGGCTGCCACTGATATTACGGGAAAGAGGAGCTTCTGCTGCCATGTCCACAACTTTTTCTCCTCCTGCTCCTGTGAGCAGCCAGCAGCCCCTTCCTAGACACAGCAGAAGTCAGTGGGGAGTGGGACACTGCTTGTCAGTGACACGCCACTGAGCAGGGTCCCAGGGGTGTCTGCACCTCAGCTTGCTGCCACCACTAACTTATGCCGGACCCACTTCTGATGTCTGCCTGTCAGGTCGGGGCTAGCATAATCCAGATGCTGGTACTAACAAGTTCAGGGCTGTTGCTGAGGATGGACAAATATGCCAGTTTTTGTTTATCTCATTTTCTCATTTTTAGTTTCTCATTTTTGGTTTATCTCATTTCCTCATTTTTCCGATATTAATCTCAGTTCTCCACATTTCTGCATCAGTTTGCAATTCTTTTAAAGCCGCCACAAAATTCATCAGTGTTGTAGCAACACGAAATGGGAAATGGAATTGAAGATGAAATATGAGTTGGTCAAATTATACAATGGGCAAAAGATGTGGGGCATATTAATGAGAGGGCAGCATGGGAAACGTTATGGAAAACAGATATGAAATTTACTGATTGCTAGGCAATAAAGGAAAATGATAGGAAAATGATATATAGATGGTATTTAACACAAAAAATATAGCCAAAATCTATAAAGCGTCAAACAAATATTGAAAACATAAACAAATAGAAGGGTCCTTTTTTCATTTGGTGGACTTGTAGAAAGGCAATAGGCTTCTGGGAAATGATATAATGCATTTTAAAAGATGTTTAAAATAGCTATTCCCAAAAAGTCTGCAGCATTTCTTCTGATGATTTTAGGGGCAGAGGTTCCAAAACAGATGGTTAAGTAAGTTGTTTATGGATGCTACCAACACAACCATAATCCTGTATGTGCAGAAATGGAAAGAAGAAATCCCAAGGAAAGAAGAATGAATTTTAAAGGTAATGGACCATGCAGAGATAGTGAAGCTGACAGCAAAATTAAGAAATTAAAAAGATGAGAACTTTGTTGAAGAGTGGAGGTTCTTTTCAGACTATTTGAGAAAAAACTACTGTATAGTCAAATGAAATCACAAGCAGGATTTGAATACCAGGCAAGGGAAGGAGAATTAATAAATGATTGTAATATAAGTTACGATAAAATAGAAAATAAATGGCAGCTATGGCAGCAGATAAAGGAATACAACAGGAACAAAATGGACATAAGGATGGGAAATCAAAATGTAAGCTATTATTATATTGAAAGTGAATTGAATAATGTTGAATTTTGTGTAAAAACTAATACCAGTTAATTTTTAAAAAGCATTCTAGTGAGCTTATCCTCTAATATACACATTTTTGTATTCCATTTTGCCTAATATGCACTTTCTTGCTGGCAATTTCCCCAAATACAATGCATTTTGGTATATTTTCACTGTGCATTGATGTACTCATTTTTGTTTGGAGTACTGCACTGCAAAATTCAGAGATTTTCATAGAATCATAGAACTGTAGAATTGGAAGGGATCCCAAGGGTCATCTAGCCCAACCCTCTGCAATGCAGGAATCTTAACTAAAGCATCCCTGACAGATGCCCCCCCCCACCTCTGCTTAAAAACTTCCAGTGGAGGAGAATCCGCCACCTTTCGAGGGAGTCTGTTCCACTGTGAAACAGCTCTTACTGTCAGGGCAGCCCCGCTCTGCTCTAGTGAGAAATCCCTCATCTTGCCTGATAGCTTAGATATGCAGGCCTCAAGTTGCTGTACCTTGTAGTTCAGGTGTAGTTCTGCATATTCTCAGGCAAGAAGATAAACGTGGCACAGGTGCTGCAGACTACTGCAGCAGAGCTCCCTCGCTGTCCATGTCTCTTGTTCCTACATACACCGTGAGACGGTACTCCAGGCCTCCCCTTCAAATTCCCCTGCTAATCACCCTCACGTATTTTGAAGGATAGCTGTAATTTAGTTCACAAATTGGGTGGGTTCATATTAAAATGGAAACTGAACTGAATTGCTCTCCCATCTCTAGTCACCAGCACTACTATTATTATAAAGCACCCTGCCTGCCTGCTGCAACAGCCAGCAGTCCTAGGGCCCATTCCGGTTATGCTTATCTCACAGGTGGGGCTGGAGCAATTAAGAGGGCGGTGCTGGAGATTTCTGGTGGTTGGACCCAGAGCTGCACTCAGTGCCAGCCCCCTGGGCAGGCAGGTAGCCCTGTAAGCCACAGGGGTGGGTTTCATCAAGGTGAGCGGTACCAGAAGGGGAACCCTTGTATGGACATCTTGCTCTGGAACTGGGCCCCAGATTGGACAGATCAACTGTTACCTTACAGGCTGGTACAAGTCCAAAGACATGTGAATGGGTATTCTGCACACTGGCAATAAACAAAAATGTTCAGCTGAGTACCAGACCAAAGGCGTTATGTTGTTGTTTAGTCGTTTAGTCGTGTCCGACTCTTCGTGACCCCATGGACCAGAGCATGCCAGGCACTCCTGTCTTCCACTGTCTCCCACAGTTTGGTCAAACCCATGCTGGTAGCTTCGAGAACACTGTCCAACCATCTCGTCCTCTGTCATCCCCTTCTCCTTGTGCCCTCAATCTTTCCCAACATCAGGGTCTTTTCCAGGGAGTTTTCTCTTCTCATGAGGTGGCCAAAGTATTGGAGCCTCAGCTTCAGGATCTGTCCTTCCAGTGAGCACTCAGGGCTGATTTCCTTCAGAATGGAGAGGTTGGATCTTCTTGCAGTCCATGGGACTCTCAAGAGTCTCCTCCAGCACCAGAATTCAAAAGCATCAATTCTTCGGCGATCAGCCTTCTTAAAGGCGTTATACATAGTTGTATAAAATGTTCTCCCAACTTTTTTAAAACAAAAAGGAGCCTTGAGAGGCTGTGATCAGAAGAGCACCATGGATGGGGGGGGGCCCAGAAAGACAGCTGTGGTTCCCAAAGTGTTTTGATGACACTCTTTCTTAAAGTTTAATACCTCTTGCTAAAAACTGCCTCCCTACTTTGGCTAACTTAAGCATAGTATGCTTTTCAACGTTAAAGTAATCTTGAGAACATTACATGAATCTGTGGGGAAACAAAAATTAGTTTGTCATCAAGTGTACAGTTGATATGGAGCTGCTGCCAATTCTAGCTATTTGATTGGCATATCTGTATGAGATATGCATTGCCAAACATATTAATGTCTAACTCACACGTTTTTAGATGCACGCTTGGGGAAAAACCTTAGGTATACACTTGAGAAACATAATGTGTAAAGCAGTCCTCAGCTCTGCATGTAGCCGCACTATATTAAGATAATCACTTCTATAGCAGTTCCCTTTTGAAGACCTCCTACAAACTGGCTATCTAACAACCTGGAGAAAAAGTTGAGGCTCACTGCCTTACCCAAAGCAAGGTGTGCAAGTGCCACTTTGTTGCACTGCTATGCGTTTTAGAGTCCCTCCACTGCCCATGCACAGAGCACAGCTCAAAGTCCAGTGTTACATGGCAGCAGAGAGGCATCTTATCAGCCCTCCAGCCAGACCTGATCCCCTCTCCCACGGCCATGGGCCTACCGCTCGGCAGAGTACAGCTCAAAGAGCAAAGGGCGGCTTTCATCAGCTAGGACACTTTGTGCACAGTCCACGGCTCAGGTCTGGCCGTTCATGAGGGGATCACAATGTGATCCTTGCTCTGGCCCATTAGAGATGAGTACAAATCCTGATAGTCTGCCCCCCCCCCCCATGGGCTTGTCTTCGCTTGCAATGTGTACTTTCTGCTATTTTGAATGCGGAGTTTCCATCACTTCAATTCCAACCCCTTGACTCCCACTTATAACTGCTGTCTTCCTTTTAGGGCGACCAGTTATACATTGCCAAAGAAGAGGACAAAAGAGGATAATTTACATAAAATTTGCATAATTTATATGTACAGTTGCAAAGAGACACAATTTTACTCCACTCTGTACA